>NW_016107637.1:1915316-1943151 GCF_001604975.1 Cebus imitator | reverse complement strand
GAGTGCAATGGTGTTATCTTGGCTCACTGCAACCTCCAATTCCCAGGTTCAAGCAATTCTCCTGCCTCAGCCTCTGAGTAGCTGGGATTACAGGCACCCACCACCATGCCCAGCTAATTTTTGTATTTTTAGTAGAGATGGGATTTCACCATGTTGGCCAGGCTGGTCTCAAACTCCTGACCTCATGTGATACGCAAGTATTAGCCTCCCACAGTGTTGGAATGACAGGGTGAGCCATCACGCCCAGCTGTTGACATTTTAATTTCTTTTTTCTTTTTTTTTTTTTTGAGAAAGAGTCACACTCTCTCGCCCAGGTTTGAGTGCTGTGGCTTGATCTCGGCTCAGGTGCAACCTCAAACTCCTGAGTTCAAAGAATCCTCCCAAATCAGCCTAAAGCAGTAGTTGGGAACATAGGCATGTGCCACCATGTCCTGCTAAGTTTTTAACCTTTTTGTAAAGACAGTTTCTCACTATGTTGCCCAGTCTGGTCTTGAGCTCCTGGGCTCAAGTGATTCTCCATCTTGGCCTCCTAAAGTGCTGGGATTACAGGCATGAGCCACCATGCCCAGTCCTTTAATTTCTAATTACGAGATCTAAGGTAGACACTTTCCAGGTACATTAATTTGGGGGACAACTAGAGGACTAACACACTCAATATAGGGCCAGCAGATCCTGAATCTCACTATCAAGAGCAACAAGAACAAGCAAGTCCTTCATCAACGAAATCATCCGTAAGAACATTATCAGTCCAGTACTCGCTCAGTCCTACCAGTGAAAAACCTGCCAACACAGTGAAATTCATTTACTGGCAACTGACTTCCAATCTCTCTCCAAAATAATGTTCACATGGGAACCGAAGCACATTAAAAAAAAAAATTATTCACTTCACATTTTCTCCAAGCTATTTCAGAAGTATTTCTCAGACTTTCAAAATCAAACGGGGTTCCTAGGCTGGGCGCTATGGCTCACGCCTGTAATCTCACCACTTCAGGAGGCCTTGGGAGGTGGATTGCTTGAGCTCAGGAGTCTGAGACCAGCCTGGCAACATGATGAAACCCCATCTCTACAAAATATACAAAAATGAGATGGGCGTGGTGTTGCATGCCTGTAGTCCCAGCTACGCAAAAGACTGAGGCACAAGAATCACTTGAACTCGAGAGGCGGAGGTTGCGATGAGCTGAGATCACGCCACTGTACTCCAGCCTGGGTGACAGAGAGCAAGAGTCTGTCTTAAAAAAAAAAAAATCAGATGGGGTTCCACTAACGATACCCTGCTTTATTCAGCAAATGTGATCCTCAGGAAACTATGTGTAAATTATACTTCTAGAACTCAACCTTATGTGTTTATACTTAAAGGAAGTAAAGAATCTTTTATGAAGTTAAGGCTCTCACACACACCCTGCAATTTAGTGGCTCTATAAATCGGAGCTTCCCTATGAGGGTTCATAGTTTAAACAAACGGACAAAGAAAAAAACCACTTTTCATATTAAGAACGAGTACTATGTACCAATCATGTGAGACTCTCACTATTCTTAGAGAATGGTGGAGATTTTAAGCACATCTAGCTCAAACTTCATATTTTACCAATAATAAAAAAACAGAACCAGAGAGATGAAAGTATTTGCTCGAAAAGTGCTTGTTAGTGGAGGAAATGTATTAAGATGGAAAGCTAATTTACAAAAACAAATTAAATTTTCAAATAAGATCATGCTATAAAAGTGCTTCCCTTTCAGAAACCAGCCCTCATCACACCCAGTTTTTAGGCAGCTCATTCACACACACAAAAATAACATTAATGACCATAAGAAGCAGCCGGCATTTTCTCCTGGGAAAAAGAACTCATTTATGAAGTTCCAGAATGCAATGCAATCCACACTTTAAATAGTAACACAATAGGGTAAAACTAACTGAATCAACATGCAATAAACCCTTTCACTTAAAATGTCACAGCCTTAACGGCATATTGCATTTAATATCCATACAAAATGATATAAATCACATGACTGTGGGGCTTCTTCCTTTCTCCAGGCTACAGTGTCAGAAAATGTAGTTAATATTTCCCAAACAACTCAAACACGAAAATAAACGATCCAAAAGCTGCTTGTTCCACCCGCCTTTCCTTTGGAAGAAAAAAAAAAAGAACAGACTTTAATAGCATTACATAAAAATCCTGGAAATTATGCACAAAGACTTCCCTGGAGCTTTGCCAGCAAAAGGTATACTGGTTTTCCATGTGTATGAGTGGTAATCAAATAAGAATTACCAGGAGCTACAATATTATTAAAGATAAATATACTTCTTGAAATCTCCATCTTACAAAGCTTAAAAATAATTGCCGGAACTAAGCCGTTCAACCCCACATTTCCTGGGCCTTCCTGAAGCACTGAGTCCTCTGTGTTTCTGCCCTGCACCCCACACCCTCAAGGCAGCACGTCGGAGCTCATGGTCACAAGCTGTCCACACTCACGCGCCCTGGGCCCGTTCACATGCCCAGGCACCGTGCACTGGCCTGCTCTCCCCAACACTGTCTTCACTAGAGCCTCTCAAGACCCTCCCAGAGTCTCCATTTAATGAACCACTCAATCATTCCCAACAAAGCAGTTATTGCCTTTCCTCTACCTTCTGGCTTGTTCCATGTAATGTTTGGGGTGTGGTTTGCACATTACAGGGTACTCACATGTAGAATGTGAGTAGGTGTAATTTTTTTTGGGTGGGGGACAGAGTCTCACTCTGTCACCCAGGCTGGAGTGCAGTGGCACAAGCTCAGTAACCTCTGCCTCCCACGTTCAAGCGATTCTCCTGCCTCAGCTTCCAGAGCAGCTGAGATTATAGGTGCTTGCCACCATGCCCAACTAATTTTTCTAATTTTAATAGACACTGGTTTCTCCATGTTGGCCAGGTTGGTCTCGAACTCCCCACCTCAAGTGATCCACCTGTCTCAGCCTCCCAAAGGGCTGAGATTACAGGATGAGCCACTGTGCCCAGCTTATAATATTTATGTATGTATTCATTCATTTATCAGCAAATATTATTGAGCATGGATTATGTGCCTGGCTTTATTCCCAGCGCTAGGAACAGAGCAAGAAATAAAACATGGAAAATTCCTGCACTTAAGATGCATTTCAGTGGCGTGGAAACAGATTGTAAACAAAATAAGTCAAATACATATGATGCAAGATGGAAATGACAGTGGCCGGCCCATCGTTCCAGTAGCCACTGTTGAGAGCAAGGCCCCTACTAAGGGATTACTGGAGTTGGGCCTTCTGGAATGTTCCACAGCTGTCCTGGGGAATGGGGTTGGCTGGGCTGGGGGAGGGCTCCTCAGTCTGCAAACAGGTCATCCACATTTTGGGTTGGGATTTCTTTTTACTGTTTTTCTTTTACTGTTTTTCTTTTGCGGGGGGAGCTTTTTTGAGACAGTCTCACTCTGTCACCTAGGCTGGAGTGCAGTGCAGTGGCATGACCTCAACAACCTCTGCCTCCCGGGTTCAAGCAATTCTCCTGCTTCAGCTTCCCAAGTCGCTGGGAATACAGGCACCTGCCCCCATGCCCAGCTAATTTTTGTATTTTGAGTAGAGACAGGGTTTCACCATGTTAGCCAGGCTGGCCTCCAACTCGCGCCCTCAGGTGATCCGCCCACCTAGGCCTCCCAAAGTGCGGGGATCACAGGCGTGAGCCACTATGTCTGACCTATAATATTTGCTTATTCATTCATTCATTCATTTATTCAGCCAATATTATCAGGCATGTATTAAATGCCTGGCTATACTCCCAGCACTAGGAACACAGCAGGAAGTAAAACATAAAAAATTCCTGCTCTTAAGATGCATTCCAGTGGCGTGAAAACAGATTATAAACAAAATAAGTCAAATACATACGATGCAAGATGGAAATGACAGTGGCCAGCCCATCGTTCCAGGAGGCACTGTTGAGAGCAAGACTCCTACTAAGGGAATTCCTGGCGTTAGTCCTTCTGGAATGTTCCACAGCTGTCCTGGGGAATGGGGTTTGCTGGGTTGGGGGAGGGCTCCTCAGTCTGCAAACAGGTCATCTACATTTTGGTTTAAGATTTCTTTTTACTGTTTTTTGTTTGTTTTTATTTTTTTTGGAGACAGAGTTCTCACTCTGTCGCCCAGGCTGGAGTACAGTGGCACAATCTTGGCTCACTGCAACCTCTGCCTCCCAAGCTGAAGCAATTCTCCTGCCTCAGCTTCCAGAGTAGCTGGGATTACAGGTGTGCGGCACTATACCTGGCTAATTTTTTGTATTTTCAGTAGAGACGCAGTTTCACTACATTGGCCAAGCTAGTCTCAAACTCCTGAACTCAAGTGATCTACCCACCTTAGCCTCCCAAAGTGCTGGAGTTACAGACATGGGCCACCGGACCCAGCCTTTTTTTATTATTTTTTATCACAATTTACCTACATTCACAGGCACCTACCCCTCAACATGCATTGGTGGGAAGATACAGAAAGAAATTCTACATTGCTCTCAATTGTAAGAATGCACATAAAAACTTCCAAGGAACTGGAAGATACACGAACGGTTTCTTAAGTGACATTACTTCCTCATAGAAACATGCAAAACAATTCATTTTCTTTTCAAAAAAGATGAGGGTAGACTTTAGCTCAGTCTCTCTGAATAAACATATCAGACAAACAGCATTAATGAGATTTTAATGTCTATAATTACTTGACTCCTTAAAAATGTTACTAAATGGGTATGAAAGCTATCGAAGACCACTAGCATTGCATGAAAAGAACTCAGTAGCCAACCTAAAGGGCTCCCATGGTCCCCCAACAGAACAATTTGAGCATCGAAAATAACATATCTGTCATGGAATCAAACACATCAAATAAGCTAAAATCCCAGAGTTTATATTGATTCTTGAAAAAAATCACCTTTGGAGAACGTTAAGAAACCACTTCAGCCCAGGACTTTGAGACCAGCCTAGGCAACATGGCAAGACCCTGTCCCTCTCAAACATTTTTAAAAATCAGGTGGGCGTACTGGGCATATCTGTAGTCCCAGCTCCAGGGGAGTCTGAGGCAGGAGGAGCCCTTGACCCTAGGAGTTTGATGTGGTATGGTTCTGTGTCCCCACCCAAATCTCATCTTAAAATGTAACCCCCACGTGTGGAGGGAGGGAACTGGTGGGAGGTAACTGGATCATGGGGGCAGTTTCCCCTATGCTGTTCTCATGATAGTGAGGGAGTTGTCATGAGAGCTGATGGTTTAAAAGTGGCAGTGCCAGGCGCGGTGGCTCACGCCTGTAATCCCAGCACTTTGGGAGGCCAAGGTGGGTGGATCACTAGGTCAAGAGATCGAGGCCATCCTGGTCAACATGGTGAAACCCCATCTCTACTAAAAACACAAAAAATTAGCTGGGCATGGTGGCGTGTGCCTGTAATCCCAGCTACTCAGGAGGCTGAGGCAGGAGAATTGCCTGAACCCAGGAAGCGGAGGTTGTGGTGAGCTGAGATCATGCCATTGCACCCCAGCGTGGGTAACAAGAGCGAAACTCCATCTCAAAAAAAATAAATAAATAAAAATAAAAGTGGCAGTTTCCCCTGTGTGCTCACGCTCACTCTCGCTCTTGCTCTCTCTCTCCTGATACCATGTAAGATGTGCCTTGCTTCTCCTTCAACTTCTGCCATGATTCTAAGTTTCCTGAGGCCTCCCCCACCATGCAGAACTGTGTCAATTAAACTCGCTTTCTGTACAAATTACCCGGTCTCAGGTAGCATCTTTTTTTTGTTTGTTTTTGAGATGCAGCCTTGCTCTGTCACCGAGGCTGGAGTACACTGACATGATCCTGGCTCACTGCCACCTCCACCTCCTGGGTTCCAGCGATTCTCCTGCCTCAGCCTCCTAAGTACCTGAGATTACAGGTGTATGCCACCACGCCCAGATAATTTTTGTACGTATAGTAGACACGGGGTTTCGCCATGTTGGCCAGGCTGAACTCCTGAGTTCAAGGGATCTGCCTATCTCAGCTTCCGAAAGTGCTGGGATTACAGGCGTGAGCTACCACACCTGGCCTCAAGTAGCATCTTTAGAGCAGTGTGAGAACGGTGTGATATAGGTGGGGCTGCAGGGAGCTGAGACTGCACAAGTGCATTCCAGCCTGGGCAAAGGAGCAAAACCCTGTCTCAAAAAAATGAAAAAGAAAAAAACAAACTCAGTCTGAAAATGGTACAGAAAGGGAAAGAACCAAGCAAATAAAAGCATCTAAACATCCACAGCTCCCAGGATCCTAGGGTTTCACCGTGGATGAGATGGCATTGTGCGTGAGGGCACCTTGTAAATGGAGGGAGCTAAAGACAGGTATGGTTGTTTTGGCTATTGCTGCTGCTGCTAAGAAAATTATTCCCACTTTCAGTAACACAAGCTATTCTGTATTGAGAGTCATTGTGTGTCAAGAACTTTTCTAAGAACTTGTACTTTCTCATTTAATCCTTGCAGCAATTTGTGTGGTAGGAACTAGTGTTTTCTAACACAGCCTTTGAGTTTAAATACTGGCTCTACCATTTAGTATCCCATTCTGGCCATCACAAGTTACCTAACCTCTCCGTGCTTCAGTACTCTCATTTATAAAATGGAGATAATCTCAGCCCTATTTGTAATACAGTTAGGAGGTCTAGTGCAATATTTGTTCAGGTGCTTTTTTTTTTTTTTTTTTGAGATGGAGCCTAGCTCTGTCACCCAGACTGAGTACAGTGGTGTGATCACAGCTCAATGCAGCCTCAACCTCCCGGGCTCAAATGATCCTCCCACCTCACCTTCCAAGTAGCTTGGAATACAGGCACATGCCACCATACACGGCTGTTTATTATTTTTAGATGTAGGGTCTCGCTGTGTTGCCCAGGCTGGCCTCAAACTCCTAGATGCAAGTGGTCCGCCCACCTCCCACTTCCAAACTGCTGCGATTATAGACGTGAGCCACTGCTCCTGACCTGTACAGATTATTTGATCACTGTCTACTTCCTTTCCTAGGCTTCATGCCTGAAGAGGGCAGGGGCCACCTCTCTATCTTCAGAACCTAGACCTGGCCTTATCAGTGGTAGGAACCCATTCAATATTTAAAGAATAAACAAAGGAGTTTACAGTAGGATACAGTAGAGTTGAAAAACCACTCTAGTTCAAACCACAGCCAACAGCTCGAGTTGCAGAGCTGAATATTTGCTCATAATTCCTCAATCATCAAGGGCCCCATCATCTTTAAAACCTCCAGGCTCTGGGGACCTGAAGCAGCCTAGGAACGAGACCTCTGAACCCCCACAGCGTTTTCAGTAAAGAGGCAGCTGGGCTCAGCAGCTAGAGTTTAACCAGAGCAAGTCATCGGCGTTTTGTATTTTGGACACTTGCCCTTTTTCATACGAGAAACTGACACAATCACAGTCCCTGGCGAGTTCTAGGTTTCAGTACCAAATTATACAAGATGTGCGCCAGACTGAGCACAGGAAGAAACACCCTTGAGTGCAATACGAAATGTGACTCAGCAAGGATGGAGCGTTAGCTGTTACCGACGGAACGGCTGTCCGCCATCCAGTCACCATGCCAGTAAATGCTTTTCTTGAACTGTCTCAGTTGATTCTCCCAATGACCCTCTGATAGAGACACCATCATTCCCATAAACTGCAGAGCCCCTAGGTAGCGTGCCCAAAGTCCCACAGTTAGGAAACCATACAACCAAGGATGAAGTCCAAATGTATCAGAAATCAAAATCCAAGCACCTAACCATTCAAGGGTGGGCCCTTACAAAAAAAATTTACAGAAACAAAGTTGACGGTCCTTTGTTTTTTGATGTAGAGTCTTACTCTTATCACCCAGGCTGGAGTGCAGTGGCGTGATCTTGTCTCACTGCAGCCTCCACCTCCCAGGTTCAGCAGTTCTCCTGCCTTGGCCTCCTGAGTAGCTGGGATTACAGGTGCACAACACCACACCTGGCTAATTTTTGTATTTTTAGTAGAGACAGAGCTTCACCAAGTTGGCCAGGCTGGTCTAGAACTCCTGACTTCAGGTGATCCACCTACGTCAGCCTCTCAGAAGCGTTGGAATTACAGGCGTGAGCCATGCCCAGCTAAGTTGATGGTCTTGATCACACACCTTGAACACGAGCAACAAAGACTTATCAGGATCACAAAGGATTTTTAAGGATTTTGTAGGAAAAGGTCAATGTGTGAACTAAGGTCACTTGCTATTTCCACAGGAAACACGTAACGTCCGTCACAACTCCAGTTTGCGTTGTTCACGCACATGAGAATGCATGTTTGGGTCGCACATACAAAACCCTCAGTCTTCCGGTCTCACAGCCCAGCAAGAGAAGCAGTTCTCAAAGTGTGATCTGCAGATCCCCAGAGGTCCCTGAGACCTCTGCAAGGCACCTGTGAAGTCTAAACTATTTGCACAATGACACTAATACATCATGTGCCTTCTTCAGTGTTGACACTTGCAGAAGCGGCCATGGGTGAAACCGCTAGTGCCTCGAGCACATCTCGAGGCAGGGGCACCAAACTGCACCAGCCCTCAGCATCTCCTTCACCACCACACACTTACGAAAGGAAAGGCAAACAGCTTTGCTTAAGAATGTCCCTGATGCACTGGGTGGCGGCTCAGGCCTGGAATCCCAGCACTCTGGGAGGCTGAGGTGGGCAGATCACCAGAGTCAGGAGTTCGAGACCAACCTGGCCAACATGGTGACACCCTGTCTCTACTATAAATACAAAAATTAGCCAGGTGTGGTGGCACACACCTGTGATCCCAGCTACTAGGGAGACTGAGGCATGAGAATCGCTTGAACCTGGGAGGCAGAAATTGCAGTGAACCGAGTTCACCACACTGCACTCCAGCCTGGGCGAGAAAGCAAGACTTTGTTTCGGAAAGAAAAAAAGAATGTCCCTGATGAAGCTGTCAACATTAATGATTGTGTTAAATCTCAAGCTTGAGTAGGTGTCTTTTGAATAGTCTGAGTGATAAAAGGAGAAGCACACCTACAGCCACAGTGCTGCCCGCCACAGTACCGTGGCTTCGAGCAAAGCAGCTGTACAGCAGTTTGGGATGCAGCCTCATCTGGCCACCTTTCTGGTGTGGAACATCATTTAAACATGACCTACAGGCAAACTACGATCGTTCAGACCTGAGTACGCGCAGACCGCTCCTGGAAATATGAACGAGTCTGTCACTTCAAAGAAAACAACTGACAATATCTACTGCCAATGATAAAATCCCGGTTTTCAAGTCGAGTTTTGGAAAACTTACATCAGCCACTGTGAAGTCAACATCTTCCTACTATTTGACTTGACTGATGACAACATTTGGATGAGCTGCCTCATTCAAGAGACCAGTATTTTCCAAATGACTAGTGCATGATGTTATAAAACCACACCTGGGTAAAAACCCAACTGCGTTTAATGTAACAGTGTACAAAAAAAGATAATAAAATTTCAGATTCTATATTGCAACTAACTATTATGAAACTACCGCTCAAAATTAAAAATCAGTGGGGTGTGGTGGTGCATGCCTGTAGTCCTAGCTACTTGGTGGGCCAAGGCAGGAGGATCACTTGAGCCCACCGGGTCAAGGCTACAGTGAGCTATGAAAGCACCACTGCACTCCAGCCTGGGTGACAGACCAGGACTCCATCTCAGAAAAAAAAAAAAAAGAAACGACTACTTATCTGTTGGATGTTGGTACAGAATCAAAGAAAAATATCCACAATTAAACAGAAAGGCTATGAAAATGCTCTGCCATTTTCCAACTACATACCTCTATAAAGCCATATTTTTTACACATTATTCAACATACTGCAACAAAATGAATGCCAAAGCAGTTAAGAAAATTTAGCGCACACACTTAAAAGTGGTTAACATGGTAGATTTCTGTTGTGTGTATTTTGTCACTTAAAAATCTTTAGCTGCCAGAAGCACTGGCTCATGCCTGTAATCCCAGCACTTTGGGAGGTGGAGGCAGACGGATCACCTGAGGTCGGGAGTTCCAGACCAGCCTGGCCAACATGGTGAAAACCTGTTTCTACAAAAAATTTTAAAAAATTAGCTGAGCATGGTAGGGGGTACCTATAATCACAGCTACTCAGGAGGCTGAGGCAGGAGAATCACTTGAACCTGGGAGGCAGAGGTTGCAGTGAGCCAAGATTGCACCATTGCACTCCAGCTTGGGCAGTAAGAATGAAATTGTCTCAAAAAAAAAAAAAAAACTCCAGCCCTTTATTAATCCAGACATTAAGGAGATTTGCAAAAATGTACAGCAGTGCCACCCTTCTCATCAAATTTTTTCATTTTATAAAACATAGTTACTTTTATAAAAATGTCAAATGTATATATATTAACATGCAATAGGTGAAATGAATTCATTATTTTGAAATAAATTAAGAAAATATTTTTAAACTTCTCAGTTTGTTTCCATTTCTAATACTGTAAATATCAATAGACAATCTATATAAATAACTTACATAAGCCTGGGCAACATAGAAAGATGTCAACTCTACAAATAATTTTTAAAATTAGGCTGGACGCGGTGACTCATGCCTATAATCCCAGCACTTTGGGAGGCCGAGACAGTGATCACTTGAGGCCAAGAATTTGAGAGATGGTGAAACCCCATCTCCAGTAGAAATACACAAAAAAATTAGCCAGGCACAGTGGCATACGCCTGTAATCCCAGCTACAGGGTAAGCTAAGACACAAGAATTGCTTGAAACTGGGAGGCAGAGGTTGCAGTAGCCAAGATTACACCACTGCTCTCCAGCCTGGGCAAGAGAGGGACTCTGTCTCAAAAAAAAAAAAAAAAAAAAAAAAAAAATTAGTTGGGTGTGGTGGTATGCGCCTGTGGTCCCAGCTACTGGAGAAGCTGACATGGGAGGATCATCTGAGTGCAGGAGTTGAGGCTCCAATGGGCCATGACTGCACCACTGTACTCCAGGTGGGGCAACAGAGTAATACCCTGTCTCAAAATTAAAGAAAAAAAAAACCTACAGAAACAGAAACAACCTACAGAAACACTACTTAATAATTTATACTGGATTCAAGAAAGGCATATAAGCTAGGTGCAGCTATCCCTGAGTGTCAGGGGTCCAGAATTTCATCCTATTCTCAAATCTGTTCCTGTTTCCCAGCTTCTGCCCTCTAGGTCACACTCCTGCCACCACTACTGATACAACTCCTTCTGCTCCACTGCCACCACCAGCCTCTAGTGGGTTTGATGTTCCCACCTATCCCAAAACATTGAGTTTCCCTACTTAACTCCGCAGAAAGGATGCTGGGAATTTTTTGCAAGTGCAATGCTAGCAAATGCTGGAGAAAAAGAGACAAAAAATCCTGACTTCCAAGAGCAGACGAGGTTTACCAGGCACAGTCTTCTTTGCCAAAGTTGACTCAAATATAGCCACAGGTTGGCTTGGGTGGCATGGTTCACTGGGTACACCCCCAAGACTACAAGCATATCACTGCCCTCTGCAGTCTTCCCAGGGAGGACCACCCTACCCTTGGGCCACTCCTATGGGTGGCGGCCCCGCATTCACCCTCTGATGCAGCCCAGTCCCTTCCTTTCTGTTCTGTGGCAGCACTGGTGCCAGGCCCTTTCCCTTGCCAGTCCCCTTCCTGTTTGAAAAACTCTCATCTCTTTATAAAACTCCCTCCAGTGATGCTAGTTCATATTGGAAAAGGTCTTGAGATGTCTCAAAGGCAAAGTACAAATGATGCCCAGAGCCAGATAGATGACAGGCCCCTCAGCCCAGCTAGTCCAGAGTCAGGAGGTCCCCTGCACCAGAAGTGGACCTGCAGAATTCTAACAGTGAATGATCACATGCTTACAATACCGGAATTCCGGCAAAAACTTCAAAACTGACATCACCCACCAAGAGACAGAGGAAAATGATGACCCAGGCTTGTGCACGCTCTATGCCCAGATGTGGACAGATTAATAGTTTTTTTTCCCCCGAGATTACTATTCCACAGCAAAGGACATAGGCAACACTCATCAATACGCAGAAACACAATTGCTACCTAACCAGGCTGGCTAGCAGACAAAGATCTCGAAACTTCTTGACTTACTCTAAGTGCTCCTTCTCCATGTTTCCCTTCCTTAGGCATTCTACCTGAAAACACAGGCTTCCCTTCCTTCCTCATCACATCAGCAATGCAGCAAACCTTAACCTTCTCTTCCTTCACCAGAGCTTACTTCTACTTGAAATCCTGTCTTCAGAATTAACAGCTGTGTCCTTGTCACTGGAAGCCATGTCTCAAAGAGCCTGACAAAATGGTCACTGGTGTTGACTCCACAGCTGTTTTGTCTCCCACTGCAGATGGGGAGGGGAATTGTGTGCTTCATCTCATCTCTGCCACTTTCTGCCTGAGAGGCTGTATTTCCACGTGCACAAGAGATCATGATCAAGAATGCAGGTCAAGGCTGGGTGAGGTGGCTTACACCTGCAATCCCAGTCCTTCGGGAGGCTGAGGTAAGTGGATCACCTAAGGTCAGGAGTTCGAGACCAGCCCCCTGGCCAACATGGTGAAACCCTGTCTCTACTAAAAAAAACAAAAATTAGCTGGGCATGGTGGTACACATCTGTAATCCCAGCTATCTGGAAGGCTGAGGCAGGAAACCCCTTAAACCTGGGAGGCAGAGGTTGCAGTGAGCCGAGGTCGCACCACTGCATTCCAGCCTAGGCAACAGAGCAAGACTTTGTCTCAAAAAAAAAAAAAAAAAAAAAAAAAAAACCACAACGGAAAAAACGAGCAAAACTCTGTAAAAAAAAAAAAAAAAAAAAAAATGCAGGTTGACACAGAACTTCTAAGAGAGGAGATGGGGCTGTGCTAATGGGTTAGCATCCCGGTGACAAGAGTTGCAGGCTTAGCTGTGTACAAGCTACCCAAGCTATCAGGGTAAGGAAGGGGAACACCTGAGCATGCAAACTGTACCCCAAACCAACACCTGGCTAGGGTTCTCAACTGTCAGCTGGCAGGCCCGTGCCCGGGGTTAACAGGACACTCAGACTTCCAGCGTGAGACAGGTGTCTGCAGAGGCTAACGCATACAGAATGCCTCCATCCACCAGCGGTCTGACGGCCCACCAGACAGGGTCTAGATAGGAACTCTTCTAAGGCGAAAGTCCTGGTCACAGAGGTGGCCAACGGGTGACAATCTGCCCAAATGCGCACCAGTGGTTCTCTTCCCCCAGTTGCTCCACAAGCCTAAAGCTTGGCTGGGGAAAAAGGCTTTTTAAATTTCTGCATCTGATAGTGTGATCGCTCCCTGGTAACCCCTTCCTCGGAGATGTTACCATGGGTGTTGACGGGTGTTGATGGGAGTGACGAAGCATCTCCATTCTGTATTCCCAATATTTACAGGGGAAAAGAGGACACCTGGAGATATTTTCCAACGGTTTTACTTTCTGTCTTTGCGACCCTGTAGCTGTGATAGGAAAAGCCAACAGCTCATGATATCACACCTCACTATTTTTTGCTTCTGGCCCAGGGCAGAATACAACAGCCATGGTTCCATCAGGCCTAGCGGTTTCATCCCAAATGCTGTGGAAGCTCCCTCACCTGAATCAGACCATTTCTCCATATCTTCAATAACTGTCCTTTACTTTTTTTTTTTTTTTTTTTTTTTTTTACAGGGTCTCGCCCTTGTCAGCCAGGAGGGCAATGAGGTGATCTCGGCTTACCGCAGCCTCCGCCTCCTGGGTTCAAGCAATTCCCCTGCCTCAGCCTCTCAACTAGCTGGGATTATAGGCATGCACCACCATGCCTGGCTGATTTTTGTATTTTTAGTAGAGATAGGGTTTCACCACGTTGGCCAGGCTGGTCTCGAACTCCTGACCTCAGGTGATCTGTCTGCCTCGGCCTCCCAACATGCTGGGATACAGGCTTGAGCCCCTGCACCCAGCCCCTCACTTCCAAAATCCTACCAGTATGCTGAAAATTCCTGCAACTTTCTCCCAGTGACTGGCCACCCTACATAAGATTTCTCACACTCACACCCCATCTTCTATATCCCCTTCCTGCCTTATGTTTTTTCACAAAACACTTTTTCTATTTTACTTACTTATGGTTTGACTCCCTTTTTTGGCCCCTCTATCAGATCTCCCCTCTTAGCCTAGTTTTTGTTTCTTAGAGACAGGGTCTCACTCTGTCGCTCAGGCTGGAGTACAGTGGTGCAATCACAGCTCTCTGCTGCCTCAACCTCCTGGGCTCCAGTGATCCTCCTATAGAAGCTCTATGATTGACTTAAAAATTCTTGTCCCCTATTACAAGAACAGAAATTTTTGTCTGTTTTGTTTATGGCCGTATCCCTAGAACCCAGAACTGAGCCTGGCACAGAATAAATGATTTGCTGAATGAATAAGCAGACCGGGGGTTCCAGGCCCCTTCCATATTCTGCAAGTCCATCCTGCATTCTCCATCCATACCACAGCAACTTCAAAGGCCCCTCACCCATTCCTGTCTCCACGTTGTCTCCAGGTCACTTCCAGAAACTTAAAATGCCATTTCCCATTCACACAGTCAAGCCCTTCCCCTCCTGCCTGTCATTTGTTTAAATGTGGCTTGCTGTTCCATCAAGCTGGTCTTCCTAATGCCACTCAGCTCTGTCCCATCAGTTCCATCAGCTGCTGTGACCCTGGATTGGGCCACCATCACCCCTACCTAGGATTTATCAACACCTCATTAATCCCCTTCCAACCTACACTCCCTAGCTCCGAAAGAGTGCACACTCGAAAACCACAAGTCCGATCACCTAAGCCCCATGTTGAGTGGTTCCCTGACACCTACAGGATCAAATCCAAACTCCTTCCGACGTTACCCATGGCCTTCCCTGTCCTGAGGAATGACTTACAATGGCCAGCTCCCTCAGAGAAGCACAGGTCCCAGCCCCTCCCCCTACACCCGCCCCACCTCTCTGCTCTACCCTGGTGCTCCTCCGTCCACCTGGAGAGCCACGGGCTGATCTCAGGAGCCAGCTCCAGCATGAGCCCCTGTAAAACCCTCCTCACTCCCGGACATACTCCACAACATTTTTAACTGTGAACCCGCAGAGGTCAGGAACTATTAACGCAGGGCAGGCGAGCCGAAAGTGGGGTCTAGCCCAAGAGAGTTCTTGGCTTTGTCCAGGAAAGAATTCAAGGGCATGCTGGTGGCAGGAAAGAAAACAGGTTGATTGAAGAGGCAGGCAGTGTTACAGCTACGTGACTGCTCCTGCAGAGCTGGGTTCCCCTGTGGGCAGAAAGCAGCAGCTCAGGGCAATTTTACAATCATACTTATACCTACTTTTTTTTTTTTTTTTTTTTTTTGAGATGCAGTCCCGCTGTGTTGCCCAGGCTGGAGTATAGTGGCCATGATTGCAGCTCACTGTAATCTCTACCTCCCGGGTTCAAGCGATTCTGCTGCCTCAGCCTCCCGAGCAGCTGGGATTACAGGTACGTGCCACCACACCTGGCTAATTTATTTTTAGTAGAGACGGGGTTTCACTATGTTGGCCAGGCTAGTCTCAAACTCATGAACACAGGTGATCCACCCGCCTCGGCCTCCCAAAGTGCTGGGATTATAGGCGTGAGCCACCATGTCCAGCCTTACCTTATACCTACTTTTAATTTCTTTTTTTTTTTTTTTTTTTTTTTGGGACGGAGTTTCACTCTTGTTACCCAGACTGGAGTGCAATGGCGCGATCTCGGCTCACCGCAACCTCCACCTCCTGGGTTCAGGCAATTCTCCTGCCTCAGCCTCCTGAGTAGCTGGGATTACAGGCACGTGCCACCATGCCCAGCTGATTTTTTGTATTTTTAGTAGAGACGGGGTTTCACCATGTTGACCAGGATGGTCTCGATCTCTTGACCTTGTGATCCACCCGCCTCGGCCTCCCAAAGTGCTGGGATTACAGGCTTGAGCCACCGCGCCCGGCCTCCTACTTTTAATTTCATGTAGATTAAGGGGCGGCGTAGGCAGACATTTCTAGGAAAAGGGTGGTGGCTTTTGGGTTGTCAGGTTATCGCCATGGAAAGGGGCAGTAACTCCAGGTGTTGCCCTGGCGACAATAAACTGACATGGCACATTGGTGGGTGTGCCTCACAGAACACTGCTTCCGGCCCGTCTCTGCATTCGCTAGTCCTCAATCTGGTCTGGCATCTGAGCCCTGCCTCTGGAATCATGTCCCACCTCCTACCCATGATCACAGGTCCACCTCCATATCCACAGTGCCAGGTGCACAGTCAGCGCTGGGGGCACAGCACAGATTTCAGAGTGAGGGAATGTGCAGAAATCAAGAATCTACCCTTCTGCAAAGCCTGTTCACATCAATCAGAATGAGAGGAGCTTCCTACTGTGCTCCCAGGCTAGTTCGAGAAGCCCCTTCTCATTCTCTGGATGCTCACTCCTTCAGGGCTGCTTTTGGGTGCTTCTTAACTCTGGGATCAGAGAATGGGGTAGAGGGAAAGGCTAATACCCAATATTGGGAGTTTTCTTGTTTTTTGTGGGTGTGTTTTTTGAGACAGTCTTGCTCTGTTGCCAGGCTGGAGTGCAATGGCGCGACCTCAGCTCACAGCAACCTCCTCCTCCTGGGTTCAAATCATTCTCCTTCCTCAGTCTCCCATAATACCCAATATTGAATAGAGAAAACATCTGCCACCAGCCCAAAGACAGAAGGCTAAAATCGATCTTACATGTAGATAAGCTTAACTTTATGTATGAAAAGGTCTTCTACAAACTGTGCTATCATCTCAATTTAGCTTTGTAAGGACAGTTTCAAAAAGGTCCAGGAAGTTGTGTAGACATACTCTATTCCTGGAGTCCTATCCACAAAGGTTTTCCAAATGAGTTCCAGAAAACAAAATTGTGGTCTCAGGGAAACAGTTAAAGGAGAGAATATCATATTTGAAAAATCAGCAGCTGAGCTAAGCCTTTTATCTTCCCTACTCCCTGCAGTGCTAAAACTTTCATAAATATACAATGTATACAAATGTCAAGAAAAGCTAAATTACCAAATTTACACTATTTGAGGTTAAAAAAAAAACAAAAAACACAGACCCACTCTAGCTGGGGTTTTTTTTTGTTTTTTTTTTTTTCTTTTTGGCTCAGTGTCTGAGACCCCTGATCTACAACCTTAAGATAAAACTATTTGTAAATTCACAAAGTAGGTATTCAATGACTTGGCAATTTCCAAACATACTTAATAATGACACCCTTTTCATTTTTGAAATTCGAGTAATAAAGCATACAAAGTACAACTTACAAAGCTGCTCTCAATGTCCTCTGGGCCAGCATATTTAATTTAATGTAGCGCTGCCCAGCTCCACCATCCCACAGTCCCCAAGGACAGAGGTCGCAACATGTGGGTCCTAAAAAGTGTCAAGCAGGGGGTCACACCAAAAGCCCCGCCCACTGACACCGTTAGGCTCAAGAGCAAGTGCCACCCCCTACACAGAAAGACACTTGTCACTGCAGCATCTTTTCAGTGAACGTAAAGTGTAGTTTCTGACCACGTCAACACAGTCCTTAAAGCGTTCTAGG
Source organism: Cebus imitator (assembly GCF_001604975.1). Classification (NCBI taxonomy): domain Eukaryota; kingdom Metazoa; phylum Chordata; class Mammalia; order Primates; family Cebidae; genus Cebus; species Cebus imitator. The sequence continues at coordinate 1,925,630 of NW_016107637.1, read as the reverse complement.
TCAAGGGAATTCTCGGGTGAAAACAGTTTTTGCCTACATCCATAAATTCTTCAACAGCTAAATTAGTAAAATACAGAAAATCAGAAGAAACATGCTCCCTTGCCAGATAACAAATACATAAAAGATACAGGAGCTCAGATCACCAGCCAGAGCAAGAGAATGCCAACTGAGCATATAGGACTCTCTCTCCCCGACAACCAATGAAACCCTTAATTCAGCCACTGGCCATCTCTGATTGAAACTATTACTTCTGCCATCTCTGACTGAAACTATTAATTACTTCTCCTCAGGAAAGGGAATCCTTAAACAGTTTTTAACTGTTTAATTATGCAGTGTGTGAGGACCACAAAATACGATACAGCTTAACAAAAGCAGGCTTAAAAAAAAAAATCAGTGTTATTTTCTCTACATACTTCCAAAATAGATGTTCCCCTCAACCCTGAAGGTTTTAGTAAAACACAGGACTGTTTAAAAAGGGTCGGGGTGGGGGAGAAATGTAGCAGATCACTACAGTTTTCATTCCACTTAAACATCATCTTCCAGATCTCAAAGATTTTTGTCCTATAATAAAGAAAGAAGCAGCCCAGTAAAAACATCAAGAATAGCAGTCAGGAGCTTAAAACCAGGGACCAGGCACCAGATCCAAACCTGAGAGCTTGAGGGAGGGGATACCGGTTCTCCTGCGGGTACCTTTCCCCCTTCCAAATCACCTGGTGGCTGCAGACGCTCAATATTCTAAAATGCCAGGCTCCTCACTTAAGGCAAATGCTATGATAATAAACCATCCTTAAACAAATGACGGCTGAAAACTGAAAATACAAACTTTTTTTTTTTTTTAAATACCTAGATAAAAGGCAGTGTACACTCAGAGGTAAGTAACTCCATCTAATTCTCCAGAGTCCTGCAGGACTGAGCCAACTTCCTCTCCCTATTTTGAGGATCAGCAAAGTGAGGCCTAGAGAGGAAAAAGGTTTTATTTCTCTACGTTTTCGCAAAAAAAGGGGCATAGAGAAACATTGGATGCGACTTTAGGGTGACCAAATGAAATGCAAAGGCAATTTCCTTAAGTGCTAAAAAGTGCTGAATGCTGAAGGGCTCCATGCCCTGACATTCAGGCGACGTGCCCCCACGTTTCAGCCAACCAGTGGTTAGGCACTTTCAAAGTTCTCCTTCCTTCTAAAGGTCGCATCTAGGTCATCTCTGCACAGCGTCCTTTTGTGCAATGTGAATAGATCTGTGATATCTGACCAGCGGGAGGAAAAATCACAGACCCTGAGATTGCCCCCCAGTAAGGCATTCTGACACCTGAACTGCCTCTAGACACTGAGGCTGGAAGACTTTTTTTTTTTTTTTTTTTTTTAATACCATTAGGATCAGGGAGGGAGGGTATGGAAGTGCACATACCTTTCAACTGGTCAGCAACCACGCTCTGGCCCAGCCGTTCGATAACTTTCCCATCTTCCATTTCGTACCGGTCATCTAAGTATTTTGCAGTGGCCTCAGAAATGTGAACTTTGCCGGCCACCCCCAGCTGCTCCATGAGATTGGCCAGGTTCACATCGTTGGACCACACATCAAATTTAAACCTCCTCATGCCCAGGATGCCACACAAGACAGTGCCCGTGTGAACCCCGACCCGCATGTTCACCATTTCCTTCTTCTCCTGGCAGAACTGCTCGATGGCCTTGATCATGCCCAGCCCCATCTCAATGCAGCAGTAGGCATGGTCGGCCCGGGGCTCGGGACAGCCCGCCACGCAGTAGTAACAGTCTCCCAGAGTGCTGATCTTCTCACACTTGGTCTCCTCACACAGGCGGTCGAAGCGACCGAACAGATCGTTCAGGAGACCCACCAGGGCGTGGGCGGACTTGTTGGCACTCATCTTGGTGAAGCCCACGATATCTGCAAATAAAATACTGACTTCCTCAATCTGCTGCATCTTAAAAGGGCGGAAGGCAATAGGAGCTTTTTGTATGGAAGACTTCTTCTTCCTATTCTTGGGGCTCGAGGTGGCATGCCTCTTGACAGAATTCTCACTCTCCTCATCCCCCTGCTTCATTAAGTCGTCGGCTATGATTCTTGGCATCACGGAGTGAATCATCCTCTCTTTGAGGGCTTTCTCCACTTCCAAGTCCTTCCCGTGCATGATGGACTGTCCCACCTTAAGGAAGGTGCTCCTGGACCTCACCTGGGACATGACGAACAGGTGGACCCCGATGGCGTGGACGCAACCGTGGAGCAGCGCCCTGCTCAACAGCTCCCAGTGCAGGGCCCCAGCTCCGGGCGAGGGGAAGCAGGCTTCATCCCGGAAATGGTAGCCAAAGGTCTCGAAAAGGACAGAGTAGGCCACCCCCAGACACAAGCTCAAGTACAAAGGCAAGTGCATGACAGTATAGAGCAAAAAGAGCACTTCAATGCACATGGAAAAGCTCCCCACTTGAGATAAGCACGTGTCCGTGGGCTGGACTGCAGCCGTCAGATTGGAGCTGTCGCCGCGTCCTGAGACAGGCGTCAAGACCTGGAACTGTGCAGCCAGGGTCAAGGCGAACACCAGCAGGGTGAGGGCCAGCGAGGTCCACGCGTAATGCCGGGCGTACAGCTTGGTAAAGGTAAACAGAAAGAAGCCCACGCACACCAGGAGGAAACACAGAGCGGGGGCGACCATGACGATCAGTCTGGCTCTCATGTGGACCGCAAAATAGATGCTCCACAGAAGGCAAGCAAAGCCAATGTAGAAGAGTGCATACCGGAACCGGCGCTGGGTCTGCGGGAAGCAGCGCTCCAAGCAGGCCTCCTCCAGGTTTACCGAGTCGAACTTGGGGTCCCACCAGCGGCTAGAGGCCCTCTCGAACAGCTGGGGCAGCTTCTTCTGCCTGCGCAGGCGGCCTCCGCCGCCCACTCGCCGGGGGACGCCCCCGGAGTCCCCGGAGCTGCTGCAGCTGGAGGAGATGCTGTACTTGCAGTGCTTGGGGTGGCTGTTGGAGGACAGCTGCTTGGGGTTGATCTTGACGCGCACGCTATTGCTGTCCCCGCTGGAGTCGCAGCTCACCTCGGTGCTGTGGTGATGCAGCAGCTGCTGGTGGGGCGGGGAAGCCATGTTGCCGAGTCCCGGGGCCTGCCCCGGCCGGGGTCACCAGTACCTGCCAGCAAAACAGGGAGAGTTAGCGGCGCTCCCACCTGGACACGCACACCTGGGGGCCGGGGACTCGCTCCCGTCCTAAGGGGCGGCTCCAGCACGCAGCTAGGAAAGGCACCAGAGGCTCCCCGAAACTGTGTGTGGATCCCGGCTCAGCCGTGCCCCCACCGCCCCCGCTTCGAGGCGGACGCGAAGCGCTCAGGACAGACCTAGAGCGCCCGGGGGTCCCCGACGCGTGGCTGCCGTGAGTCCCGGACCGCGGTGCCCGCTCGCCTTCCGCACCGCTCGCCCCGAGGGTGGCCTCCGCGCCGCACGGCTTCTCCTCCCCGCGCGCTCGCCTCCTCCAGCTGCGGCTCCGGAGGGAAGTTCAGACCTTGAGCGCTCCCAGCCCCGCGAGCCGCCTGCGCACAAACAACTCGGCTGGCGGCGCGGAGCCCTCCATCCTGCAGGAGCCGCGCTCCGATGCGTCAAAGGCAGCGCGCTGCGGGCCCCGGCCCCGACCGGAGCCGCAAGCCTCGGCGGGCGCCCCGGGCCCGCGCTCCCCGGGCCGCCCCCCCGCGCTCCGAGCCGGCCCTGCTCGCCGCGGCGGGCGCTGGGGGTGGGGGCGTCCCGGGCCGCGAGTGCGCGGAGCCCGTCGGCGCGGCCCGTCTAGCGGGGCCTGCTTCCCCCGAGCGCGCCGCCGCCCCCGCCGGGGCCGCCGCTGTCCCGGGACCGGGCGCTGGGAGCCGAGGGCGCGGGCCCCTCGCCGGGCGGCGGTGCGGACGCTACCGCGGAGCCGGGCTCCCGCGACGCCGGCCGGGACTCCCGCCCGCCCGCGCCGGGGGCCGCCTCCCCGAGCTAGAGACGCGGCCGCCGCCGCGCCCGCCGCCGTGTCCCCCGCGGCCGCTGCCTCATGTCGGAAGAGCCGCCGCCGCCACCATCTCCGGCCCCTGCCCCGCCCGCTGTCACTGACAGACGCGCGCCCACGCCGCCCCTCGCCCCGCGGCAGCGCGCACGCGCGGCCCGCGCACGCCGCCGCCGCCTCCGGGCCCCGGCCACGCGCACCGGCCGCGCGCCGCCCCGCCTTGGTGCGCGCGCCGGGCTCGGGGCTGCGGGGCGGGGCGGGCGCGCGCTCGGCTCCGCCCTCCGTCCCGGGCGGCGCCTCTCCCAGGCAGCGCGCTGCGGACACTGCGGGAGCTTCGGGCACTGCGGGAGCTTCGGGCACTGCGGGAGACCGCGCGCCGCCGGGAGCCGCGACCCCACGGAGAGACCTGAAGGTGCCTGCAGTGGAGGGAGCCGCTGGGCGCAACGTTTGGGAAATCAAAATGCTGCCTTCCCACTCGGCACGTCTGTGGGATAAATCGAAGTTTCCAACCGTTGGCGTTCCCTCCCGGGCGGCGCCCTAGGCTCTGTAAGCAACGAATGCGCGCCCCGGAGCACTCCGCCCGCCCTGGACCTGCTCACTGGGCGACATCCGCGGCCCAAGCCTCCAAAGCTGGGCCCACCGACGACCATGTCCCCCCGCGCCAAGGGGAGTTTGCCTTGCTGTCCTTGAGCCCCTCTCTCCCTCCTCATGAACTCCTGCTTTTCCTTTTACACAAATGAAACTTTCAAAAGAGTTCGCGCCCCATAACGGCACTTCTGCAATAGCCTCCATAAACGTTGCCACGTGTAAATAAAATCCTATTCTCGGCCCGGTAGCGGTGGCTCACGCCTGTAATCCCAGCACTTTGGGAGGCCGAGGCGGGCGGATCACCTGAGGTCAGGAGTTCGAGAGCAGCCTGGCCAACATGGAGAAACCCCAACTCTACTAAAAATACAAAATTGGCTAGATGTGGTGGTACATTCCTGTAATCCCATCACTCCAGAGGCTGAGGCAAGAGAATCGCTTGAACCCGGGAGGTGGAGGTTGTGGTGAGCGAGATCGTGCCATTGCACTCCAGCCTGGGCAACAAGAGAAAAACTCCGAATCAAAAAAAAAAAACCCTATTCTCCCTAGGATGCAGATCCCAACTCCTTCTCCCCACACCCCACAGTGCCTCCTGCCAGTCACGGGGCTCTCTTCCATGGCCTCCCAGGCCCAGCTCGAGGCCCACACCAGGTCTCACTGTTAATTAGAAAATAAAAGTAAAATGTGGTCTATCCATGCATGGAACATTATTCAGCTACAAAAAGGAATGGCAGTGCGGAGGAACCCGGGAAATGTTATGCTAGTAAAAGAAGCGAGACACAAAAGGACACATATCACATGATTCCATCCAGATGCAATGTCTCGAATTGGCAAATCGGTAGCAGCAACCCAGATTCGTGGTTGCCAGGTGCTAGGGGTGGAAGACATGGAGTTTGGGGTTTCCTTTTAGGTTGATGAAAAAGTCTAGAACTAGATAGAAGTGATCCAACAGAGGCCGGGCGCGGTGGCTCAAGCCTGTAATCCCAGCACTTTGGGAGGCCGAGGCGGGTGGATCACGAGGTCAAGAGATCGAGACCATCCTGGTCAACACGGTGAAACCCCGTCTCTACTAAAAATACAAAACATTAGCTGGGCATGGTGGCGCGTGCCTGTGGTCCCAGCTACTCAGGAGGCTGAGGCAGGAGAATTACCTGAACCCAGGAGGCGGAGGCTGCGGTGAGCCGAGATCGCGCCATTGCACTCCAGTCTGGGTAACAAGAGGGAAACTCCGTCCCAAAAAAAAAAAAAAAAAAAGAAGTGATCCAACAGGATGAATCTACTGAATGCCCTTGAACCATACACTTTATAGTGGTTTAAATGGTAAATTTTATATTGTGTGTATTTTTTACCACAAAAAACCGAAGAAACAAAACTTACAGTAAAATAGTGCTATGTCGTTCCTGCATAAGTGTGTCATCTCAGTCTAATCACAAGAAAGCACCAGACAAATCCAGATTGTGACCTCTTCTACAAACTGATCTACCAGTACCCATCAAAAGTGTGGGGGCAGGGAGCAGTGGCTCACACCTGTAATCCCAGCACTTTGGGAGGCCAAGGAGGGCAGATCACCTGAGGTCAGGAGTTCAAGACCAGCCTGGCCAACGTGGTGAAACCTCATCTCCACTAAAAATACAAAAATTAGCCGGGTGTGGTGGCAGGCGCCTGTGATCCCAGCTACTCGGGAAGCAGAGGAAGGGGGACAGCCTGAACCCAGGAGGCGGAGGTTGCCATGAGCCAAGATTGCACCCCTGCACTCCAGCCTGGGCGACTGAGCAAGATTCCATCTCAAAAGTGTCTTGGACACTTTGGGTCATAAAAGACAAAGACTGAGAAACTGTCACAAATGATTCCCCTTAGGAACTGTCCCTAAGGGGATACATACAACAAAGAAATGGAACATGGGATCCTGGTCAGGAACATGGAACGGGGGAAACGACAGTAGCAGCTGAGCTGTTGAAATTCACATAAGATCTGCAATTAGTTAAAAGTATTGTGTCATTGTTAATTTCCTGGTTCTGGTCCTCTTACTATGGTTAGCTAATATGTTAACATTAGGGGAAGCTGGGTCCATGGAGGTGGCCCACACCTGTAATCCCAGCACTCTGGGAAGCCAAGGCAGGTGGACCACCTGAGGTAAGGAGTTCAAGATCAGCCTGGCCAACATGGTGAAACCCCATCTCTACTAAAAATACAAAAATTAGCGGGGTGTAGTGGTGGGCACCTGTAATCCCAGCTACTTGGGAGGCTGAGGCAGGAGCACCGCTTAAACCTGGGAGGCGGAGGTTGCAGTGAGCTGAGATCGCACCACTGCATTCCAGCCTGGGTGACAGATCAAGACTCTGTCTTGGAAAAAAAAAAATTAGGGGAAGCTGGATATAGGATATAGGGAAACACGCTAGTATTTGTGCAACTCTTCAAGTCTAAAACTATTTCAAAATAAGAAGTTTAAAATTTAAAAAAATAATAAACCTTTAATGAACATCAACCCTGTGCCAGTCACTCTCACGTATGATGTTCAGAAACACATGGTGCATCACATGTTTAGTAAATGGGATAATAGGGAACTAACATTGCCCCAACATGTCATAAATGCCAGAAACTACTGGACATTTTCACCTGTGACATATTCAGTCACTGCCACAATCCTTTGAGTTATATTGTCCCTTGTTGTGATGTGAAACTTGGGATTGAAGAGAAATGTGCCCTAGGTCTCCCACTAAGGGTGACAAGGAGTTCAGATTGAAAACCAGATCTGAGGTCGGGCACAGTGGCTCACACCTATAATCCCAGCACTTTGAGAGGCTGAGGCTGGCAGATCATGAGGTCAGGAGTTTGAGACCAACCTCACCAACATAGTGAAACCCTGTCTCTACTAAAAATACAACAACAAAAAAAAAAAAAAAAATTAGCCGGGTATGGTGGCAGGTGTCTGTAGTCCCAGCTACTTGGGAGGCTGAGGCAGGAGAATTGCTTGAACCCAAGAGGTCAAGGTTGCAGTGCGCCAAGATGGCACTATTACAGTCCAGGCTGGGTGACAAAGTAAGACTCCGTCTCAAAAAGAAAACCAGATCTCAGACTTCTGAGGCCATGACGCCCTGCATGGCCCTGGCCCCACCCTCTGTGAGCCTCACCATGAGCCAGCACAGACTGTACCTGTCTCCTCCATCGGCCCAGCTGGATGGGAGGCTCTCAGAGCCGGGACTCCAGCTTCCGTTTGCCCTCACTGCAACGCTGTGCTCTCTGCTTCCTGGTTTCCTGAAACAATCCAAAAGGTGGCCTGTCTGCACTTTTCCCCTCCTCCCCAAATCATTTGTGGTGACTTGTGTGTTTGTAAATTAGTCATATCGGATTTTTAGACACAAGTAATGATCATACCCACATCCCTACTTCTCTGGAAGCAGTTCAGCCGCATTCCCTGCTGCTGAAACTGCTGTTGAAACCTATAAGCTGGCAGAGCCTCACCAGTCTGCAGGTCAGGGTGTGAGTCATGCCATCAGCCCTGGGGGGAGTGGGGATGTGGGGCCTAGCATTATGTGCCAGGCCCTGGAGGTCCAAGGATACACCATCCATATCTTTTTTTTTCTTTGTTTTTGAGACAGAGACTGGCTCTGTCACCCAGGCTGGAGTGCAGTGGTGTGATCTCAACTCACTGCAATCTCCGCCTCCCAGGTTCAAGCAATTCTCCCGCCTCAGCCTCCCAAGTAGCTGGGACTACAGGCACCTGCTACCACGCCCAGCTAATTTTTGAATTTTTCGTAGAGACAGAGTTTACCACGTTGACCAGGCTGGTCTTGAACTCCTAACCTCATTTGATCCTCCCACCTCAGCCTCCCAAAGTGCTGGGATCACGGGCATGAGCCACGTGCTTGGCCTGTACCCACATTTTTTTCATACCATTGACTTCCTTGATCCTGGTGGCTGTTCACAAGTCTCTGGCAGCTGCCTTCACATTGACAAGAGGATCAGGCATCCCAGCAAAGCAAAAGACTGATTGGAGAAGATCACCAAATCCCTTGCAGGTGCCTCCATAGCCAGATGTATTCCATCTACCCACGTCCATAGATTCTAAATCCTGCGGTGCCCTGTTCAGAGGCCAATACATATTCATTGAATGACTGCATATGCCAGTTATGTATATATATATAAATTTTTTTTTTGAGATGGGAGTCTCACTCTGTTGCCCAGGCTGGAGTGCAGTGGCACGATCTTGGATCACTGCAACCTCCGCCTCTCAGGTTCAAGCAATTCTTTGCCTCAGCCTCCCAAGTAGCTGGGATTACAGGTGCCTGCCACCACACCAGGCTAATTTTTTGCATTTTTAGTAGAAACTGAGTTTCACCATATTGGCCAGGTTGGTCCTGTACTCCTGACCTTGTGATCCACCCACCTCGGTCTCCCAAAGTGTTGGATTACAGGCATGAGCCACCGCACCCAACCTATATTTTTATTATTTTTTTAATGGATTCAAGCAATTCTGCCTCAGCCTCTGAGTAGCTGGGACTAGAGGCACGCACCACCACACTCAGCTAAATTTTGTATTTTTAGTTGAGGCAGGGTTTCACCATGTTGGCCAGGTTGGTCTCAAACTCCTGACTTCAAGTAATCCACCTGCCTCGGCCTCCCAAAGTGCTGAGATTATAGGCATGAGCCACTGTGCCCAGTTGGTAATTACATTTTAAGGTAAGGAGGAGCCGATCGGTGGCCCACGCAAGATGAGCTTAGTTGAGAGAGCAGATGGGAGATTCGATACATGGTATCTGTCACTCAGCTTTGTCACCTGGTGCAGCTCCTGCTGGAGCTTCGGTCCCATCCAGTGTGGAGTGGTGAAGAGCCCAGGAGTGGCTGTAAGAAGAGCTATGCAAGAGCTGTGAAGTGGGTTGAACAGTGTCCCCTCAAAATTCATGCCCAACAGGATCCTCAGAATGTGACCTTATTTGGAAATAAGGTCCTTGCACACATAATTAGGTACGGTATAGTCGTACTGGATTATCATGGCCCTAAATCCGATGGCTGGCATCATTTTAACAAGAGGAACCAGGCGCAGTGGCTCATGCCTAGAATCCCAATGCTTTGAGAGGCCAAGGCAGGAGGATCATCTGAGCCCAGGAGTTTGAGACCAGCCCAGACAACAGAGCGAGCCTCACCACTTTTGTTGTTGTTGTTGTTGTTGAGATGGGACCTCACTCTGTTGCCCAGGCTGGAGTGTAGTGGCTTGATCTTGGCTCACTGCAACCTCCTCCTCCCAGGCTCAAGTGATCTGCCCATCTCAGCCTCCTGAGCAGCTGGGACCACAGACATGCACCACCATGCCTGGCTAATTTCTGTATTTTTAGAGAAATGGGGTTTTGCCATGTCACCTGGAGAGGTCTCGAACTCCTGTACTAAAGCAATTGACCAGCCGTGGCCTCCCAGAGTGCTCAAATTACAGATTTGAGCCACTGCGCCCAGCCCAAAAATGTTTTTAAAACATTAGCTGGCCGGGCGCGGTGGCTGACGCCTGTAATCCCAGCACTTGGGGAGGCTGAGGTGGGTGGATCACGAGGTCAGGAGATAGAGACCATCCTGCCAACATGGTGAAACCCTGTCTCTACTAAAATACAAGAAGTTAGCAGGGCATGGTGGTGCATGCCTGTAGTCTCAGCTACTGGAGAGGCCGAGGCAGTGGAATTGCTTGAACCAGGGAGCTGGAGGTTGCAGTGAGCCAAGATTGTGCCACTGCCCTCCAGCCTGGCAACAGAGTAAGACTGTC
>NW_016107637.1:1905234-1915285 GCF_001604975.1 Cebus imitator | reverse complement strand
AAAAAGAAAGAAAGAATGGAAAAGAAAAAAGAAACACAAAAAGAAAACACACACACACAAAAAAAACAAACAAAAAATTAGCCAGATGTGGTGGCATACATCTGTGGTCCTAGCTACTCAGAAGGTTCAGGTGGGAAGATTGCTTAACCCCTGGAGTTCAAGGCTGCAGTGAGCTGTGATCAGGAGGATTGCTTGAGGCCAGTTCAAGACCAGCCTGGACAACAACACAAGACTCCATCCCTACTAAAAAAAATTTTTTTCTTTTTGAAACAAGGTCTCACTCTGTCTCCCAGGCTGGAGTGCAGTGGCACCATCTCAACTCACTGCAACCTCCACCTCCCGAGTAGCTGAGATTACAGGTGTGCACCACAATGTCTGTCTAAAAAAATTTTTTTTCTGGAGATGGAGTCTCACTCTGTCACCAAGGCTGGATTGCAGTGGCACAATCTCTGCTCACTGAAACCTCTGCCTCCTGGTTTAAGCCACCCTCCCACCTCAGACTCCCAAGCAGCTAGGATTACAGGCGTATGCTACCACACCTGGCTAATTTTTTTTGTATTTTTAGTAGAGATGAGGTTTCACCATGTTGGCCAGGCTGGTCTCAAACTCCTGATCTCAAGTGATCTGCCTGCCTCAGCCTCCCATAGTGCTGGGATTACAGGTGTGAGCGACTACACCGGACTAAAAAATTTCAATAAAAAAAAAACGTAGGTAGATGTGGTGGTTCCTGCCTGTAGTCCCACCTACTCAGGAGGCTGAGGCAGGAGGATCACTTAAGCCCAAGAGTTGGAGGCTGCTGTGAGCTATGATTGCACCACTGAACTCCAGTCTAGGCAACAGAACAAGACCCTGTCTTTAAATAATAATAATGAAAATAAAATAATAAGCCTATGAACACTCAAGTGGAAAACATCCACCGCCTGCCTTTCTAGAGCGCACAGACTTCCCATAGCTCAGAACAGAGCAGGCCATGGTGAGTGCCATTAGAAAGGGACCTGGGGCCGGGCGTGGTGGCTCACACCTGTAATCCCAGCACTTTGAGAGGCCGAGGTAGGTAGATCACCTGAGGTCGGGAGTTTGAGACCAGCCAGGCCAACATGGAGAAATGCCGTCTCTACTAAAACTACAAAATTACTCGGGTGTGGTGGTGCATGCCTGTAATCCCAGCTATTCAGGAGGCTGAGGCAGGAGAATCACTTAAACCTGGGAGGCAGAAGTTGTGATGAACAGAGATCACACCATTGCACTCCAGCCTGGGCAACAAGAGTAAAACTCTGTCTCAAAAAAAAAAAAAAAAAAAAGAAAGAAAGGGACCTGGGAGGGCGCAGAAAGACAGGAGGTTCATTTGGACAGAGCAGATTTGGAAAAGAATCTTTGGTACAGGAAAGATGAGAACGGTGTCTTGAAAGAGGTGGTAAGTCTCGGTGTGGTGCCACACGCCTGTAATCCCAGCACTGTAGGAGGCCGAGGCAGGCGGATCACCTGAGGTCAGGAGTTCGAGACCAGTCTGGCCAACATGGTGAACTGAAAATAAAAAAAAATTAACTGGGCATGGTGGTGCACACCTGTAATCACAGCTACTCAGGAGGCTGAGACAACAGAATCACTTGAACCGAGGAGGCAGAGGTTGTGGTGAGCCGAGATCACGACACTGTATTCCAGCCTGGGCAACAAGAGCAAAACTCCATCTCAAAAAAACAAACAAAAAAACACTGCACAGGATGAGGATTTAAGACCAAGCCAGTGGATCATGACGAGCTGTTCCTCTACTGCCACTACAGACAAACTACTATGGGCAACATCAATACAGAACAGCCCAGAATGCTGGACTTCAAGGGCAAGGCCAGCAGGATCCCTGGAATTAGCTAAAAGGGGCTGCCAAGGAAGATGACATTGAAAGCTAGAGCTTACATCAACAAAGCAGAAGAGCGAAAGAAAAAATTCAGAGGATGAGAGATTGATTTGGTGGCCAGCCATGCCTTTGTTCCAAACTGAGACAACGCCTTGCTTTTTCTAACACTTTTTCTAACACTCTGGTGGGAACTAGTGGAAATCATCAGCTAACCCATCCTCAAGGCTACTCAGTATAAGGTTCTAATAGATTAGGGGCTAAAACAATTACTGACTTTTCCTGAGTAGTTTTTAATCTGAGATCAATTAAAAGTGTATTTGTGGCCAACTGTGGTGGCTCACGCCTGTAATCCCAGCACTTTGGGAGGCCAAGGCAGGTGGATCACCCAAGGTCAGGAGTTTGAGACCAGCCTGGCCAGCATGTGAAACTCCATCTCTACTAAAAATACAAAAATTAGCCAGGCATGGTGGCACACACCTGTAATCCCAGCTGCTTGGGAGAATTGCTTGAACCTGGGAGGCAGGGGCTGCAGTGAGCCTAGATTGCACCATTGCACTCAAGCCTGGGTAGCAGAGTAGGACTCCATCTTCCAAAAAAAAAAAAAAAAAGTGTATTTGTTACTTTAAATTAAAAAAAAAAAATTCCACTTCCATTGCACAGTCATTTTTCTGGTTCTTCCCATCACACCCCTGGCCCTGCACAATTACCCCTCTTGCATGTTCCTCTTAGCCACAACTCTTCAGGGATGGGTATAGCAAGTTCTCGAGATGGGATGCATTGGAGGAACGGCTCTGAGAAAAGCTGCCGTGTGAGGCTTTCATTCACTTCCCCAAAATGAAGAAGCTGATCTCTCACCTATGTGCCCCTCACATCTGGACCTGTGTCTGTTATTTACCGTAATGCAATCTAAAATTAGGTGCATGTCACCTGAGGTTCCAACAGCTGGAAGGCGGTGATCGGGTCACATTTATGCCACCTGAGGGATAATCCCCAGTAAGCATTCCCAGTGGGGCTCAGAGGTTCAGGCTTGTCCCACGCAGGGTGCAGGAAGGGCCGGCACTGCGACAGCCTGGCTCCTCAGCCCCAGGGCTTCAGTGCAGACTGTCTGCACTTCAGTGCCCATCCTCACACCTGCTACTAAAAGCCTGTCGGTGACCACAGTGGGAGAGAGGGAAGGCCACACGAAGCAAGAAGCCTTCTGCAAAACTGTGCACTGTTGAACAGGGAACGCGTGGTTGCAGTTTCCTTCTCCCTGGTTCAGAGCCAATTTTCTTCAATAAGCACAATTTAAACCCTAGTAACATCCAAAGCCTGGAAACCACCTTTTCCCACCTCATGAGTTGCACAAAGGTGCAGTCACAGATACCAGGTGCAATGCGCTGGGACGTTGCATTATGTGTAAATCATCAGACAAACACCCTGGGCTTCTGAAATATAGCTTGCAAAAGGGTTGCACCCAAACTCTTGGGCCAGGCACAGTGGCTTATGCCTGTAATCCCAGCACTTCGGGAGGCCAAGGCGAGCCAATCATTTGACATCAAGAGTTCAAGACCAGGCTGGCCAACATGGTGAAATCCCTAAATCTATGATAAATACAAAAATTAGCGGGGCTTGGTGGCAGGCACCTGTAATCCCAGCTACTTGAGAGACTTAGGCAGGAGAATTGCTTGAACCCAGGAGGGGGAGGTTGCAGTGAGCCGAGATCGCACCACTGCACTCCAGCCTAGTTGACAGATAGAGACTCTGTCTCTAAAAAAAAAAAAAAAAAAAAAAAAGGCCAGATTTGGTGGCTCATGACTGTAATCCCAGCACTTTGGGAGGCCACGGTGGGTGGATCACCTGAGGTCAAGAGTTTGAGACCAGCCTGGCCAACATGGCAAAACCCCCTCTCTACTAAAATTACAAAACTTAGCTGAGCATGGTGGCCGGCGCCTGTCATCCAGCTACTTGGGAGGCTAAGGCAGGAGAAATGCTTGAACCCAAGAGGCTGAGGTTGCACTGAGCTGAGATTGCATCATTGCACTCCAGCCTGGGTAACAGAGCGAGACTCTGTCTCAAAATAACAAAAGACCACTGCACCCAAACTCCTTTGAGTCTCACAGTAAGTAGTCCTGTGAGTAAGAGGACAGGACAAACTGCCCTCCTGGAACAGATAGATGCAGCCTCCGAGACTCAGAACCAGTGTAAATGCCTCCCAGAAAGTCACAGCCGTCCTGTGATGGAGGAATCTGAGGCTTGAACCCCAGGTTCCTATCCCAGCATTCCTCTCTGCTTGACCCTGAGAATAATAACCACCATTTATGGGCGCTTACTCTGTGACAGGCATTTTCCACTTATTATTTCCTTAAATCCTCAACTACCCTTTGAGGAAATCAACTTCAGCCAACAAATGCTAGAGGAAACATTGAACTCAGTTGTGTCCTTGAAGGCCGCCTTCTAATTCAGCTACATTCAATTACTTCCCTTCCTTCCAGTTCAGTTCCACTCTTTTTTGTTTTGTTTTGAGACGAAATCTCACTCTGTCTCTCAGGCTGGAGTGCAGTGGCACAATCTCGACTCATTGCAACCTCCACCTCCTGGGTTCAAGCAATTCTCCTGCTTTCAAGCCATTTTCCTGCCTCAGCCTCCCAAGTAGCTGGGACTATAGGCTCCCACCACCACACTTAGCTAATTTTTTGTATTTTTAGTAGAGATAGAGTTTCACTGTGTTAGCCAGAATGGTCTCAATCTTTTGACCTCGTGATCTGCCCGCTTCGGCCTCCCAAAGTGCTGGGATTACAGGCGTCAGCCACCACACCTGGCTCAGTTCCACTCATTTTTATGGGGTACCCTGTACATACAAGGTGCTCACAGCCAGGCAGTGGGATGGCTGGGATCTGGGTCCCCAGGGCAGGGCAGGGCTGGGCAAGACTTGCTCCCTGGGCCCCAGACTCAAGACTGGAAATGCATTAATTCCCTAGGCCTCCTGTAACAACGTGCCACAAATATGTTGGCTCATAACAGACCATTCTGTAACAATTCTAGAAGCCAGAAATCCAACATCAAGGTGTGAGCAGGACTCTAGGAGAAAGTCTTTCTCTCTGCAGGTCAGAGCTCCCACCACAGGCTCTGCAGGGAGACCCTTCCTTGCCTCTTCCAGCTTCTGGGGGTTCCCAGAGTTCCTTGACTTGGGGCTGTATGTCTCCAATTTCTGTCTTCACACAGCCTCTGCCTCATTCTTTTTTTACTGGGGACGGGATCTGGCTCTGTCATCCAGGCTGCAGTGCAGTGGCATGATCTCGGCTCATGGAAACCTCTGCCTCCTCCCAGGCTCAAGCGATCCTCTCCCCTCAGCCTCCCAAGTAGCTGGGACCACAGGCGTGCACCACCACACCTGGCTAATTTTTGGTATTGTTGGTGGAGATGGGGTTTTGCCATGTTGGCCACTCTTAAAAGGATACCTGTCATTGGATTTAGAGCCCACCCAGGTAACCACATCTCAAGATCCTTAGGTTAATTATATCCACAAAGACCTCTTTTCCAAATAAGATCGTATTCACAGGGACCATGGTTACGAATTGCACGTCTTTTGCGGGGACATTGCCCAACCTAATTCAGGGATGAGGCAGATTCAGGTCCACAGCATCCTCAGTCCTCAGTGGTAGCTGCCTCTCCCACAGCCCTAGGAAGGGTCAGGCCTGGGGCGGGCAGGCAGGCAGTGGGAAGCAGCATCCGCCCTGGGCGGGTCTGGGCAACCCATCCGTCCAACAGTCAGGGAACAGGGCCAGCACGCTCATTTCCTGGGCAGCAAGTGAGTAGAACACAGGGCCAGGCAGGTTTGTGAGGCTTGGGGAGGTCGGGGAAAGCAAATGAAGCCCAGAGATCTAGGGCAGTGCTGCCAGGACAGTGCTAACATCACATTCCTGGGCCGCTTTAAGTCCCCCAAGAAGGTGGAAATCGTGGCAATCGCGTTCATCGCCTCTGCTGCAGCGAGGCCACGGCGCCCTGCTGGGGGCTAACCTTGTTTGACCCCTCAGACCAGAGCTGGGCTTCCTCCTGCTTTGTTATCTGCTGGAGCTGTAAGGGCCTGGGGGTCACAGTGCCTTTTTTTTTGTTTGTTTATTTGGAGACGGAGTTTTGCTCTTGTCTCCCAGGCTGGAGTATAATGGTGCAGTCTCAGCTCACTGCAACATCCACCTCCTGGGTTCAAGTGATTCTCCTGCCTCAGCCTCCCAAGTAGCTGACATTACAGGACACCACCACACCCTGCTAATTTTTGTATTTTTAGTAGAAATGGGGTTTTATCAGGTTGGCCAGGCTGGTCTCGAACCACTGTCCTTGGGTGATTTGCCCGCCTCAGCCTCCCAAAGGGCTGGAATTACGGGTGTGAGCCACTGCACCAAGCCTCACAGTGCCTTTTGCAGGAGGTGTGGCCTCACCAGTGCCCAGCCAGGGACAGTGGTCTTTCAGGAGCGCCCTGGCTTCCAGGGTGGTAGAGGTCACAGGTGCCTGGCCACAAGCAATCCTGGGCTTCACTGATATGCAACAAACCCATTATCTGCTCCCAACAAACAGGGAAGGAGGATAAGACACAGGCAGATGAAGGGAAAGTGCCTCCAAGATCTGCAAGTTACCGGAGTGCTGTAAGCCAGGGGTTAGGGAAGTGGGAGGAGGCCCTGAAGACTCCGTGCAGCTTAAGCAGCAGGCTCTGCAGTGGGACTGCCTGGCTTCAGACCTCAGCTCTTCAGCTTGCTGTGCACTCTTGGGATAGTCACTCAATCTCTCTCAACCTCAATTCTCTTTCCTGTGAACCAAAGGCCAAAACAGAACCAATATAATAGGGCTATTATGAGGATTACATCAAACAAGCCAAAAAAAAGCACTTCGCACAATACCTGGTGTGTAGTAAATACTCAACGAACGCTAGCTATGATCAGCCACACTGGAGGGAAACCTTGAAGGCAGGTGTGGTTTTATGTGTTGGCTTGGCCAGGCTATGGAATTTGGCTGTTTGCTCAATCAGCAGTCCAGACGCTGCTGTGAAGGTATTGTTTTCGGTGTGATTAATATTTAAGTAAGTAGACTTTGAGTAAAGGAAATCGCCTTCACAATGCAGGTGGGCTTTATCCCACAAGTTGAAGACCTTAAGAGATAAGGGAAAAAAGAGACTCTGCCTCCAGGCTGCAACATCAGCCAGGTACGGGGGCTCACGCCTGTAATCCCAGCACTTTGGGAAGCCGAGGCGGGCAGATCACCTGAGGTCGGGAGTTTAAGACCAACCTGGTCAACATAGTGAAACTCCATCTCTACTAAAAATACAAAAATTAGCCAGGCGTGGTGGCACCTGCCTGCAGTCCCAACTACTCAGGAGGCTGAGGCAGGAGAATAGCTTGAGCCCGGGAGGCAGAGGTTGCAGTGAGCTGAGATCACGCCACTGCACTCCAGCCTGAGGGACAGAGTGAGATTCCATTTCAAAAAAAAAAGACCCGAGCATCAACTCTTCCCTGGAGCTCCAGCCTGCTTGGCTGCTCTATAGATTTTGGACTTGCCAACCCCACAATTTATAACTAGCTATTTATTTATTTAGAGACGGTCTCACTCTGTCATCCAGGCCAGAGTGCAGTGGTATGATCATAGCTCACTGCAGCCTTGACCTCCCAGGCTCAAGCAATCCTCCTGCCTCTGCCTCCAAAGTAGCTGGGACTACAGGTGTGCACCACCACACCTGGCTAATGCGTGCCACCATGCTCAGCTAATTTTTAAATTTTTTGTAGAGATGGGGGTTCCCATTATGTTGCCCAGGCTGGTCTCAAACTCCTGGGTTCAAGAGATTCTCCCATCTCAGCCTCCCAAATTGTTGGGATTATAGGTATGAGCCACTACACCCAACTGACAATTCCTTTAGGTTGGTAAGCAGATGATAGGGAGGGAGGGAGGGATGGACACATGAACAGCTAGATGAGTGGTTGGGTGGTTGGATGGGTGGGTGGATGGATAGACAGATATAGATCTAGTTATCTATCCATCTATCTGTCTACATATCCTACTGGTTCTGTTTCTCTGTAGAAGTCTAATATAGGCGGGGTGTGCTGGCTCACGCCTGTAATCTCAGCACTTTGGGAGGCAGAGGCGGGTGGATCACCTGAGGTCGGGAGTTCGAGACCAGCCTGACCAACATGGAGAAATCCCCATCTTTACTAAAAATACAAAATTAGCTGGGCATGGTGGCACATGCCTAAAATCCCAGGTACTCGGGAGGCTGAGGCAGGAGAATCACTTGAACCCAGGAGGCGGAAGTTGTGGTGAGCCAAGATCAGGCCATTGCACTCCAGCCTGGGCAACAAGAGCGAAACTTTGTCCCAAAAAGGAAAAAAAAAAGGCTGGGTATGGTGGTTCACAGCTGTAATCCCAGCACTTTGGGTAACCAAGATGGGCAGATCACAAGATCAGGAGTTCAAGACCAGCCTGGCCAACATAGTGAAATCTCGTCTCTACTAAAAATACAAAATTTAGCCAGGCGTGGTGGCACATGCCTATAGTCCCAGCTACTCAGGAGGCTAAGGTAGGAGAATCACATGAAGCTGGGAGGCAGAGGTTGCAGTGAGCTGAGATTGTGCAACTGCACTCTGGTCTGTTCGACAGAACAAGACTCTGTCTCCAAAAAACAAAACAAAACTCTAATACAGTGGGATTAGTGGCCAGAAGACATAAGGACAAATGTCCCAGGCAAAGGCCCAAGAGCATGAGCTGTGCTATGGAGGATCAGGCAGGCCAATGAAGCCACTGCATACAGGGCGTAAGAGAAGCCATGGGCACATGAAGCAACTACAGGCTGCAGTCACGACGCAGGGCGGCTCCGCATCCAGCTGGCAGCCTTTGGAAGACTGAAAGGCAGAGCCTAAGGCTGTCCATGAGGAAGAGGCACACACAAAGTGAGCCATGCACACTCCCCAGCTGTATCTGCTGCCGACACGAAACCCGGACGGCCGTAGAAATTGGCTTCAAATGAAGAAACCTGCCCCTCGATGAGGACAAATGATGTCACGCACAAGTGCAGAAGGGGACTGCATCCCTGCTGGACAGCACCACTGCTCAAAGTCACAAGGCAGAAACACCTGAGCAGCGGGAAGGCCTGCAGGAGGGGCACGGTCTGCCCAGTTCTGCTTTAGAATCTGGGTGTGGCCGCCCTATGTGGGGATCTGGAATGTGCTGTGTGGCAAAGTGAATTCCTGGTGCATTTTTGAGGCTCAGGTAATCCCAAAGGTATGGTTCTCAGGAGACAGCAGCACCCTGCAGACAGAAAGAAGGTTCTGGAAGGCAGGCAGTGCAAGCTGGCTTCATCCATGAGCCCTGTTCACAGTCTGGTGCTAAATGGATATCGTCCCCACTGGAAGTTCTAGGAGCTGCCCTTGGTTGGTGAGCCTGGCTCCCATGTGGCAGCTGAACGGCGTTACTTGCCAGGTCACATGGGCAAATGGCCAGCACCTCCTTCCTGGGGACAAGGTGGAGTCATTCAGTTCTTTTTTTTGTACTGTTGGAGACAGAGATTTGCCCTTGTCGCCCAGGCTGGAGTGCGATGGTACAATCTCAGTTCACTGTGACCTCTGCCTCCCAGGGTTCAAGCGATTCTCCTGCCTCAGCCTCCCCAGTGGCTGGGATTACAGACGAGCACCATCACACCTGGCTAATTTGTGTATTTTTAGTAGAAACAGGATTTCACCATGTTGGCCAGGCTGGTCTCCAACTCCTGACCTTATGATCTGCCCGCCTCAGCCTTCCAAAGTGCTGGGATCACAGGCGTGAGCCACCACGCCCCACCCAGAATCACCCAGCTCTAGGGGGTTCTTTCTTCCTTATTAACAGGCCTTGTGCAGGGAGCAGAAGTTCTGCCTGCCCTTTCTAACAGCTGGTCGCAATAATATATATTTGTACACATTCTTTCTCCCAAATATATAAATGCCAAGATTGGAGGAAGACAAAGCAGAGTCACCAACCCAAATGTTTCCAAGGTCAGGGCCAGCGCTGCAGGGCCAGCAGCGTGGAGTTCGAGCTATACAGAAAAATCCTCCTGCTCCAAAACATCTAAAAAAGAAACAAAAAATGTATTGTAGTTGCAAAAGTAATCGAAGAAAAAGAATTACAATTTTAAAAAATTAAAAAGAAAAAAGAAAAAAATTATTGTAGTAAAGCATATACAACATAAAATCTATCATTTTAACC
>NW_016107637.1:1901774-1904514 GCF_001604975.1 Cebus imitator | reverse complement strand
ACTCTTTCGCCCAGGCTGGAGTGCAGTGGTACAATTTCAACTCACTGCAACCTCCACCACCTGGGCTCAAGCGATTCTCCTGCCTCAGCCTCCTGAGTAGCTGGGATTACAGGTGCATGCTACCATGCCCAGCTAATTTTTGTTTGTTTGTTTGTTTGTTTCGAGATGGAGTTTCACTCTTGTTGCCCAGGCTGGAGTACAGTGGTGCAATCTCGGCTCACTGCAACCTTCACCTCCAGGTTCAAGTGATTCTCCTACTTTAGCCTCCCGAGTAGCTGGCAATACAGGCGCCCACCACCACACCTGGCTAATTTTTGTATTTTTTAGTAGAGACGGGGTTTCACCATGTTGGTCAAGGTGGTCTCGAACTCCTGACCTCAGTTGATCTGCCTGCCTCGACCTCCCAAAGTGCTGGGATTACAGGTGTGAGGCACCACACCTGGCAGGAAGCTACTGCTTTAAGTGAGACATAACTAAACCAACTTTAAATAGGCTAATTTCTATAAACACGACTAAGTTCCTACAGCATCTCTCTGGTCACAAAAATATCACCAACTTCTGCATAAAGATCAGGCCAGGCAAGGTGGCTCACGCCTATAATCCCAGCATTTTTGGAGGCTGAAGCAGGAGGACCCTTTGAGGCCAGGAGTTTGAGACCAGCCTGGGCAACAAAGTGAGACCTCATCTCTATTTAATAAATAAATAAACACATAAATGCCAAAAAATTATAATATCACACACTGGAATAAATACATTTCAAAAAGATTGATAAAAACAAGTCAAATAATTATTTATCTGCTCATTCCCACTTGGGGTTGCAGGTGGCCGGAGCCTGTCCCAGAAGCTGAGGGCCCAAGGCAGAAAGCAGCCCCAGAGAGGATGGCCTCCCATCGCAAACCGAGCTCACACCCACACGCGCTTGGACTGGGACCATTTAGACACATCGATTCACCTCTGTGCACACCTTTGGGATGGGGAAGGAAACCAGAGTACCTGGAGAAAACCCTCGTAGACTTGGGGGTCGTATGCAAACTCCACAGACAGTGGCCCCAGATGGGAATCAAAATTTCTTTTCTCATCAACGTTATAATGAAATGATGGTGAATGAAACCGCATTCATGTCGTTGCATAATCACCACCATCTATCTCAGAACTTTATTATTATTTGAGGTGGAGTTTCACATTGTAGTGCAATGGCACAATCTCAGCTCACTGCAACCTCCGCCTCCAGGGTTCAAGTGATCCTCCTGCCTCAGCCTCCAGAGTAGCTGGCATTACAGGGGCCTGCCACCATGCCCAGGTAATTTTTGTATTTTCAGTAGAGATGGGTTTTCACCATGTTGGTCAAGATGGTCTCAAATTCCTTACCTCAGGTGATTTGGCCAACTCAGCCTCCCAAAGTGCTGAGATTACAGGCATGACCCACTGCGCCCGGCCTATGTCCAGAACTTTTTCATCTTCCAAAACTGAAACTCTGTCCCCATTAAACACTAAACCCACATCCTCATCTCCCAGCCCCTGGCCGCCACCATTCTACTTTCCATCTCTATGAATCTGACTATCCTAGAAGCCTCCTATGAGTGGAATCATACAATATTTGTCCCTTAGATTTATTCACATTGTAGCAGGTGTCAGAATGTCATTCTTTTTTAAGTCTGAATAATATTCCATTGAATGGATAAAGCTCACTTTGTTTATTCACTCATTTGTTGATGGAAATTTGGTTTGTTTCTACCTTTTGGCTATTGTAAATATTGCTGCTGTGAACATTGGTGTATAAATATCTGTTTTAAGTCTCTGCTGTTTTCTGGCTGGGTGAGGTGGCTCACGCCTATAACCCCAGCACTTTGGTAGGCCAAGGTGGAAGGATCACCGGAGCTTAGGGGTTTGAGAACAGTCTGGGCAACACAGCAAGACCTCATCTCTACAAAACCTTGACAAATCGCCCGAACATGGTGGCACATGCCTGTAGTTGCAGCCACTTGGGAGGCTGAGGTGGGACCATGGCTTGAGCCCAGGAAGTTGAGGCTGCAGTGAGCGGTGATTCCACCACTGCACTCCAGCCTGGATGACACAGTGACAGAGCAAGGCCTATCACAGAAAGAAAGAGAGAAAGAGAGACAGAGAGAGAGAGAGGGGGAGAGAGAGAGGAAGGGAGGAAGAGAGGAAGGGAGGGAGGGAGGGAAGGAGGGAAGGAGGGAGGGAGGGAGGGAAGGAGGGAGGGAGGGAGGGAAGGAGGGAAGGGAGGGAAGGAGGGAAGGAGGGGAGGAGGGAAGGAGTGAAGGAGGAAAAGGAGGAAGGGAGGAAGGGAGGGAAGGAGGGAAGGAGGGGAGGAGGGAAGGAGTGAAGGAGGAAAAGGAGGAAGGGAGGAAGGGAGGGAAGGAGGAAAGGAGGGAAGGAGGGAAGGAGAGTGGGAGGGAGGGAGAGAGAGAAAGAGAGAAAGAAAGAAAGAGGACAGGCATGGTGGCTCACACTTATAATTCCAGCACTTTGGGAGGCTGAGGCGGGAGGATCACAAGGTCAGGAGATCGAGCCCATCCAGGCTAATAGAGCGAAACCCTGTTTCTACTAAAAATACAAAACATTAGGCAGGCATGGTGGTAGGCACCTGTAGTCCCAGCTACTTGGGAGGCTGAGGCAGAAGAATCGCTTGAACATTTGGGAAGCAGAGGCTGCAGTGAGCTGAGATTGTGCCACTGCACTCCAGCCTGGGTGACAGAGCAAGACTCCATCTCAAAAA
>NW_016107637.1:1894850-1901339 GCF_001604975.1 Cebus imitator | reverse complement strand
AAAAAAAAAAAAAAAAAAGTGGGAAAGAAATGATTACCATAAGTTTTCCTTGATGAAGGCAGATTTTGATTCAGCCCTCATTCCCTAATTTTCAACGCTACTTTGACAGTGGTTTATTTTATTTTGAGATGGAGTTTCGCTCTTGTTGCCCAGGCTGGAGAGCAATGGCGTGATCTCAGCTCACTGCAACCTCCATCTCCCAGGTTCAAGTGATTCTCCTGCCACAGCCTCCTGAGTAGCTGGGGTTACAGACGCCCGCCACCACACTTGGCTAATTTTTCTGTTTTTAGTAGAGATGGGGTTTCACCACTTTGACCAGGCTGGTCTCAAACTCCTGACCTCAAGTGATCTGCCCGCCTCAGCCTCCCAAAGTTACAGTGGTTTATTTTAAAACATAATTTTGAGTCATGGAATAACCACAGAATATGCAACATATTCTTTGTTTATCTGATTGTGGTGATCAATTCATTAGGTTTGCTTGACTCCCAGAATTCATACATATTAATAAATATTTTATTGAGTCTGAATGTTTCTGCCTCCAACAAAATCCATAACTTCAGAGGCGATAGTGTTAGGATGTATGATTTTTGGGAGGTGATCAGGTCATGAGGGTGACGCCCTTATGAATAGAATTAGTGCCCTTGTAAGAGGCCCCAGAGCTGCCAAGCCCCTCCCACCTCCTGAGATCTCAGCAAGAAGGCACCTCTGTGAACCAGAAAGCAGACCTCGCCAGACACTGAATCTTCCAGCACTTGATCTTGGACTTCCTAGCCTCCAGAACTGTGAGAAAAAACAAAAAAAATTAAGAGCTAGGCTCCAGCTTTGTCCCCCAGGCTGAAATGCAGTGGCACAATCATCATGGCTCACTGCCACCTCAAGCTCCTGGGCTCAACGGATCCTCCCACCTCAGCCTCCCCAGTAGCAGGGAACACAGACATGCACTGCTGCACCCAGCTGATGTTTTTTATTTTTGTAGAGATGGGGTCTTGCCATCTTGCCCAGGCCTACAGGTGTGCACCACCATGCCTGGCTTCCAATCATAATTAATTGTATCAAAATGAGCAGAAAGCTCACTTGGACATGGGTGCTGATTCTTCGTTGATTTTGCCATATGACCAAACTGGGTTGTCAAGAAACATCCACTCCTCTGTGCTATCTGTGTTCAAGGAGAGGAAGATGACAATTAAGATAAAGTCAGGCTTTTCAATCTAGAAAATTCCCCTTCTGGCAGCAAATACCAGTCTGGAAGCAGGGCTGGAAAACACACCCACAAAAGGCGTGAGATCGGTTGGTAGAAAAAGGCAACACAGACCACGTCTATGAGAGAGGCTGAGTCTGAGATCAAGTGTTGGCTCATCACCCTGTGGCTCCAGATCCACCCCCCACCCCCGCCAGGGCAATGACAGAAATACCACAATAAGCTGCACCCGGCCAGGAGCAGTGGCTCATGCCTATAATCCCAGCACTTCGGGAGGTTGAGGGAGGTGGATTGCTTGAAGCCAAGAGTTCAAGACCAGCCTGGCCAACATGGCAAAACCCCATCTTTACAAAAAATACAAAAATTACCTGGGTGCTGTGGCTCACGCCTATAATCCCAGCTCGTAGGGAGGCAGAGGAGGGAGGATGGCTCGAGCCCAGGAGTTCAAGACCTGCCTGGGAAATATAGCAAGACCCCCTTCTCCACAAAAAGGAAAAAAACAAAAAGACAAAACACACATATATATATAAATTAGCTGAACGTGGTGGCATGTGCCTGTAGTCCCAGCTACTAGGGAGGCTGAGGTAGATGCAGCACAGGAGCCTGGCAGTTAGAGGCTGCAGTGAGCTATGACTGCACCACTGCACTCCAACCTGCATGACAGAGTGAGACCCCGTCTTTAAAAAAAAAAGGTTATGCAAAACTGAAGCACATGAGGTCCATCTGTCCCTTTTGCTTCTGTGTGTCTGTCTCTCTCAATGAACTGATTGTCCCTTGATCACACTGAGCCAGTGGGGTCCAGAAGCCAGGACACTGGACCTGAGATCGAATCCCAGTTCTGAAAGTTGCCACCTGGGTATCTCAGGCAAGGCCTGGCTTACCTCTCTGGGTCTCCAGCTCCCATTCTGGAAAATGAGAATATTCTAATACCTGCCTTGCCCATCTCAAAGAGTTCTGAGAGACCCAAAGGAAGAAGTGAATGAGCAGGTGCTTTGTGTATAAAGATGAAACACAGGCTAGACAAGACCCCCATCTCTAAAAAAAAAGGAAGAAAGAAACATAGGCTAGAAAGAAACATAATCTGTTCTTATTGTCACTATTAGATCTGCCACTTACAGTATGACCTTGGGCAAATTCCACAAGTACTTTGAGTCTATATTTCCTCATCTGTAAGGCAAAGAAAAAAAAAATATTTTTTGGACAGAGTTTCACTCTTACTGCCCATGCTGGAGTGCAAAGACACAATCTTGGCCCATCGCATCCTCCATCTCCTGAGTTCAAGCTATTCTCCTCCCTCAGTCTCCTCAGTAGCTAGGATTACAGGTACCCGCCACCACAACTGACTAATTTTTTGTATTTTTAGTAGGGTCAGGATTTCGCCATGTTGGCCAGGCTGGTCTTGAATTCCTGACCTCAGGGGATCCGCCCACCTCGGCCTCCCAAAGTGCTGCGATTACAGGCATGAACCACCTCACCCTGCCTGAGAAAAGATTCCCTAAGGCCTGGTGCTGTGGTTCACACCTGTAATCCCGGCACTTTGAAAGGCCAAGGTGGGCGGAACACCTGAGGTCAGGAGTTCAAGACCAGTCTGGTCCACATGGCAGAACCCCGTCTCTACTAAAAATACAAAAAAATTAGCTGGGTGTGGTGGCGGGCACCTATAATCCCAGCTACTCAGGAGGCTGGGGCAACAGAATCACTTGAACCCTCGAGGTGGAGGTTGCAGTGAGCTGAAATCATGCCACTTCACTCCAGCCTGGGCAACAGAATGAGATCCTAACTCAAGAAAAAAAAAGATTCCCTACCTCAAAGGGTTAAAATAGGGATTACATGAGATAGTTAATATAAAACAGACACCATTGGTGGGCTTATCCAGGCCCTAGGGAGGGTTTCGCCCTCCTGAATAAGAAGGTAAGGACTTGCTAAGGGAAGGCCCTTCATCCCTTCACCCTTCCTCTTCTTTCTGCCTGGAACATCAATGTGAGGTGTGGAGGTACAGCAGCCATCTTGTAACCATGAGACAAGAGACTTGAGAATGAGGTCTATGCTAAGGACAGAGGAACAGAAAAATGGGAAGAGCCTGGGCTCCTGGTAGCATCAGTGGTCATTAATACTGACATGGTTTGGATCCATGTCCCCACCAACATCTCATGTTGAAATGTAATTCCCAGTGCTGGAGGTGGGGTCTGGTGGGAGGTGATTGGATCCTGGGGCAGTTTCTCATGGTTTAACACCATCCCCCTTTGGTGCTGTTGTTAGCGACAGTGACAGTGATCGCTGGAGCAGGAACAAGAGAGACAGCACCTCCCCTCTCTCTTTCCTTGCTCCTGCCCCAGCCATGTAAGACAAGCCTGCATTCCCTTCAGCTTCCACAATGATTGCAGGTTTCCCAAGGCCTCCCTGGATGCTGAGCAGATGCCAGCATCATGCTTCCTGTACAGCCTGTGGAACCACAAGCAAATCCAACCTCTTTTCCTTCCTTAGAAATTACCCAGTCTCAGCCATTTCTTTATAGTGATGTGAGAACAAACTAATACAGATATCAGCCACGAAGTGCCTACCATGAACTTTTTCCAACACAGGAAAAATGACTTCTTTATTGTCATCAGCCTCTAAAACAGAGCTTTCTGTGACTTGCCTCCATATGCACTCCAAACTGACACACTATCTAATTTACGCTGAGGGCACAGCCAAGGAACACACCCAGGCACGTGGCTTTTACCTGCAGAGCTGGACAAAGTTGCAGAAGTGAAAGTAAAATTGGAAGACTGGATGAAAGATGTCAAAATCATGGGAAGGCTGAGTCATTTGAGAATCCTCAGACATCTCATAGATGAGGAAAATCACAGTATTAGCGTTTACACGAAGAAGGTGATCAGTCAAAACATTCCACACAAGAAAAGGCCCTTTGGCAAATACTTTCCTTTAAAGTAAATGCAGGTGGATCTCGAGGTCAGGAGATCATGACTATCCCGGCCAACATGATGAAACCCTGTATCTACTGAAATACAAAAATTAGCTGGACGTGGTGCCTGTAATCCCAGCTACTCAGGAGGCTGAGGCAGGAGAATTGCTTGGACCCAGAGGTGGAGGTTGCAGTGAGTGGAGATCGTGCTATTGCACTCCAGCCCAACAACAGAGCCACACTCTGTTTCAAAAAAAAAAAAAAAGAAGAAAGAAAAGAAAGTAAATGACTGTAACAGGCCAGACACAGTGGCTCATGCCTGTAATCCCAGCACTTTGGGAGGCCGAGGCGGTGGATCACCTGAGGTCAGGAGTTGGAGACCAGCCCGGCCAACATGGTGAAACCCTGTCTCTACTAAAAATACAAAAATTAGCCAAGTGTGGTGGCGAACACCTGCAGTCCCAGCTACTCGGGAGGTTGAGGTGGTGGAATGGCTTGAATGAGACTGACTATTTAATCAAGCCTTTCCAGCTTTCCACATGAGCCCAGTAAATTGACCTCTGAGCCTGAAGACACATCCGTGGAAATTTCCACCAACCATAAGCTGAAGAGTTTGCTCCTGCCGCCTCTTGGGCAGCATGCCAGGCATCTTCCCTCAGTGGTTAAGTCGAGACATGGCTCACAAAGCAATGGAACAAATGCCATTTACGTCCCCATATCCTGCAAAAGCCAAAAGAGAGAAAATAGCCCAGATAGTCTAGGTCTTTTCACGGATTTTCAGCGTCAGTCATCTTTGATTAAGTATCTGTGCTATCCACATCAATGAACCTACAGCCCCATGAATAATACTGTGGCCTGTTGCCATACTCATAATGGAAGGACATAAAAACGTCCTTATGGCCAGGCGTGGTGGCTCCTGCCTGTAATCCCAGCACTTTGGAGACCGAGGCAGGCGGATCACAAGGTCAGGAGATCGAGACCATCCTGGCTAACACAGTGAAACCTCATCTCCACTAAAAATACAAAAAATTAGCCAGGTGTGGTGGCACACATCTGTAGTCCCAGCTACTCGGGAGGCTTAGGGAAGAGAATCACTTGAACCCAGGAGGCAGAGGTTGCAGTGAGCCAAGACCGTGCCACTGCACTCCAGCCTGGGCAACAGAGTGATACTCTGTCTCAAAAAAAGAAAAAGAAAAAGACTACGTCTAAAAAAAAGTCCTTATTTGGAATTCATAAAACTGAAGATGCAATTTTTATTCCATCCAAAAATGGCTACTAGAGGTTCATTAGTTATCTCCCTTTTCTTCCTTCAGCTGTCGGTTCCTGAGCAAATCATTTCTTTGGGCTCCATCACATTTACATGTTCATAGGTGATACCCATGCAGGTGTGAGAAGGCACTATCTTTCATTGATGAAAACGATCCAATTGGCCAGGCGTGCTGGCTCACGCCTGTAATCCTAGCACTTTGGGAGGCTGAGGTGGGTGGATCACCTGAGCTCAAGAGTTTGAGACCAGCCTGACCAACATGGTGAAACCCTGTCTCTACTAAAAATACAAAAATTAGCCAAGCATGGTAGCACGCACCTGTAATCCCAGCTACTCGGCAAGTTGAGACAGGAGAGTCGCTTGAACCCGGGAGGCGGAGGTTTCAGTGAGCTGAGATGCAGCACTCCAGCCTGGGCAACAAAGAGCAAAACTCCATCTAAAATACATATATTTTTTTTCTTTTTTAAAGAAATTAATAATAATAAAATGATCCAACTGCCTCCCAAACTGCTTTTCCAGGAAGCAGGTGGAGGGACGGTGCTGAGATGGTGTGGTTTCTATGGCAACAAGTCAAATTGGGCCACCCAAAGGATTAAACTTCTCACCTGGGCCCCAGTACGGTAACCCATGAAAGAACCGGCCTTAGACTTCCACGGCCTCAACACTCACACTTGCTGCCACCCCCAGGTCCCACCCCAGTCCTCTGCCCTGGGTCCCACACCCCCAGCTACACTCTGACAGACACTGGGCTGGAGAGACCCAGGACTCCAGACACACCCAGGATGTTCTCACCACTTCCCAGAGCCAAATGCCCTGGCTGCGAAACAAAGAAGTGAAACCTATAAATAATCAAGGCTTGTTTCCAAACCTTCAGCGTTCTCGCACCCTGCCCTGTCATTCGTGTGTGTGTGTGTGTGTGTGTGTGTGTGTGTGTGTGTGTGTAGATACAGATATAGACAAAGGTGACATCATCTGTAGGTAGAGATGTAAATATAGATACATCTCAGCTATTTCTCAGGAGGCTGGGGCAGGAGAATCGCTTGAGCCCAGGAGGCGGAAGTTACGGTGGCCAAGACTGCGCCACTGTACTCCAGCCTGGGCAACAGAGCAAGACTCTGT
>NW_016107637.1:1868075-1894683 GCF_001604975.1 Cebus imitator | reverse complement strand
AGCTCACTGCAGCCTCAAACTAATGGGCTCAAGAGATCCTCTTGTCTCGGGTTCCCAAGTACCTCAGACCACAGGCATATGCCATCATGCCTGGCTATTTTTTTTTTTAATTATTTTTTATAGAGATGGGGTCTTGCTGTGTTGCCCAGGCTGGACTCTAACTCTTGGCCTCAAGCACTCCACCTGCCTCGGCCTCCCAAAGTGCTGGGATTATAGGCATGAACTGCTGTGCCTGGCCCCAAGAGACGTTTTTTCACCTTACCAAAGTCACCAGCTGATGGGAGGTGGGGGTGAGGGTAGCGGTGGCTTTGAGGACTCTGCAGTCACCACGATGCACTCCTTCCATCTCACTTTCATCAGGCTCCTAAAGCCGCACCCTAAGCCATGCCAGGTTTCCTGCTATTTCTCAGGCTGGCCCGACACCATCACGACTCCACATGTGTGTCCAGGTCTGGCTCCAGGTTCTCCTTCCAGGGCTCTCTCCCTGCTTCTTTTGAACTCCTCCTCATACAAGAGGCTCCAGATGACTGCTGCCTCAGACGCCAGGCCTGATGTCCTGCCAGAATACAAGCTTCAAGCACTGAATTATGGCTTCAGGGGCCGGCTCCTGATCCTCACCCTCAGAACCTAGTTCTGAATGAGTGAGCATGTGAGTGGTTCTATTTTTTTTTTTTTTTTGCATATACACAGGGTCTTGCTATGTTGCCCAGGCTGGTCTCAAACTCCTGGCCTCAGGTGTTCCTCCACAGCCTCCCAAAGTGCTGGGATGATCGACTTTTTATAACCTCAAGCTTAGCTCAGCTCCAACAGAGCAGGCAGCCAAGGGATGTTGGTTGAATAAATGAACAAACCAAGTAATGTTTTTATACCTCACAAATACTGGTCAACAGTATTACCTTTCAAAAATCATTGATTATATCATAATCTCAAAAATTTAGGTCACTGATTAGATTACAAACACATAATTTTGATTGTAACCTAAAATTTATCATTTTAACCATTTTGTAAGTGTGCAATTCAGTGACATTAATGATATTCACATTATTGGCCAGGCGCAGTGGCTCACACTTATAATCCAGCACTTTAGGAGACCAAGACTGGCAGATCCCTGAGGCCAGGCATTAGAGACCAGCCTGGCCAACACGGCAAAATCCCATCTCTACTCCAACACAAAAATTAGCTGGGCATGGTGGCATGCACCTGTAATCCAAGCTACTCGGGAGGCTGAGGCAGGAAAATCACTTGAACCCGAGAGGCAGAGGTTGCAGTGAGCCGAGATCGCACCACTGCACTCTAGCCTGGGCGACAGAGCAAGACCCTGTCTCAAAAAAAAAAAAAAAAAAAAAGATAAGAAAAAGGATATTCACATTGGTGTGCAGCCATCACCACCATCTATCTTCAAATATTTTCATCTTAAACTGAACCTTTGTTCCCAGTAAACCCTAACTCCTCACCCCTTCCCTCCATTCCCTGACACATCATTCCATTTTCTGTCTCCATAGGTGACTCTTCTGGGTCCCTCCTGTAAGTGGAATTACACAACACTGTCCTTTTGTGTCTGGCTTATTTCACTTAGCACAGTGTCCTCAAGGTTTATTCATCGTACAGCCTGTCTCGGAATTCTGTAATTTTTAAGATACTCACTGGATCAACTAAAAATGCTGATGAGCTCCTGCTGCAGGCAGGGTCTGTCCTCACTACTCCAACTAAAAAAGCAAATGACAGAGTCTCTGCTCGAAGGTGTCCGCCAAACAACGTCACTTTTGATTTTTCTTTTCTTTTCTTTTTTTTTTTTTTTTTTTTTGAGACTTCTGGAATCTGTCTGTCTTCTGCAATTAATAGGTTGACCTGGAGAGACAGTCTACAGTCTACAGGCTAGTGTGGGAAGCCATTTTCAAAGGTGAAGAGGAAGGCAGATAGGCCAGGTATATTGGCTGCCTCTCATCTAGTAGCATGGGACCCCTTAAAAGTGACATTGGCCAGGTGCAGTGGCTCACGCCTGTAATTCCAGCACTTTGGGAGGCCAAGGCAGAAGAATTGCTTGAGCCCAGGAGTAAAGACCAGTCTATAGTGAGACATAGTGAGACCCCATCTCTACAAAAAATGTATATATATAAATTAGCCAGGTGTGGTGGTGGGCGCCTGTAGTCCCAGCTGCACAGGAGGCTGAGGCAGGAGAATCTTTTGACCCTGGGAGGCAGAGGTTAGAGTGAGCCGACATCACGCCACTGCACTGTAGCCTAGATGACAGAGAAAGACTCCATCTCAAAAAGCAAACAAGCAAAAATGTCTTTCAGGGGCACGGTAGCTGACGTCTATAATCCCATAACTTTGGGAGGCCAAGGTATGAGAATCACTTGAAGCTAGCAGTTCAGGACCAGCCCAGGCAACATACCAAGATACTGTCTCTATAAAATTTTTTTTAAATGTAACCAGGCCAGGCATGGTGACTCATGCCTGTAATCCCAACACTTTGGGAAGTTGAGGTGGAAGCACCAGACCAGCCTGGCCAACATGGTAAAACCCTATCTCTACTAAAAACACAAAATTAGCCAGGCATGGTGATAGGCACATGTAATCCCAGCTACTCGGGAGACTGAGGCATGAGAATTGCTTGAACCTGGGAGACAGAGGTTGCAGTGAGTGGAGATTGAGCCACTGCATTCCAGCTAGGCAACAGGGAGACTCTGTCTCAGAAACAAATAAATAAACGATAATTAACCAGACCATAGGACTGCAGTCCCAGCTACTCAGAGAGGCTGAAGAGGGAGGATCTCTTAAAACTAGGGGTTCAAGGCTGCAGTGAACCATGATCCCACCATTGCACTCACTCCAGCCTGGGTAACAGAGTGAGACCCTGCCTAAAAAAAAAAAAAAAATTAGTTGGATGCAGTGGCTCACACCTGCAATCCCAGCACTTTGGGAGGCTAAGGGAGGAGAATCAATGAGGTCAAGAGATCGAGACCATCCTGGTCAACATGGTGAAATCCCATTTCCACTAAAAATACAAAAATTAGCTGGGCGTGGTGGCATGTGCCTATAATCCCAGCTACTCAGGAGGCCAAAGCAGGAGAATTGCTTAAACCAGGGAAGCAGAGGTTGCAGTGAGCTGAGATTGCACCACTGCACTCCAGCCTGGGTGATAGATCGAGACTCCATCTTTAAAAAAAAAAATTATTTTTGGGGGGTTCATCTCCTTTGAAAAGCTTTTCTTGAGAGATCATTAATTGACTCATGATAAAGTGTTAGAAACAGTGTCAAATGGATCTTGAAGAGTTCATGACCCTGCCCAATGCAGGCATCTCTGTCTGCATCTGCTTGTATATTCCAGGGATACAGAAATCAGAGTCCCAGGAAGCCTGTCCTGTGGCTGCACAGCTCCTAGAAAGCTCCTCCCCCTCCCTATATGGCTCTGGGAGCAAAAGTGCTCTTGCTTCAAGGCAGTCTCGAAAGCCCCCCAAGCACCT
Source organism: Cebus imitator (assembly GCF_001604975.1). Taxonomy (NCBI): domain Eukaryota; kingdom Metazoa; phylum Chordata; class Mammalia; order Primates; family Cebidae; genus Cebus; species Cebus imitator. The sequence goes on along the minus strand of NW_016107637.1, from coordinate 1,891,216 downwards.
CTCCTGAGAACCCCAGCTCTCCCAGGTCTTCCTTGCAGCCTTTCTTTTTTTTTGAAACAGGGTCTCACTCTGTCACCCAGGCTAGAGAGCAGAGCCAATGTGGCTCACTGCAGCCTCAACCTCCTGGGCTCAAGGAGAGATTCTCCTGCCTCAGCCTCCTAAGTAGCTCGGACCACAGGTGTGCACCACCACGTCCAGCTAATTCTTTTTTTGGGGGGGGTGGGGGGGTGGAATTTCACTCTTGTCACCCAGGCTGGAGTGCAGTGGTGCAATCTTGGCTCACTGCTAACTCCACCTCCTCCCGGGTTCAAGTGATTCTCCTGCCTCAGCCTCCTGAGTAGCTGGGATTACATGCACCCGCCACCACACCCAGATAATTTTTGTATTTTTAGTAGAGGTGGGGTTTCACCTTGTTGGCCAGGCTGGTCTCAAAACTTCTGAACTCAGGCAATCTGTTCACCTCAGCCTCCCAAAGTGGTAGGATTACAGGTACGAGCCACCGCACACAGCCCCAGCTAATTCTTAAAATTTTTATAGAGATGGGGTGTCACAATGTTGCCTAGGCTGGTCTCGAATTCCTGGGCTCAAGCAATCTTCACATCTCAGCCTCCAGAAGTGCTGGGATGGTTATATCCGAGCAAGTTGCATGGAAAGCGCCATACTCTGAAATCTGATTGTGAGTCCTTTATTGCCGGCGACCTAGAGTCAGCTCATGCTCAAAATCTCTCTCTCAGCCCTGTGATTTCCTTTTATATGTTGCTCAGAGTAAGTGGGGAAGCGGCAGGGGAGGGGGTGCAGTAAGGCAGAATTTTACAGAAGCAGAACAAGCAAGTTAGGGAGAAGGCTGGTAAGTAGGAGGCAGGAGTCTCCCATGACTGTTGATTAACTAAGGAGGGTATACAAGTGGTTTCCATGATTGCTGGTTACCAAGAGGGGCGTTTCCGTACTTTCCGTAGGATCAATCAAGGGGATATTCACAATAGCAAGTGGGCTTGTCAAGCAGGATATGGTTACAATGGTTATATGTTTCTATGGTTCTAAGCCCAACATGTCCCAGCACCATGTGACCCAGGTATGCACTCGAGGGAGGAATGGCGGGGTGGGGTGGGGGAAGGCAAGATGGAGTCAGTCAGGCTCACTTCTAAGATGGAGGTAGTTTGGTTCACCTCAGGACAGGTGTGAACTGCCATGTCCGGCCTGGCCTGCCTTTCAGACTGTCTAGGATGCCTCTGACTGGCCCACTGCAAACCAGCAGTAAGACCTCTGCCTGTGTGTGACAAAACTGCAAAGACAAAGTGTGGCGTCCCAGTTATTTTTGTGCATGCACCCACACACTGACATAGCCTAGTAACCCAGAGAAATCAAAAGGCTTCCAAGTGAGGGAATACGATAGTCCCAAGGGCCATTGCCATTGTGTGAGTGTGCCACTCCTGAATGCCAGTGCCTGTGATTCCGAGTCCATTCTCACAGTGGGTAGGCAGCACGGTTTGGATGCTTGTGGAAATAAAGAACAGAGGAAGCTTAGCCACAGCACCAGCCCTCAAAGGAGCCTTGGGAAAGTCAAAACACCTAAGCTGTGCAGGGAAAGCAAGGGTCCCAGGACAGCAAGGCCCCCCAGGCACTGGAACCAGAAGGCCGTGGGAAACCCAAGGCTTTTCAGAGAACAGCCTGCCGGGTAGACCCCCAGACAACAGTCATTCATGGGCCCCCTCCCCAGTGCTCTGCCAGTAAAGCCACTCACCTCCCTTCTCATGCTCTGCCTCTTCTCATCCATGTCTTGGCTTCTCCTGTCCTACCATGGTTGGTACTACATTTTCTGGTCCCCTAGGGCAGGGCTGTCAAGCCTGGGCTTCACCAAGGCCACTGGCCACTGTTGCTCAGGGAACAGCCTGACAAGGTGCATCAGAAGCTGGAGACATGGCGGCTTCTCTCAGCAGGGACCATAAGCACAGCCAGCCTGTGGCTGACCTGTGTGGGACACCCAGGGGGGCCCAAGAAGGCGTTCACTGCAATAGAACACAGCCTTCCTGGCTGTCATATCCCCCAGACAGCAAATTGGCTTGATTGTGATATCCAGATGGAGGGAACATGGTGAGAATCACCCCACGTGACCAGCTGCTCTTGATGGTGATCATTTTGGCTGTTGAATCGAGCTCCAACCCCAAATATCAGCCCCATAATTGTCCATCTACCATTTCACCTTTGCCTCTCTGGGGCTTCCAGTTTCCTGCATTAAAATAAAAAATGCAGCCAGGTGCAGTGGCTCACGCCTGTAATCCCAGCACTTTGGGAGGCTGAGGCAGGTGGATCACCTGAGGTCAGGAGTTCAAGACCAGGCCGGCCAACATAGTGAAACCCCATCTCTACTAAAAATACAAAAAATTATCTGGGCGTGGTGGTGGATGCCTGTAATCCCAGCTACTTGGGAGGCTGACACAGTAGAATAACTAGAACCCAGGATGCAGACGTTATAGTGAGCCGAGATCACAGCATTGCACTCCAGCACGGGCAACGAGAGTGAAACTCCATCTCTAAATAAATAAATAATGCTATTTGGGAATAAATTTAACAAAAGATATGCAAATCTTCTCTACTGAAATCTAGAACACATTATTGAAAGAAATGAAAGAAAATCTAAATAAGCCGGGCGCGGTGGCTCACGCCTGTAATCCCAGCACTTTGGGAGGCCGAGGCAGGTGGATCACGAGGTCAAGAGATTGAGACCATCCTGGTCAACAAGGTGAAACCCCGTCTCTACTAAAACTACAAAAAATTAGCTGGGCGTGGTGGCGCATGCCTGTAATCCCAGCTACTCAGGAGGCTGAGGCAGGAGAATTGCCTGAACCCAGGAGGCGGAGGTTGCGGTGAGCCGAGATCGCGCCATTGCACTCCAGCCTGGGTAACAAGAGCGAAACTCCGTCTCAAAAAAAAAAAAAAGAAAGAAAGAAAATCTAAATAAATGATGAAATATACCACGTTCACGGATGGGAAGATTCAATATTGTTAAAATGTCAATTGTCTCAAATTGATCTACAGACTCAATGTAATCCCAAGTAAAATTCCAGAAGGCAGCCTGGCATGGTGGCTCATAACTGTAATCCCAGCACTTTGGGGGGCCAAAGCAGAAGGATCACGTGAGCTCAGGAGTTTGAGACCAGCCTAGGCAACATGGCAAAACCCCATCTCCACAAAAAAATGGAAGTATTAGCCAGGCATGGTGGAATGAGCCTGTTGTCCCAGCTACTCAGGAGACTGAGGTGGAAGGATGGCTTGAGCCCAGGAGGCGGAGCCGATAGTGACTATGATCCTGCTACTGCACTCCAGCCTGGTGACAGAACAAGACCCTCTCTCAAAAAAAATTTAAAAATTTTAAAAAATATCAGAAGGCTTTTTTTTAGAAATTGGCAAGCAGATTCTAAAATGTAAGTGAAAATGAAAAAGACCTAGAATAGCCAAAATAATCCTAAGAAAAAAAATTCAGGCTGGGCCCAGTAGCTCATACCTATAATCCTAGCCAGCACTTTGGAAGGCTGAGACCGGCGGATCACCTGAGGTCGGGAGTTTGAGACCAGCCTGACCAACATGGAGAAATCCCATCTCTACTAAAAATACAAAACTAGCCAGGCATCGTGGTGCATGCCTGTAATCCCAGCTACTCAGGAGGCTGAGGTAGTAGAATCACTTGAACCTAGGAGGCAGAGGTTGCAGTGAACCGAGATCACGCCATTGCACCCCAGCCTGGGCAACAAGAGTGAAATTCTGTCTCAAAAAAAGAAAAAGAAAAATTCAGAGCACTTACACTGGCTGATTTTGAGGCTTACTATAAACAGCAGTAACTAAGACCGTTTGGTAGTGGAATTAGGATACACAAAATAGAATCAATGGAGCAGAAAACAGAGTCTAAAAATAGACCTACGTAAACACAGCCAACTGATTTTCAACAAATGTGCCAAGGTAATTCAATGGAGAAAGACATGGGCTTTCAACAAATGAGCTATGCTAGGTTCAGTGGCTCACGCCTGTAATCCCAATATTTTGGGAGGCTGAGACAGGCGGATCACAAGGTCAAGAGATCGACACCATCCTGGCCTACATGGCGAAACTCTGTCTCTACTAAAAATACAAAAATTAGCTGGGTGTGGTGGCGCACACCTGTAGTCCCAGCTACTCAGGAGGCTAAAGCAGAAGAATCACTTGAACCCAGGAGGCAGAGATTACAGTGAGCCGAGATCATACCACTACACTCTAGCCTATCTCAAAAAAAATGAACTCGAATAATTGTCTTTTTGTAAGGAAAAACAAATTATCTGTTTGTAAGGAAAACAAATGAACCCCAACTTCTCATATCGTACCAAAAACTTAAACTGAAAGGGACCCAAGACTTAAATGAAAAATTAAATTCATACAGCATCTAAAAGAAAACACAGGAAAATATCTTCACAACTTTGAGATGTGCAAATATTTCTAAGGCAAAACACAAAAAGCATTCCGTAAAAAATTAATAAACTGAAATCCATCAAAATTTTAAATTTTGAGTATAGTCATCAGAATGGCTACAATTAAGCAGGCTGACAACACCAAATGTTGGCAAAAATGTGGAGTAACTAGAACCGTCATATATTGTTGATGGGAGCGTAAAATGATAAAACCACTTTGGAAAACAGTCTACCAGTTTTCTGTGCAGTTTTTTGTTTTTTTGTTTTTTTGTTTTTTTTTGAGACAGGGTCTCTTTCTGTTGCCCAGACTGGAGTGCAATGGTGCAGTCACTGCTCATTGCAGCCTCAACCTCCTGGGCTCAAGTCATCCTCCTGCCTACACTTCCCAAGTAGCTGGGACTACAGGCATGTGTGCCACCATGCCCAGCGATACTTTTCTTTTCTTTTTTTTTGAGACAGAGTCTCACTCTGTTTTCCAGACTGGAGTGCAATGGTGCAATCTTGGCTCACTCCAACCTCTGCCTCCCAGGTTCAAGCTATTCTCCTGCCTCAGCCTCCCAAGTAGCTGGGACTACAAGTGTGCACCACCATGCTTGGCTAATTTTTATATTTTTAGTAGAGATGGGGTTTCACCATGTTGGTCAGGCTGGTCTCAAACTCCCGACCTCAGGCAATCTGCCAGCCTCAGCCTCCCAAAGCGCTGGGATTACAGGCATGAGCCACTGGGCCCGGCCTTTCTTTTTCTTTTTTGTAGAGATAGCATCCCACTATGTTGCCCAGGCTGGCCTTGAACTCCTGTGCTCAAGCAATCCTCCTGCCTCAGCCTCCCAAAGGAGGCATGTGAACTACTGTACCCAACCTGGTTTCTTTATCAAACTAGAAAGTAAAATCCTATTACCCAACAATTCCATTTCTTTTTTTTTTTTTTTTTTCAGCAATTCCATTTCAAATGTCCATGAAAAGCCTTGTGGAAGATTATTGTGATAGTCAAAAAATGGAAGTGGCCCCTGTTGTCTGTCTATAAGAAAACGGATAAACTGAGGTAAAGTCACATATAAGGGAAAGGCAAAGGGTGCTGTCACGGCGACACAGACAAACCTCAAAGACAATGCTCAGCCGGGCATGGTGGCTCATGCCTGTAATGCCAGCCCTTTGGGAGGCCAAGGTGGGCAGATCACCTGAGGTCAGGAGTTTGAGACCAGCCTGGCCAACGTGGTGAAAACCTGTCTCTACTAAAAATACAAAAATTAGCCAGGCGTGGTGGCAGGTGCCTATAGTCCCAGCTACTTGGGAGGCTGAGGCAAGAGAATCACTTGAACCCAGGAGGCAGAAGTTTCAGTGAGCCAAGATTGCACCACTGCACTCCAGCCTGGGTCACAGAGTGAGATGCCATCTCAAAAAAATAAAAATAAAAATAAAATAACAAATAAAAATTAAGAATACATAATATTGATTATATGGTAAGTAAACTACAATAAAAAAAAAAAAAAAAAGAGCCCCTGAAATGAAAGGAATAAAAACAACACAGGCAGAAAGGAAGGGAGACAGGGAGAAAAGGAAGGCCAGCATGTGCTATTTCAGGGGTGGAAAATCGCCCACTAAACACCACAGGTATCCCCAGTAGGTTGCAGCAAATTCCTCTCCATAGGGACCAAGCTGTGCCCAGGATCACACCACAGCACTGCAACTATCTGGCATGCTCACCAGTCAGTCCTCATGACCTGCGGCAGGGTACACTCTATCCTGCAGAGACGACCCAGCTGTCACCCTATCCTCCTTGCTGAAGAAGGGGCCCTGTGGGGCTGCAGCCTGTCAGCTTTGGGCTGGCCCATCCCTTCACAGGCCCCTGAATCTGAGCTCACGCCCTGGGAGTCGCTTACCAAGCAACTTCGTCATGGCAAGTTGCCCTCCGGGGTAGATTTTCCTGCTGCATGAGACAGATGATATCTGGTGAGCCTGGCGGTTCTATTTCTCACTGTTAATCAGTAAATTGACATCCGATTTCACATTTCAGAAACCATTTGTTTTCAGCCAGAAGGCAGGCGGTGTCTGAGAGCAGCAAGGAATGTGAAGTTTGGTGGTGCACAGCGCATCCAGCACTGGGAAGGAGACCTCAGGCCAAGGCCACCAGGTCAGGACACCTGAGCAATGAATACTCTGTCTCCTTGCCCAAAGACACTTAGCATGATGTAGGTTAAAAACAGCCAAATCGGCCAGGCACTGTGGCTCACTCTCGTAATCCTAGCACTTTGGAAAGTCGAGTTGGGCGAATCATGAGGTCTGGGGTTCGAGACCAGCCTGGCCAACATGGTGAAATCCCATCTCTACTAAAAATACAAAAATTAGCAGGACATGGTGGTACATGCCTGTAACCCCAGTTATTCAGGAGGCTGAGGCAGGAGAATCACTTGAACATGGGAGGCAGAAGTTGCAGTGAGCCAAGATCGAGCCACTGCACTCCAGCGTGGGTGACAGAGTGAGACTACATCTCAAAAAAAAAAAAAATGGAGGAACGTCACAGCTCTGCCAACCTATGACACCTATGTAAGATTGGGGTGGATAAGAGTTTTGTAGAAGAAAGAAGACAGACTGGGGTCAAACTGGGGACTTTCCAGGGAAAAAGAGGGCTCTCAGAGTAAAAGAGCAGAAGTAGAAATGTGCCCAGACCAAGGAGGGGCCTCTGTTTGACACAGACATGCTCACGGTCAAGGGCGGCAGCAGGAACCAAGACTGAGGAGCATCCAGATGGAGGGACTCAAGGAAGACTTCCTGGAGGAGGCAGTAGAGGTCTTAAATGATGGGAAGAATTTAGACACGTACAGATAAGCAGGCATGGCAGGGCTGGGGACGATACCTCACATCTGTAATCCCAGCACTTTGGCAGGCCTAGGTGGGCAGGTAACCTAAGGTTGGGAGTTCAAGACAAGCCTGGCCAACATGGTAAAACTCCATCTCTACTAAAAAAAAAATACAAAATATTAGCCAGGCATGGTGGTGAGCACCTGTAATGCCAGCTACTTGAGAGGCTGAGGCAGGAGAATCACTTGAACCCAGGAGGTGGACGTTGCAGTGAGCCAAAATCATGCCACTGCACTCCATCCTGGGTGACAAAGCAAGACTCTGTCTAAAAAAATAAAATAAGAAGCCATGGCAGGAGCTTTCTGAACGTGGTAACCTGGACAATGGCCTCCTCAGAGATGTCCAACTCCCAGTCCCCAAAACCTGTGAAGACATCATCTTATATGGTCAAAGGGACTTTGCAGATGTGATGAAGGATCTTGAGATTAGCCTGCGTTATTCAAGTGGGCCCAATTTAATCACAAGGACCCTGACAAGTGGGAGGCAAATAAGCAGAGTGAGTACCAGCAAGAGACTGGAGCCGTCTGAGGAAGGGGCCATGAGCCAAGAAATGCAGGCAGACCCTAGAAGTTGCAAAGGCAAGGAGAATGATTCTCTCTGAAGCCTCCAGAAGGAGAACAGATCTTCAAACACCTTGATTTTAACCTCATAAGACTCACTTCAGACTTCTGAGCTTCAGGACTGCAGAATAATAAACGAATGTGTGGGTTTTTGTTGTTGTTGTTGCTGCTATTGTTGTTTGAGACGGAGTCTTGCTCTGTGGCCCAGGCTGGAGTGCAGTGGTGTGATTTCGGCTCACCGCAACCTCTGTGTCCCAGGTTCAAGAGATTCTCCTGCCTCAGCCTCCTGAGTAGCTGGCAGCACAGGCGCCCTCCGACATGCCCGGGAAATTTTTGTATTTTTAGTAGAGACGTGGTTTTACCATGTTGGCCAGGCTGGTCTGGAACTCCTGACCTCACGTGATCCACCCGCCTGGGCCTTCCAAAGTGCTGAGATGACAGGTGTGAGCCACCACGCCCGCCCTTGTGTTTTGTTTTCAGCCACCACATTTGTATAACTTATTAACAGCAGCAGTGGGAACTATTACCCTGCAGAATTAGTGGAAATTCAATTCACACATCTCCTGTACACAGTCCCCTCCTCCATACCTCAGGTACATACATTTCCCTCCAGAGATTTCATTTCATCAGAAAGGGCTGGAATGCCCATGCATGTTTGCCAAATGTAGGTGCATCCACCACAACTCCATTCATTCATTCACCCAGCAAGTGACAGGAATGGAGCTAAGACCATGGTTCTTATCAACACCCCTGCCCTCAGAGAGCGCAGAGTCTAGGGGGGAACACAGACATGTCCACAGGTAGTTGCAACACAAGGAGATAAAAGCTTTTTTTTAAGCTCATCATCATCGGTCATTAGAGAAACGCAAATCAAAACCACAGCGAGATACTGTCTCACACCAGTTAGAATGGCAATCATTAAAAAGTCAGGAAACAACAGATGCTAGAGAGGATGTGGAGAAATAGGAACGCGTTTACACTGTTGGTGGAAGTGTAAATTAGTTCAACCATTGTGGAAGACGGTGTGGCGATTCCTCAAGGATCTAGAACAAGAAATACCATTAGACCCAGTAATCCCATTACTGGGTATATACCCAAAGGATTATAAATCATTCTGCTATAAAGACACCTGCACACATGTTTCTTGCAGCACCTATTCACAACAGCAAAGACTTGGAACCAACCCAAATGCCCATCAATGATAGACTGGATAAAGAAAATGTGGCACATATACACCATGGAATACTAGGCAGCCATAAAAAAGAATAAGTTCATTTCCTTTGCAGGGACATGGATGAAGCTGGAAACCATCATTCTCAGCAAACTGACACAGGAACAGAAAACCAAACACCGCATCTTCTTACTCATAAGTGGGAGTTGCACAACAAGAATACATGGACACAGTGAGGGGAACATCACATACTGGAGCCTGTAGGGGTGTGGGGGACAAGAGGAGGGGGAGCATTCAGATAAATACCTAATGTAGACGACGGGTTCATGGGTGCAGTAAACCACCATGGCATATGTATACCTATATAACAAGCCTGCACATTCTGCACATGTATCCCAGAACTTAAAGTATAATAATTTTTTTTAAAAGCTTTTTTTTGAGACAGAGTCTCACTCTGTTGCCCAGGCTGGAGTGCAGTGGCACGATCTTGGCACACTACAACCGCCACCTCTTGGGTTCAAGCAATTCTCCTGACTCAGGCTCACTGCAACCTCTGCCTCCTGGGTTCAAGCAATTCTCCTGTGTCAGCCTCCTGAGCAGCTGGGACTACACGTGCCTGACACCACACCCAGCTAAGAGATAAAAGCTTGATGAAGGTAGGCAAAGGAAAACGCGGCCCAGAAGAGCCAACGCATCCAGCTTCCCAGATGACAGAGTGTTGCGGTACAACACGTCTTACTCAGCTGAGCAAAGAGGTGAGAGAGAAAAGGGAATGCAATCAGATGGAACCATAATTTTTTCTTTTTTTGAGACAGTCTCACTCTATCACCCAAGCTGGAGCACAGTGCAATGACCACAGCTCACAGCAACCTTGAACTTCTGGGCTCAAGCAATCCTCCCACCTCAGCCTCCTGAGTAGATAGGCCTACAGGAACGTGTGCCCGGCTAATTTTTTTATTTTTGTTTTTTGTAGAGGCAAAATCTTGGACCTTGAACCCATGTTTACCAAATGGAGACTAGAGGAGGTTTGGGGAACTATGGACTACTTGGGTATGACCAGAACAGGGGCCAGAGGCTGGGGTAAGTGGTTCCTGATTACCAACTGCAGACAACTGCTGCATAGTGGCTTCTGGGGCCCCCTTCTTGGTCAAAGAAAAAAGCTGGCCAGGTGTGGTGACTCACACCTGTCATCCCGGCAGTTTGGGAGGCCCAGGTGGACGGATCACCTGAGATCAGGAGTTCGAGGCCAGCATCGCCAACATGGTGAAACCCCATCTCTACTAAAAGTACAAAAATTAGCTTGGTGGCATGCGCGTGTAATCCCAGCTACTCGGGAGGTTGAGACAGGAGAATTGCTTGACCCTGGGAGGCAGAGGTTGCAGTGAGCCGAGGTCACACCGCTGCACTCCAGCCTGAACGATAGAGTGAGACTCCATCTCCAAAAACAAAAGCAGATAAAACAGCCAGGGCAGGAAGGTTCACGGCAAAGACAGGGAAGGCTCTAGGGACTAGGGACACCCTTTCTACATAACCTGAAGCTATGTTCTCGTCATAAAGAGAAGCTCCAGGTAAAAAGAAATACTGGGCTGAGCACCTCTGCCCCTGTTTCTCCTGGGTGACACCTTTGCCTGGAATTTCTCTCGCTTCAAATGCCAGTGCCACTACCAGGGGCACCTCTGTGTGCACTGCTCCCCCGTCACACCCTGCACCAAGAGGCAACAAAACCTTTTCCTTGCCACCTTCACGAGTCAAATAAAGAGAAAGAGATTCCCACCTGGGAACAGCCTGACTTCTCAAGCTGGTTTCTGGTCCGAGACATTCCCAGATGGTTTGTATTCCAAATGAAATGAACGAGCCAACTGTATCATCAGAGCTGCATGCAGAAAACAGTCACGTCTTTGAGACAGCATTACCCATGGATAGTAACCGGATGATGTTTGGTCACATGGGTGAGAAAATCTGGGATGAAAAGAAGATGCCAGCCTGGGAAACACAGTGAGACCCCTATCTCCACAAAAAATGAACAAAAAATTACTTGGACATCTTGCACCTGTAGTCCAGCTACTCAGGAGGCTGAGCTGGGGGGAATACTTGAATCCAGGAGGTCAAGGCTACAGTGAGCTATGATTGCACCACTGCACTCCAGCCTGGGTGTCAAAGCAAAACCCTGTCTCAAAGAGAGAGAGAGAGAGAGAGAGAGAGAGAGGAAAGGAGAGGAAAAGAAGGTGGGGTTGGGCTGGGCGCAGTGGCTCACACCTGCAGTCCCAGCACTTTGGGAGGCCGAGGTGGGCAAATCACTTGGGGTCAGGAGTTCAGGACCAGCCTGGCAAGGGTGGTAAAACTCTGTCTCTATTAAAAATACAAAAGTCGCCGGGCGCGGTGGCTCAAGCCTGTAATCCCAGCACTTTGGGAGGCCGAGGCGGGTGGATCACGAGGTCAAGAGATCGAGACCATCCTGGTCAACATGGTGAAACCCCGTCTCTACTAAAACTACAAAAAAAAAATAGCTAGGCATGGTGGCACGTGCCTGTAATCCCAGCTACTCAGGAGGCTGAGGCAGGAGAATTGCCTGAACCCAGGAGGCGGAGGTTGCGGTGAGCCGAGATTGCGCCATTGCACTCCAGCCTGGGTAACAAGAGCGAAACTCCGTCTCAAAAAAAAAAAAATACAAAAGTCAGCCAGGTGTGGTGGCACACACCTGTAGTCCCAGCTACTCAGGAGGCTGAGGTGGGAGGATTGCTTGAACCCGGGACTTGGAGGTTGCAGTGACCTGAGACTGCGCCACTGCACTCCAGCCTGGGCAACAGAGCAAGACTCTGTCTCAAAAAAAAAAAAAAAAAAAAAAAAAAGACGGGTTTGGAGAAGAGAGGGGTGGAGCATCTTCCCTTTGCACAAGGACTGACAGGCCAGACTTCCAAGACTGCAGAGAGCTCTCTAGGACTCCTGGCCTCAGAGAATAAGATCAGGGCTGTGGCAGAGGAGCAGGCTATGAGGATGAGGGGACAGAATCACCCCCCTTGGAGCCCAGGGATCCAACTCCTTTAAACCACTGACCTTGTCCTGATACAGATCTGGGCCAGGGACTGTGTGTAGCAAGAGGAGGAATGCACTGTAGTTCAGACCAAGGGGAAGAGTTTGCAAATTTGTTCTTAATTGTCACTGCTTATGTGCAAAGATTCTGAAGCTTGAGAAGCAACATTTTTTCCTCCCTGAGCAATCTAAAATAAATAAAAGGAGAACTCTCTGTACTTAGGAGATCTGCGTTGGTGTGGGCCCACACGCAGCAGAACATGGCGGAGCGGGTGGGCAAAGTGATGGAGAGCCCTATCCAAGTTCCAGATGGTGCAGGAAGGGGGTTGCAGCTGAGCGCAAACAGGAGAGAAGGCTGCTCCAACCAAAGCCGCCGGAGCCACATGTGGAGAAAGTCAGACATTTGCAGTGCACGTGGACGGAGGCTCTCTGGAGAGGGCTGCAGTTGGTATCCACCATCCCCGATCCTCCTCAGCAACTAATGCTCTGGGCACAGAGGCTGTTGGCTGGGCTAGATTGGCTGTGTGGAGCTTGCATGAAGCTGCCCATGCAAGCAAACGAGCAGCTCTGGCTCTGCTACTAATTGGCTACTAAATGCACCTGGGGCCAGTCATGTCCTCTCCCTGGATCTATTTCCTCATTTTGTTTTTTGGGTGTTTGTTTTGAGACAGAGTCTCGTTCTGTCACCAGACTGGAGTGGAGTGGGGCGATCTCAGCTCATTGCAACCTCCACCTCCCGGGTTCAAGTGACTCTTCTGCCTCAGCCTCCCAAGTAGCTGGGACTGCAGGTATGTGCCACCACACCCAGTTAATTTTTGTATTTTTAGTAGAAATGGGGTCTCACCATATTGGCCAGGCTGGTCTCAAACTCCTGACCTCGTGATCCGCCTGCCTTGGCCTCCCGAAGTGCTGGGATTACAGGCGTGAGCCACTGTGCCCGGCCTGTTTGTTTTGAAACAGTCTCGCTCTGTCACCCAGGCTGGAGTGCAGTGGTATGATCTTGGCTCACTGCAACCTCCATCTCCTGGGTTCAAGTGATTCTCGTGCCTCAGTCTCCCAAGTAGCTGGGACTACAGGTACACACCACCGTGCCCAGCTAAGTTTGTATTTTTAGTAGAGATGGGGTTTTGCCACGTTGGCCAGGCTGGTCTTGAACTCATGGCCTCACATGATCCACCCGCCTTGGTCTCTCAAAGTGCTGGGATTACAGGCATGAGCCACCGCGCCCGTCCATTTCCTCATTTTGAAAAGGACAGAGGGGGGTGTGGAGGGGCAATGTTCTCTTTGGTAACACCTGAGGCCTCTGGTGTGTCACTGTTGGAAAGGGGCCTTGACACCCTCCACCCCAAACTCTACTAAAGTATGTTTCTAGCACCTCTAACCCTAAATCATTGCCTTCTTTCCTCTAGCTTTATTAGTCAGTGATCTTTCTCACTAGGCCAGGAAGTGAGCTTGCAAGGGGGCACTCCTCCAGATTTTCCATGGAGAGAATCTCTCCGCTGCAAATTCACCAAAAATGTGTAGCATTCCCTCCTAATGGATAAAGTTGGCCAATGAAGTGGCAACCTTTGCTGCCATCCCTACTACTGTTTTAGGTCTATTTTCAAAAAACAGCATATTAAAACAACCTTATTGAGACATAATAGAACATAAAATTCACCCATCTAAAGTAGACAATTCAGTGGTTTTTAGTCTGTTTCTAGAATTACATAACCATCACCACCACCATCTAATTCACTACATTTCACTATTTCCAAAAGAGACCCCTACGCATTAGTACTCACTCTCATTTTGCCCCAGCCCCAGGCAACCACCAATCTACTTTTAGTCTCTTTTTTTAAATTTTATTTTTTGAGACAGAGTTTTGCTCTGTCGCCCATGCTGGAGAGCAATGGCTCACTGCAACCTCCACTTCCCAGGTTCAAGTGATTCTCCTGCCTTAGCTTCCCGGGTAGCTGGAATTACAGGTATGTGACACCACGCCCAGCTAATTTTTTGTACTGTTGGTAGAAATGGGGTTTCACCATGTTGATCAGGCTGGTCTCAAACTCTTAACCTCAGGTGGTCTACCAGCCTCAGAATCTCAAAGTGCTGGGATTACAGGCATGAGCCACCACTCCCAGCTCTGCTTTCCATCTCTAGAGATTTAAAACATAGCATTTTACCCCATTACACACTTTTCCTACAACTAAGTATAGCATCACGGTATAGCACTGCCTAATCCAGAACTTGTGACCCATATATAAATGTCCCAGAGAAACGTGAGACCTGCTCAATATCACTAATCATTAGGAAACTGCACACTGAAAACCACAATGAGATACACCTTGCGTCCATCTGGGTGGCTACCGTCAAAAACACAGAAAACAATCAGTGTTGGCCAGGATGCAGAGAAGCTGGAAGCCTTGCACATTGTTGGTGGAAATGGAAAATAACGCAGCTGCTGTGAAAAACAGCATGGTGGTTCCTTGAAAAACTAAAAATAGAACTATTACATGATCAGAAATTCCACTTCTGGGTATATAGCCAAAAGAATTGAAAGCAGGGCCTCTCGGAGGTATCTGTATACCCTGTTCATAGCATTATTCTCAATAGCCGACTGTCCATTAACCTGACTGTCCATCCACAGAGGAATCAATAAACAAAATGTGGTCTATTATATAATACATTATTCCTTTTTTTTCTTTTGGCCAACATGGTGAAACCCCATTTCTATTAAAAAGTAAAGAAACCTTTTCTTTTTGAGACAGATTCTCACTCTGTTGCCCCCACTGGAGTGCAGTGGCACGAACTCAGCTCACTGCAACCTCCACCTCCAAAGTTCAAGGGATTCTCACATCGCAACCTCCTGAGGAGCTGGATCACAGGTGCCTGCCACCATACCTGGCTAATTTTTTTTTTTTTTTTAAGACAGCATTTCACTCTTGTTGCCCAGGCTGAGTGCAATTGCACGATCTCAGCTCACCGCAACCTCAGCCTCTCAGGTTCAAGCCATTCTCCTGCCTCAGCCTGCCGAGTAGCTGGGATTACAGGCATGCGCCACCACACCCAGGTAATTTTGTATTTTGAGTAGAGACAGGGTTCTTCCAGTCAGTCTGATCTCCAACTTCTGACCTCAGGTGATCCGCCCGCCTCAGCCTCCCAAAGTGCTGGTATTACAGGTGTGAGCCACCACATCCCGCCTGCCTGGGTAATTTTTGTACTTTTAGTAAAGACAGGGTTTCACCAAGCTGGCCAAGCTCGTCTTCAACTCCCGATCTCAAGTGATCCGCTCACCTTGGCCTCCTAAACTGTTCGGATTACAGGCGTGAGCCACTACACATGGCCAAAAAGTAAAGAAATTCTATGGCTGGGCGTGGTGACTCACACCTGTAATCCCAGCACTTTGGGAGGCCAACGCCGGCCGATAGCTTGAGCTCAGGAGTTCAAAACCAGCATCCTGGGCAACAAAGTGAGACCTGAAAAAAATACAAAAATTAGCCGGGTATAGTGGCGCACACCTGTAGTCCCAGCTACTTGGGAGGCTGAGATGGGAGGATGGCTTGAGCCTGGGGGACAGAGGTTCCAGTAAGCCGAGATCACACCACTGCACTCCAGCCTGGGCAACAGAGTTGGACCCTGTCTCAAATAAAAACCCAAAAAACAAACAGGCTGGGCACCGTGGCTCATGCCTGTAATCCCAGCTACTCGGGAGGCTGAGGCAGGAGAATTGCCTGAGCCCAGGAGCCAGAGGTTGCAGGGAGCTGAGATTGCACCACTGCACTCCAGCCCAGGTGACAAAGTAAAACTCTGTCTCAAAACTAAAACAAAATAACACAAACAATCTCATGACCCACATCAAAAGGCGTAGGCCAGGGTGCCTTTCTTATGGCATACAAAATGCCCACTCTTTTTCCCTTTAAAAATAAAAATATAAATTTTTACTAAACAGCTAAACATAGGCAACATTAGCAAATGCTTTCTAAAGAAATATTATTTGCAGAGTATGCTTTTTAACAATTAACACTCAAGTACAGTTTGATCTTATCTCATTAACCCTTCACTAATAGCAAACAGACTTAATCATTTTTGTAAGACTGTATTTACTGAATGCTTAAGTGCAAAGAAGAATGCCAAGTACATAATGCGCATTAATTCATTTTCTCTTCCTGATGCCAGGAAGTAGATTTTAATGTAATACTTATCCCATTTCTCAGAATTAGAGCAGAGGGTTAGAAATATTAACTTGCCTAAAGCCACAGCCTGGTGTCAGAGTTGAGACCCAGTCTAGTCTCTGACTCCAGAATCGAAGCTGCCTTTATTTTTATTTATTTATTTATTTATTTTTTAATTTTTTTTTTTTGAGACGGAGTTTCGCTCTTGTTACCCAGGCTGGAGTGCAATGGCGTGATCTCGGCTCACCGCAACCTCCGCCTCCTGGGTTCAGGCAATTCTCCTGCCTCAGCCTCCTGAGTAGCTGGGATTACAGGCACGTGCCACCATGCCCAGCTAATTTTTTGTATTTTTAGTAGAGACGGGGTTTCACCATGTTGACCAGGATGGTCTCGATCTCTTGACCTCGTGATCCACCCGCCTCGGCCTCCCAAAGTGCTGGGATTACAGGCTTGAGCCACCGCGCCCGGCCCGAAGCTGCCTTTATTAAAACACACCTGTTCACAAGGAACATGAAAGCATCCATCCTCTCACCAGTGAGGGGCTCATTTAAACAAACCCACCCCAAAAGCTTTCTCTTAGCATTCTCTACTAATAGCTTGCAAACTGTCTTCCAAAAATAATTTTTAAGTCTGCATTCTTTACAACAACAACAAAAAAAAAACCCTTGAACAATTCAGTTTAAGTACCTTTTATTAGCAGAGTGTGGTTTTGGAGCAGAGGCAGACGATGAGTTCTTGGCCAAGTCTTACATCTTTCAAGACCTCTACTGTGAAATCGAACTGGGAAGTGGTAAGGACTAGAAACATGCTGGGTCCATGTTTTTGACTTGGCCCCTCCCGACATAGAGCCCATCTCTCTAGAGTCCTCTAGTTCCTTCTGAAATAGGAAGGTCAGCCCAGCAGCCATGATTCTGGTTTAGCAGGGGGGATATTCGAAGCAGGTCCCTTTGTAGGAAGTGGGCCTCTCCTATAGGCCAGGCTTCCAACAGCGGGGTCTGTGTTTTACGACTCCACATTGATCACCATTGACTGCACTTAGACTGGTTCTCCAGGACCCATTTGGAAACGAGACAAACAGATCCTCCTGGTCTCCCCCTTTTTTTTTTTTTTTTTTTTTGAGACCGTCTTAAGACGGTCACCTAGGCTGGGGTGCATTGGCACAATGGCTGCTCACTGCAGCCTCTGCCTTCCTGGGCTCAAGCAATCCTCCCACCTCAGCCTCTCGAGTAGCTGGAACTAGAGGCATATGCCACCAGGTGGGGCCTCACTATGTTGCCCGGTTGGTCTCAAATTCCTGGGCTCAAAAGATCCTCTCACCTTTGCCTCCCAGAGTGCTGGGATAAGGCATGAGCCACCATACCCAGCCTTGGCTGTTCTCTTGAATTAAGGGGATTATAATCTAGGGGTCTCAGTCTGGTCCTTTCTTGCCTGCTGAGTGGACTGGAAGCAGGGACCCCCACTCCACACAGACTGCATGTTGCAGCAAGCACACCGAGGGGTTGCCTTGCTTCCTGACAGCTTCCCCATTCCAACTTAAAGTCCCTTCCTGAAACACAATTGTATTCCTGGCCTTAGGCCTCATATGTCCCTGAATCTTTTAAATAAATTCTTCACTTTGGTTTAAACTACTTCCAGATGGCTTGGGTACATGTCATAACAGAATCCTAACTGATAGGCTATTAAATTCATTTCTTCATGACTTGTATAACCACTGGAGTTCATTTGTCCTATTGCAGTCCAGATTTAAAGAAGAGGAAAGAATCTCCAGCCAAGCGTGGCCCACCAGCAGGAAGCGGAAAGCTCTTCAAACCATGAGGACCAAAAACGGGCCCCATCCTCCTATGCTCCTCTAGAAAACGTACAACAAAATACAGAAAATATAGTCTGGTCACCAAAGAGAAGTCAAGTGTTGAACTATGGACAGTAATGGCATTCGAACACATTCAACTTTAATACTGCATCTGTCTGCAAAAATGAAAGCAAAGCAAGTAAAGCTCCTTGGTTAAAAATAGTGCTTTTTGGCCAGGCACAGTGGCTCATGCCTGTAATCCCAGCACTTTGGGAGGCTGAGGCGGGTGGATCATCTGAGGTCAGGAGTTCGTGACCAGCCTGGCCAACATGGAGAAACCCTGTCTCTACCAAAAATACAAAAAATTAGCCAGGCATGGTGGCGTATTCCTATAAGCCCAGCTACTCAGGAGGCTGAGGCAGGAAAATCACTTAAACCCAGGAGGCAGAGGTTGCAGTGAGCCGAGATTGCACCACTGCACTCCAGCCTGACCCACAAGAGCAAAATTCCATCTCAAAAAAATAATAGTGCTTTTTAATTGGCTGGGCCCAGTGGCTCATGCCTGTAATCCCAGGACTTTGGGAGGCCAAGGCAAGCGGATAACCTGAGGTCAGGAGTTTAAGACCAGCCTGGCCAACATGGTGAAACCCCATCTCTACTAAAATATAAAAATTAACCAGGTGTGGATGTGGGTGCCTGTAATCCCAGCCACTCAGAAGGCTGAGGCAGAAGAATCACTTGAACCAAAAAAAAAAAAAGTGCTTTTTTATGCAAACAGGTAAGGGCAAGGGAAAGGATCGTGACTCGGAGTCAGGGAGCAAGCTGAAAGGGGAAACAGTGTCCCACAGATGTGCCCTTCAGACTGAGGCCAGGCCAGAGACGATGGTTCCCTACAAATCCATCTGGACCCCTAGGGAAGCGGGGGAAATTCAGAACTCCTAAGCTTTAATATAAGGGAGAAAGAAGAGGATAGGGAGTCATTTTCTTTTTTTTTATTATTATTTTTTTGAGAGAGTCTCTCTCTGTCGCCAAGGCTGGAGTGCAGTGGCGCCATCTTGGCTCACTGCAACGTCCACCTCCCAGGTTTAAGCGATTCTCCTGCCTCAGCCTCCCAAGCAGCTGGTACTGTAGATGTGCACCACCACACTCAGCTAATTTTTGTATTTTTAGTAGAGATGGGGTTTTGCCATGTTGGTCAGGCTGATCTCGAACTCCTGACCTCAAGTGATCCGCCCACCTCAGCCTCCCAAAGTGCTAGGATTACAGGCGTGAGCCACCGCACCCGGCCCATTGTCTCAGATTAAGTAGCAACACCTCCCTTGGTCCATGTCAGTGCCTTATACTCCATAAATAAACCATGCTTATTCAAACCCACATGTCTTTGCTCAGCTCTCACCAAGCCTGGAAGGTCTCCCCTTCTTCTGTCTACTTGAGCCAGTCCCAGCCATTCCTTAACACCTAGTGTAAAAGCTTCCTTCCTCGCTGTCATCTCCCTGACATCCCTCTCAACCAGACTCCCACAGCACAGAGAATCACAGCTGGAATGGCTTTGACGAAGGCATCCAACTTGGCCATCCCTCCTGCTGAAGCTTTTGATTCTGTGTCTGATGCTGTCTGTTGATTTAGGGGTGTTGGCATTGCTGAGATGGTAACTCTTCAAAGAGGGGAAGAATAAAACAACAAAGAACTTCCCTCCTCCTCCGAGCGATCAAGTCTCAGCCATCTGGAGAAACCAAGGTGAAGAAGCGACTGAGAAGTATGTAAATTACCCAACCCAGCAAGCCACATTGGCAGAACGGGATCTTGTCTTTACAGAGATGCCATATTTTCCATAAAAGCATCTTTGTTATCATCACGTGTTGGAAACTGAAAGGGTAGAGAGACATAGTGAAGGAAAAATATAAATGACCAGTGATCAAATTTGCCAGCAGATAGGCCCAGAAATGACCATCCTGGAGGAATAGCCAGGGAGGTGCCATGACTGCTCACAGCCCCGCCAACATTGTGGTGTGACCATCTGTGTGAGCTCCCAAGCAGCGTCCAAAAAGTCAACCCCACCAGCACACGGATGCTGCCTGGAGCACTTGACCAAGAGTGGTCTCTGTGTTCAGCTCCAGAAGCTGACACTGGCTTGTGGTGATTCTGACCCTCTCACGGTCACCCAGCTTGGGTTTAACACCTGTAGGGTCTCAGCTGTTCCTAGGCCTCAAAACAGTAACCAGGAGTCAAGGCATAGAGCTAGGTGCCCCTGACCATTTCTTGCTGGGGGAACTGACTTCTGTGATGGCAAAAGGCATAGATTAACAAAGCCTAAGGATACAGAATATTTGAAATCCGGGCCGGGCGCGAGGAGTCACACCTGCAATCCCAGCACTTTGGGAGGCCAAGGTGGGCGATCACCTGAGGTCGGGAGTTCGAGACCAACCTGGGCAACATGGTGAAACCCCGTCTCTACTAAAAATACAAAAATAGCCAGGCATGGCAGTGCACGCCTGTGATCCCAGCTACTTGGGAGACTGAGGCAGGAGAATCGCTCGAACCCGGGAGGTGGAGGTTGCAGTGTGCCGAGATTGTCTCATTGCACTCCAGCCTGGGCAACAAAAGTGAAACTCCATCTAGAAAAAAAATTAAAAAGAATATTTGAAATCCACAGAGAAACTTGGTGCCCTTCCTGTCACCGCTGAATTAGCCCTGGGGTTCACAGACATGCACCAGATACCGAGATTTTAGTCAACAATGAACCACATATGCAACAGTTTTTTTTTTTTTTTTTTTCCTGAGACAGTCTCACTCTGTCTCCCAGGCTGGAGTGGGAATGCAGTGTGGCACACTCTCAGTTCACTGCAGCCTCAACCTCCCAGGCTCCAGCAATCCTCCCAGCTCAATCTCCCGATTAGCACACATCACCATACCCAGCTAATTTTTATATTTTTTGTAGAGACAGGGGTCTCACTATGTTGCCCAGGGTGGTCTCAAACTCCTGGATTCAAGCCATCCACCCATCTCAGCCTCCCAAAGTACTGAGGGATTACAGGTGTGAGCCTCCATGGCCAGCCTGCAACAGTGGCTCTATAAGTTTATAATACAGTATCTTTACTGTACCTTTTCTATATTTAGATGTGTTCAGATACACAAACACACACCATTATGCTACAATTGCCTACAGTATTCCACACAGTAGTCTGCTGTACAGATTTGTATTGATGGCCATATAGCACCAGTGTGTAGCAGGCTGTGCCATCTAGATTTGTGTATGTAAACTTTGTGATGTTTGAACGATCACTAAATCACCAAACAATGCATTTCTTAGAACATATGTATTCCCATCGTTAAGTGATGCATGACTATTTCTATTAACGATCCTGCCATCTTCTTCCCCATCCTCTAGACTTGCTAATCATCTTGAACCCCACTTTTTTTTTTTTTTTAAAGGCAGAGTCTTGTTCTGTCACCCATGCTGGAGTGCAGAGGTACGATCTCAGCTCCCTGCAACCTCCACCTCCTGGGTTCAAGCAATTCTCCTGTCTGAACCTCCCAAGTAGCTGGGACTAGAGATGCACACCATCAAGCCTGGCTAATTTTTGTATTTTTAGTAGAGACAGGGTTTCTCCACATTGGTCAGGCTGGTCTCAAACTCCTGACTTCATGATCCACCCGCTTCGGCCTCCCAAAGTGCTGGGATTACAGGCGTGAGCCACTGCGCCTGGCGGATTCAGCCATTTTCTTTCAGTTTCTGTAACCAGCAGGATCAACGAAGGGGTTCAAAAACTGCCTGGCCACAGGCAGACAGACAGCCTTTCTCATCAGACTCTGGATTCATGGCTTCCTGGGATTCACAAAGCGCCTAGATGGTAATAAGCCATTTCTGAAGCTTGGCTTTTCATTAACACTGGCCAGTCAAGCTTTCTAGCTCCATTTCTATTAATCATGTCCTGGGTTTTTAGGCTGATGTGCAACTGAATTTGTAAACACAAAGGAAGTGAGAATGAGGTCTCATAAATGCATTACTTCTATTTTGTTCAACAACAAACTTGTCCTGAATGTCTGTTGTGTCCAGGCACCAAGCTCGACCCTGGAGACAGAGAAAACAGAACTAGAATAACTTACTCTAGAGCTTTAATCAAAGTATCCCCTGATCACAGTGGTCATGGTGGAGTCTGTGACAGTTTAGAAACCAGGAGACCAAATTTCCTCAAGTCAGACAAATGAGTGACAACAGAATCAGGTCTTCTACAGGCAGGCAGTGGGTGGGGTTCCCGTCTGTGCTCTTTCCTGCCCCCATGACTCTGGGCCTGTCTTCTGTGCCCCACCCTGGACCTCAATAACATGCATATGATGTCACTGTCTAGATGTGCAACAGCCTTGGCAAATTTCATCCAGAGCCCTCAAGCACAGATTAAAAAATAAATCCAGGTCGGGCGAGGTGGCTCACGCCTGTAATCCCAACACTTTGGAAGGCTGAGGCAGGTGGATCACTTGAGGCCAGGAGTTTGAGACCAGCCTGGCCAAGATGGCAAAACCCCACCTCTACTAAAAATACAAAAATTAGCCAGGCGTGGTGGCAGGTGCATGTAATCCCAGCTACTCAAGAGACTGAGCCACAAGAATCTCTTGAACCCAGGAGGCAGAGGTTGCAGTGAGCCAAGATTATGCCACTGCACTCCAGCCTGGGTGACAGGGCAAGACTCTGTCTAAAAAAAATAAATAAATAGGCCAGGCATGGTGGCTCACACCTGTAATCCCAGCACTTTGGGAGGCTGAGGAGGGCAGATCAACTGAGGTCAGGAGTTTGAGACCAGCCTGACCAACAATCCCATCTCCACTAAAAATACAAAATTAGCCAGGTGTGGTGGGGCACCTGTAATCACCCACTTTGGGAGCCTGAGGCAGGAGAATCAGTTGAACCCGGGAGGCGGTGGTTGCAGCGAGCCGATGTCATGTCATTGCACTCCAGTCTGGGCAACAATTGTGAAACTCTGACTAAAAAAAAAGAAAAGAAAAGAAAAGAAAAGAGGCCGGGCGCGGTGGCTCACGCCTGTAATCCCAGCACTTTGGGAGGCCGAGGCGGGTGGATACGAGGTCAAGAGATGGAGACCATCCCGGTCAACATGGTGAAACCCCGTCTCTACTAAAAATACAAAA
>NW_016107637.1:1859323-1867250 GCF_001604975.1 Cebus imitator | reverse complement strand
TTGAGACAGACTCTCACTCTGTCACCCAGGCTGGAGTGTAGTGGCGAGATCTCTGCTCACTGCAACCTCCACCTCCCAGGTTCAAGCAATTCTCCTGCCTCAGTCTCCTGAGTAGCTGGGACTACAAGAGTGCGCCACCAGGCCTGGCTAATTTTTGTATTTTTAGTAGAGAGGGCATTTCACCATGGTGGTGAGGCTGGTCTCAGACTCCTGACTTCAGGATCTGCCTGCCTCGGTCTCCCAAAGCACTGGGATTACAGGAGTGAGCCACTGTGCCCAACCAACACCCAGCTAATTTTGTATTTTTAATTTTTGTATTTTTATTATTTTATTATTTGTATTGTTTGTATTTGTTGCCCAGGCTGGTCTCAAATTTCTGGCCTCAAAGGATCCTTCTGCCTCAGGCTCCCAAAGCACTGAGATGACAGGCATAAGCCATGGTGCCTAGCCTAGAACTGATTCTTTAGGACTCAAATGCCACAGGGAATAGAACCCATTCACTCATTTAGCAAACATTTTCTAAGCAGAATAACACTCTACGGTAGTCATCAGGAGTTAGAGGAATGAATCAGATATAGTCCCTGCTAACCAGAAGCTCACAATCTCCTGGAACTGATGAAAACACTCATAAATACACGATAAGATAAAATAAATGTCACAACTGAGTTGTAAACAAAGAACTGCAGAGGAACACAGAAGACAGCAACAATCCTAACTGAGGAGAAGAACGTGTCTTCATGAAAAAAGAGGCATTCAGGCTGGGCTGTGAAGGATGAATGGGGACTCTTGATGAGTAGGCAGATGCAGGCTGAGAAAGCAACATAAACATTTGGATAATAGGGACGTCTCTCCATGAGGGCCACATGAAGTGCTGCTTGGCCTCCAACCTCACACTGAGGCTAGTTGAGATCCAGGTTAGACCCTCAGGCTAGATCTAGATGGATACAACCCCCAAGTTGAGGCAACCCAAGACACCTAGACACCTAGAGACCACTAGACAGCACTTGATCTTTTTTTTTTTTTTGGAGACAGGATCTCATTCTGTGGCTCAGGGTGAAGTTCAGTGGCATGATCTCATTTCACTGCAACCTCCACCACCTGGGTTCAAGTGAGTCTCCTCCCTCAGCCTCTTGAATAGCTGGATTACAGGCACATGCCACCACACCTGGATAATTTTTGTATTTTTAGTAGGGACAGCATTTCACCATGTTGGCCAGGCTGGTCTTGAACCCTGACCTCAAGTGATCTTCCTGCCTCGGTCTCCCAATGTGCTGAAATTTCAGGCATGAGCCACCGCGCCCAGCCCCTTGCTCCTGTGTCTAGGGCTCTATAGTATCTATCGCCTGTACCATCATATTTTTTTCTTTTTTTTTTAATATTTTTTTGAGACAGGGTCTTGGTCTGTCACCTCCCATCTTAGCCTCCCAAGTAGCTGGGACTACAGGCACATGCCACCATGCCGGCTAATTTTTGTATTTTTGTTTGTTTGTTTGACATGGAGTCTCACTCTGTCACCCAGGTTGTAGTGCAAATGGCAAGATCTTGGCTTGCTACAACCTCCGCCTCCTGGGTTCAAGCCATTCTCCTGCCTCAGCCTCCCTAAGTAGCTGGGACTACAGGCGCATGCCACCACACCCAGCTAATTTTTTTTTTTTTTTTTTGCTGCTTTTAGTAGAAACAAGGTTTCACCATGTTGGCCAGGTTGGTCTCGAACTCTTGACCTCGGCTAATGCATCAGCCTCCCAAAGTGCTGGGATTATAGGTGTGAGCTACTGTACCCAGCCAATTTTTGTATTTTTTGCAAACAGGGTTTTGCCATGTTGCCCAGGCTGTCTCAAACTCTTGAGCTCAAGCCATCCACCCACCTTGGCCTCCCAAAGTGCTAGGGTTACAGGCATGAGCCACCGTGCCCTGCCTGTCCCACTAAATTCTTTTTTTCCTTTTTGCTTTTTTTTTAGACCCATGTCACAGAAAAGTACCACTAAATTCTAACTGCCCTCTTAACTACTCTTCTTTTCTTTTTTTTTTTTTTATGGAGACAGAGTCTCGCTCTGTCACCCAGGCTGGAGTACAATGGTGCGATCTTGGCTTACTACAATCTCCGCCTCCCCAGTTCAAGCAATTCTCCTGCTACTCTCTCAGCAATTCTCCCAGCTATTCTCTCCGGAGTAGCTGGGACTACAGGTGCCCGCCACCACACTCAGATAACTTTTATATTTTTAGCAGAGATGGGGATTCACCATATTGGCCAGGCTGGTCTCAAACTCCTGACCTTGTGATCTGCCTTCCAAAGTGCTGGGATTACAGGCGTAAGCCACTGCGCCCAGCCTCTTGTTTTCTTTTCTATAGTTAGCTCTTGTGTTATGTTTTCCCAACTACTCTAAAATACCAGTCTTCGGATTCCTTGAGAACACAGCCAGCAGGCATCTGTATCCTGTCCCAGCTACTATCAGGCTAGGCACACCATAGGCACTCCCAAACTATTTGTTGACTGCCAAAGTCCACAGGTCTAAGAATCATAAAATGGGCCGGGCATTGTGGCTCACTCCTGTAATCCCAGCACTTTGAGAGGCTGAGGCGGATGGATCATCTGAGATCAGGAATTCGAGACCAGCCTGGCCAACACAGTGAAACTCTGTCTCTACTAAAAATACAAAAATTAGCCAGGCATTGTGGTGGGAGCCTGTAATCCCAGCTACTCTGGAGACTGAGGCAGGAGAATCACTTGAACCCGGGAGGTGGAGGTTGCAGTGAACTGAGATTTTACCACTGCACTCCAGCCTGGGTGACAGAGCAGGACTCTGTCTCAAAAAAAGAATCACAAGATGACTGTTTTACAAACAAGTAGAGCAAGAAGAGGGAGGATGTGTAACCCCGGCCAGAAATAGACACAGTGAAGGAATTAGGAGAAGGCACGTACCTCTGGGTTTTTTATTACATTTTATAGAAACAGCCTAAATTTAAGTCAAGGTGCTCAAACTTGCTCGATGACTGTGTGGGACTGCCCTGTATCTCACCTTCTGCTCCTAGACCAAGGTCACAAACTCAGTCTTTAATCAATTTTCCTAGTTCCTGCTTGTCAGTATCTTCCAATGACACACAGTGTCTCATCTTTCCCCCTAGAAAGAGTAATGGGAAGGATGGCATAGAGGCCATTGCCAATCTGGAGACCTCAAGTCCAATGTCAGAGGAGAGAGGAGAGTGGGGGCTGGAGGTGGGAGGGAGAAGGACTCTGAGACAGAGAACAGCTTCCTCCTAGTTGCTCTCCAATGGGCTGTGTCTCATCTGAAGTGAACTTCAGGGTTGAACAGAGCAGACAAACAGGGAAATCAGATTGGTTCAAAACCCAAACAGGTCACCATCCCTCAAGGATGGGTCATGAGCATGCAATCAAGGCAATCAGCTAGGAGTAGGGTGGGGAGGGGGCAGGTATGAAAATCGCCAAAGCGGCCAGTGTGGTGGCTCACGCCTGTATTCTAGCACTTTGGGCAGCCAAGGCAGGTAGATCATGAGGTCAGGAGTTCGAGACCATCCTGGCCAACTTAGTGAAACCTTGTCTCAACTAAAAATACAAAATTTAGCCTGGCATGGCGGTGTGTGCCTATAGTCCCAGCTACTCGGGAGGTTGAGGCAGGAGAATCACTTGGACCTGGAAGGCAGAGGTTGCACCACTGCACTCCAGCCTGGGCAAAAAGAGCAAAATTCTGTCTCAAAAAAAAGAAAAGAAAAAAAAAAAAAGAATGAATGCTCTTGGTGAGCTCCTGTTAGAGCCCAGGTAAGACCTGGGTCGTCTGACACCACATCAGGGCACTGCTTTCTGAGGCTGCTGATTCTGCCTGTTCTCCACGCTCATCCAGTGGATGGCTCCTCACTGACCTGGACTTTGAAACAGCAGTGTGGTGACAGGCATCTGCAGAAGCAGGAACCCAAGCTGCTGTCTCTAAGGAGAGCCTTCTGTACCCCTCCTAGGGAAGTGTTTTGATTCCCAACGGCTTTGAGCTACACTGTAGGCGGCAACAGAGCAGGTGAATCATCCCAGCCCACACCCGCTCTCTGCATCTGTCTTGAGTGTTATGAGAAATGAGTGCTCTGAACTGACTGGGGTCCCAGGGAGGGAGGACTGCTATTATGGTTAAGGTCTCCCTCATCCCCAGTGGTGAAGGCAGGAGTCGTGACAACCTTTGTCCATGAGAACAAACATAAGGGAACTCAGCAGAGCAGGTGATGGCCTCAGAAAAGCTGCAGCATGTGATAAAAGTCGAGGGACATGGCTCACCACTCTCCTAGGCCCCATCTGGAGAGTTGAATACATGGGGTCTGGGGGGCTTCTACCTAAGCAGCCTGTTCTCCATTGCCTGCTCTCAATGGTGTCTCTTCACCTCCCCCAATTCAAAGCTATCTTGCTAGGCGCAGCAGCTTATGCCTCTGATCTCAGCACTTTGGGAGGGTGAGGCAGGTGGATTACCTGAGATCAGGGGTTCTAGACCAGCCTGGCCAACATGATGAAACCCAATCTCCACTGAAAACATAAAAATTAGCCGGGCATGGTGGCGCGTGCCTGTAGTCCCAGCTACTGGGGAGGCTGAGGCAGGAGAATCATTTGAGCCTGGGAGGTGGAGGCTGCAGTGAGCCGAGATCACACCACTGCACTCCAGCCTGGCTGACAGAATGACACAGTGTCAAAAAAAAAAAAAAAATATATATATATATATATATATACCGAAAAACCAAATTTGCAGCTCTCAAGGAAAACACAAGGAATTTCTCCGTAGGAGTGCCCTACCACCACCGTAGACTCAACCAGGACATTTATCTTACAGCTGAATCTTGTTTTTAAGCAGTTAACACATAAAGTAGAGGTCGACATCTTCACTTTACAAACTCTTTTCCCCATAAAGAGCTCCCCTGATGCATGCATTCACTGGAGGCTTGCTAGTGTAAGGTCCTGGAGAGATTCAAGTACTAATGCAGAATAATCCCTGCCTGGCACAACAAGGAAAATAAATTACATGCCCAAATTACTGTAACACAAGGAGCAACATAAGAAATCCTTCAGGGAAGGCTAAGGAAGGTAAGTTTGGGAATGCAGAGGCAAATAAGCTCCAGGGACACAATGAGGGTGATGGCATTTGAGCTGGGCTTGGATGTTGCCATTCAGAAACAGGTGAAATGGCCTCCCAGATGGAGGAGCCATCAGCAGCAAAGGAGGATGGATGGAATGAAATGTTAGGCACTCCACGTGGAAACCCACAAGGGTGAGCTGAAACAGCACCTTCCACACACCTGAGCCGCAGGGACATAGACAACGACACAAGGAAGAGGCTCTGACTCACAGAAGTATAAGATAAACCCGAATACTGCAGCAGCAGGGTTTATTCTTGCTTTTTTTTTCAAGACACGGTCTTGCTTTGTTGCCCCGGCTGGAGTACAGTGGCCAGATCATGGCTCACTGCAGCCTCGACCTCCCGGGTTCAAGTGGTCTTTCCGCCTCAGCCTCCCAAGCAGCCAGGACTAAAGGTGTGCAACACCATGCCCAGCTAATTTTGATTTTAATTTTTTGTAGAGATGGGGGGTCTCCCTGTTGCCCAGGTGCACAGTTTATTCTAAGTGTGAAGTGAGTCAGAATGGACCTTGGGATTAGATGAGCGTTCAAACGCCAGCACCCTGCTTCACAGCTGTGTACTCTCCCACAAGTTCCTAACTAGTCTTGGTTTTCTCAGCTGTGAGAAAACTAAGCCGGGGTGGTAACAGGTGCCTGCAATCCCAGCTATTTGGGAGGCTAGGATTTTTTTTTACCAAATAAATTGCTATCAAATTAAATGAGATCTAGACATGAAGTATCTGGCACAGCGTGTCAGGCACATAGCATGTGACCAATATATATCAGGTTCCTTTTCCATGCTTGAGGGGCTTAGATTATGAACAACTGAAAGACTTCATGGGACCCTCTAGGAAAGAAGAGGCCAAGAAAAATAGAAAAAGACAGTAAGGCAAGAGGAAGGCATGGAAGAAATGGCTCAGCACTTTCAAGCAGAGCTTTCTGCTCCACAGCAGCCATTTGCAGGGTGCTGCTGAAACTTACCCCACCAAACTGGTTGTTGGTTCATCCCTGAACACTGTGTTCCAGCAGCAGCAGCAGCAGCAGCAATGCAATAAGCAGAACTGAGCTTGTGGGTGGAGCTGTGGGGAGGAGTTGAGCAGGGAGAGGAGTAGTACCCTGGGCTCTTGCCCAGACTGCGGAGGTATCAGGAATCAGGGGTGGGTAAAGTTGGCCGCCAAGAGAGTTTTTGTTTCTGTTTTTTTGTTTTTGAGATGGAGTCTCCTTCTATTACCCAGACGGGATTGCAGTGGCACAATCTCTGCTCACTGCAACTCCGCCTCCCAGGCTCAAACAATTCTGCTTCCGCCTCCCAAGTAGCTTGGGATTACAGCCGCCCACTACCATGCCTGGCTAATTTTTGTATTTTTAGTAGAGACAGGGTTTTGCCATGTTGGCCAGGCTGGTCTTGAACTCCCGACCTTAGGTGATCTGCCCATCTTGGCCTCCCAAAGTGGTGGGGTTACGGGTGTGAGCCACCAAGCCCAGCCTAGAGAGACTTTTTTAAATTCCAAAAGCTAACCTCCACTAGGAAAGCCAAGCACAAGTTTAAGTTTTTTTTTTCAGACTTTCATACCTGCTCTTTTAACCTGAAGAAGCTGGCCTGTTACAAGCCAACAGGAGACACAGCAAAAGGCACAGGGCTCATCTCTGCAGAGACTCTCCAAGGCCCATGGAGAACAGGTCCCAATAAGGCTCCTCAGGAGAGTTTACCATCTAACCCTGTTTATCTCTGCTCTTCATTCATTCATTCATTCCACAGATATTCATGGGGGAACTACGATCCACCAGATAAGACTGTGGACAGGAAGATGTTAGTTTAGCTGTTCATATCTCTGTCCCTCAAGCTGTTTCACTAGTCAGTTTCTTTACCTGTCCAATGGAGAAAACGGTTTATGGGAAGACGCAATATCATGGACATGCCTGGCACAGACTAAGTGCTCAAAAAAAGTAAACTATTTTCATGGTAGTAGAAGCAGGATTGCCTGTGATGCTGGATACCTTTCATCTGCCTCTTCAGGTACATTGCTTCTTTTCCATCCTACACTGCACCCTGGAATCAGCCTGTATGCCCTGCATCAAGATTCTCTTGCCCTCTGACTGCCAGCTGAGTCTGGTCCATGTAGAGCCTGGAGCTGAAACAGGGGGGAGGGAGAAGGTGGGGACAGGGTTTTTATTCCCCCAAGTCCCTTTCTGAGCTCCTTTACTGAAGCCCCAGCTCTAGTAAGATAGCCCTCCACACAGCTTCTCTGCCTCCAGGTGCAGACGTGGTAAGATCCCACTGTCACCAGCCCCAGGATATTCTGCTCTCCATAGCAGTTTCCCTAAATCCTGCCTCAAAGCCCCCAATTTAAATGGCCCCAATTTAATCTGTTTTCTGCTTGATCCTGACTAATACACAAGGTATAGAACAAGGGCAGGCCTGGGAATTGGGAGACCTGAATTCAAGCCTCATCTTTGCCACCAGCTCCCTCTGTGACCCTGGGCCACATTTTTCCATTTCTAGGCCTCAAGCTTCTTCTCCTGTAAAATGAGTGGGTTGGGGCTGGGCACAGTGGCTCATGTCTATAATCCCAGCCCTTTAGGAGGCTGAGGCGGGTGGATCACTTGAGATCAGTTCAAAATCAGCCTGGCCAACATGGCGAAACCCAGTCTCTATTAAAAATACAAAAATTAGCCTGGTGTGGTGGTGGGCACCTGTAATCCAAGCTACTCAAGAGGCTGAGGCAGGAGAATCACTTAAATCCAGCAGGCAGAGGTTTCAGTGAGCCGAGATTGCACCACTGCACTCCAACCTGGGTGACAGAGCGAGACTCCAACTCAAAAAAA
>NW_016107637.1:1837366-1858202 GCF_001604975.1 Cebus imitator | reverse complement strand
TACTTGGCATCTGAAGAAGAAGTTTGAGACCACCCTGGGCAAAAGAGCAAGGCCCCTTTTTATTTACTTATTTTTTATTTTTTTGACATGGAGTCTCCATCTGTCACCCAGGCCGAAGTGCAATGGCACAATCTCGGCTCACTGCAACCTCCGCTTCCCAGGTTCAAGCAATTCTCCTGCCTCAACCTCCCAAGTAGCTGGGATTACAGGCATGGGCCATCACACCCAGCTAATTATTGTATTTTCAGTAGAGACAGGGTTTCACTACATTGGTCAGACTGGTCTCCAACTCTTGACCTCGTGATCCGCCTGCCACGGCTTCCCAAAGTGCTGGCATTACAAACATAAGCCACTAAGTCCAGCTATTTTATTTTAGAGACTGAGTTTCACTCTTGCTGTCCAGGCTAGAGTGCAGTGGCGCAATCTTGGCTCACTGCAGCCTCCACCTCCTGGGTTCAAGCAATTCTCCTCCCTCAACCTCCTGAGTAGCTGTGATCACAGGCTTGTACCTCCACACCTGGCTGTGTTTTCAGTAGAGATGGGTTTTGCCATGTTGGTCAGGCTGGTCTCAAACTCCCAACCTCAGGTGATCCACCTGCCTGACTCCCAAAGTACTGGGATTACAGGCATGAGCCACACGCCTAAGTTTTTTTTTTTGTTTTTTGTTTGTTTGTTTGTTTCTGAGACAGTCTGGCTCTGTTGCCCAAGCTGGAGTGCAGTGGCGTGATCTTGGCTCACTGCAACCTCTGCTTTCCCGGTTCAAGACATTCTCCTTCGTCAGCCTCCCAGGTAGCTGGGACTAGAGGGGTGCAACCACATCTGACTAATTTTTGCATTTTTAGTAGAGAGAGGGTTTCACCATGATGGGCAGGCCGGTCTGAAACGCCTGACCTCAAGTGATCTACCCACTTTGGCCTCCCAAAGTGCTGGCATTACAGGCATGAGCCACCGCACCTGGTGTTATCAAAAATTCTTTTTTTCTTACCCTGTAAACAAACAAAAATTCTTTTAAATAAAAAATTAAACAGGAGTGGTGATCAGCACACCTGTAGTCCCAGCTGCTGGGAAAGCTGGGGCAGGCAGATCGCTTGAGCCTGGGAGTTTGAGGCTGCAATGAGCTGAAATCCGGCCACTGCACTCCAGCCTCGGCAACACAGCAAGAGTGCGTCTCAAAAAAGGTAAAAAAGTAAGGCCGGGTGCAGTGGTTCATGCCTGTAATCCAGCACTTTGGGAGGCCGAGGCGGGTGGATCACAAGATCAAGAAATCGACACTATCCTGGCCAACATGGTGAAACCCTGCCTTTACGAAAAATACAAAATTAGCCAGGTATGGTGGCCCGGGCTTGTAGTCCCAGCTACTTGGGAGGCTGAGGCAGGAGAATCGCTTGAACCCCGGAGACGGAGGTTGCAGTGAGCCCCGATAATGCCACTGCACTCCAGCCTAGCAAGAGCGAGACTCTGTCTCAAAAAAAAATAAAAAATAAAAAAGTAAAAAAATAAATAAATTAGCCAG
Source organism: Cebus imitator (assembly GCF_001604975.1). Taxonomy (NCBI): domain Eukaryota; kingdom Metazoa; phylum Chordata; class Mammalia; order Primates; family Cebidae; genus Cebus; species Cebus imitator. The sequence goes on along the minus strand of NW_016107637.1, from coordinate 1,856,689 downwards.
GCATGGTGGTGCACCCCTGTAATTCCAGCTACTCTGGAGGCTGAGGCGGGAGGAACACCTGAGCCCAGGGAGTTCGAGGTTGCAATGTTTCAAAAAAGAGAAAAGAGGGGAAGGGGAAGGGAGGGGACGGGCGAGGGAGAGGGGAGGGGAGGGGGGAGTGGAGGGAGAGGAAAGGACAGGAGAGAGGCTAATGACCACTTGATCCTCTTAAGGCCTTTTCAGTTCCTAAGATGACTGATTCAGGGAACCCCAGGAGCCACAAGAGTGTCTAGACCCTCCCTGACCCTCCTGGTTTCTGGAGTTTTCATTTGCCCTAAGGGCTGCCCTTCGATTTTCAATGACAGGAGGAGAGCGTTTCTGTCGGGGAAGGGCGGTAACATTCCGGTTGGAGAATCTCCTAAAATTCTCATTTCCTGTCGGCCTCAGATGGAAACTTCACCCCAATAACTGAGGGAAGCCGTTGGCCTTGGGTGTTTTTTCCGTTCCCCGTGTCTCCAAAACCCCGCGGCCTCAATGGCAGGTCACTGGGCAAGTTCAGGGCCTTTTCGGTCCCGGTTGAGGATCTGGAGATCTCGGGGCTGCCCGGTCGTACGCCCCACTGCCCAGGAGGCGGGCCGAGCTGCGGGGTGAGACACCAGGAGCGTACTGCAGCCCCGGCCTCGGCCTCCCGGCGCCCTCGCACCCGCGCGGTGAAGGCGGCATAGGATAGATGTTCACTGCCCGCCCCACCCGCCGGCGGCGCCCGCAAGGCCGTGGAGCGGAGTCCGCGGCATCAGGCTGACGCAGCTGGGAGCTGCCTCCTAGGCTGAGGGGGCAGGGCCGGCGCTGGCGGCCACGGAGCTCGCGCGGCGCTTGGCCCGGGACCCTGGGACAGGAGCCAGGGCAGGGAGCGGGCGTAGGGGCTTCGTTGGCCTCGGACTCAGGCAGGGGCCTCCCGCCCCCTCCCTCGCCCCGCTCCGCTCCAGCGCCTACGTGCCGCCTGCCTTAAGGTTCTCCTGAGCGCCGCGTTCTGGAAGCGCCACCTCGACGCGTCTTCGTATGCGGCTGCGCGGACTCCCGGACTCGGTCCGAAGCGCGCGGCCCGGAGGGGGCGGGGCCAAAGCCGAAGATAAGGCGATGCGCATGCGCGGGGCCAGCCGGCGGGTGAGCAGCACATCTCCGCTGAGCCGCCGAGGGGTTGCTCCCTATCCGCAGGCTCTGGTAATGTCCCGCCAGGGGATAGCGCGTGAGGATCCGGGCGCGAAGGACGAGGGCAGGTTCAGCCAGATGCCCACTTTCCCCACAGTCACGACCCTGCTCCAGAACTGCCCTGCCCCGGAGGCCTCAGTTTCCCCACCAAGGGGAGGAGGCGCGCCGGGGAATTCTGAGGCCCTCCGAAGCCGCGACGTTTTCCCTCAAACGAGGGAAGAGTGGCCGGACCCGGCAGCGATCACCGAAGCCTCCAGCCCTGTCCCCGAACGGATACCAGGAGTCCGTCCACGCCGCGCAGGGAGTTGGGGTCTGGGCCGTCCTACTGCCTGGGGGCCTTGTTTCCGCGATCTTAATTGATTCCCAGAGGATCCAGAGAAGGGACACTTTGGGACCTGCCTAGGGCGGGCGGGGTTCCCCAGCGGAGACAGGCCGATGGGTGGGCTTTTGCTCATGGCCGCCTGGTGGGGTTCCGGCAGCGGATTGGAGCAGGGCAGCATCGGAGAAGACAGAGACCCCCAAGCCCCCACCACGCAGCAGGCCCAGGGGCAGGTGCTCGGCTCCTGCGTGCCGTGCTCCGGTCGCCCCAGCACTGCTGTCCGCTGGATCTTCCCTGCTCAGAAACCTGCAGTGGCCTCAGACTCAGACTCCCTGAGCTTCCCCTTAAGGCCCAGTTTTCCCCAATTCACCTTGTCTCACCTTGACTGCCCCCATTCCCTATCCCCGCCACACACAGCGGTCTTTCTTTGTCTGCGTCCAGCGCCCTCGATCTTCCCTTGTGCCCCATCCACCAATCTGTGATCCGCCAAACCTGCTCATCCCTCAAAGCCTAGTTCAAACTCCACTCCTTCCCCAAGCTCCATAGCCCCTTAGCGAGCCTCAGTATCCTCAAAAGAGCCCTGAGGTGTCAATTGAGTCTTCTCAACAGAAATAATCCATTACGTGTTTAAGTAAATTTAACAATTTATATGCATTGATCAGCCTTGCAAATAATTACAGTGAGAAAGTTCTTTGCTGCACCCATGTATCCTGATTTACAATTGTGCTTTGTATCCCTTACTAGATGGCCACATCCTCTAGGAGAGAGACTATATGCCTTAATATGCAGAATATCTAATTTTTTTGGAATCATGGTGGGAAAAATTCAGAAGTATGGAGAAAATGGAAGTATAACAAATATTTTTGCACTCTTCACAATACAAAATCACATCTTTTAGTGTGTCCAAAATATACACAGTGCACAATTTGCTGTCAGCTCCAGATTACCACAAATCAACATGATGCAGTAGAGTAGAAAGAATATTGGGATAGGTAGGAAATTGGCTTGTGGTATGGTTTGTCTTGCATTAGCAGAGTGAACTCAGGCCAAACTCAGGCAAAACTACACCTCTGAAGATGCAGTTTCCCCATGTTAGATTTGGGTTTAAGGATAAGAAATATCCCTGCCACCATCTAGTTTACAAGATCATGGTAAAGATCAGATATGAGATGGAGATGGAGTGAAGATTTTTTTAAAGTATTTTTTGTTCAGGAAATAATCCTCAATGAATTTTATTTGTTTACTTTTTTTTTTGAGACTGAGTCTCGCTCTGTCGCCCAGGCTGGAGTGCAGTGGTGTGATCTTGGCTCACTGCAACCTCTGCCTCCCAGGTTCAAGCAATTATCCTGTCTCAGCCTCCCCAGTAGCTGGGACTACAGGCACACACCACCACACCCAGATAATTTTTGTATTTTTAGTAGAGACGGAGTTCCACCATATTGATCAGGCTGGTCCTGAACTCCTGACCTCAGGTGATCCACCCACCTCAGCCTCCCAAAGTGCTGGGATTACAGGCATGGTAAGCCACCACACCCAGCCAATTTTCTAATGAAAATTAGTTTTAAATGTTTTAATTTGTTTTGTTTTGGTTTGAGACGGAATTTCTGTCACCCAGGCTGGAGTGCAGTGGCATGATCTCAGCTCACTGCAACCTCCAGCTTCCAGGCTTAATCGATTCTCATGCCTCAGAGAAGCTGGAACCCCAGGCATGTACCACCACACCCAGCTAATTTTTGCATTTTTGGTAGAGATGGGGTTTCACCATGTTGGCCAGATTGGTCAGCATTCTTACAGACAACCTCATGTCACATCACACTACTCTTCAGTTTCTATTTGTTTTTTAATTGAGACAGGTTCTTGCTCTGTTGCCCAGGCTGTAGTGCAGTAGTGGAATCATGGTTCACTGCAGCGTCTGCCTCCTGGGCTCAAGCAATCCAACGTGGTGGCACATGCCACCACACCCAGCCAATTTTATTGTTGTAGAAAGGAGGTTTCACTCTTTCCCAGGCTGGTCTTGAACTCCTGTCCTCAAACAATCTTTCCATCTTGACTTCCTGAAGTATTGAGATTACAGGCATGAGCCACCTAGCCCAACCAGTTTCTGTTTTTCTAATGCTTCTTTTTTATTGCCTTTATCTAAAGAAAAATTACCTGAGGTGAGAGGATCACTTGAGCCCAGGAGTTTGAGACTAGCCTGGGCAAAATAACAAGACCCTGTCTCAAAAAAAAAAAAAAAAAAAAAAAATTGTTTTTGAGACAGGGTCTCACCCTGTCACTCAGCCTGGAGTGTAGTGGCACAATCTTGGCTCACTGCAACCTCTGCCTCCTGGGTTCAAGCAATTCCCTCCCTTGGCCTCCCAAAGTAGCTGGGATGACAGGTGCCCTCCACCATGCCTGGCTAATTTTTATATATTTAATAGAGATGGGTTTTCACCATGTTGGCTAGGCTGATCTTGAACTCCTGACCTCAAGTGATAAGGCCCACCTTGGCGTCCCAAAGTGCTGGGATTACAGGCATGAGCCACCACACCCAGCCAAAAAAAAAATTTTTTTTTTTAATTAGCTGGGTGTGGTGATGTGCCCTTGTAGTCCCAGACACTTGGGAAGCTGACCTGAGGCAGAAGGGTCATCGGAGGCCAGGCGTTGGAGGCTTTAGTGAGCTGTGATTGCATCACTGCACACAGACTGGGTGACAAAGGGAGACCCTGTCTCAAAACAAAAAACCACGCAGACACCTTCTGTACTCCCCAAAACCCACTTATTCCCTCTGATAGCACATGGGTGATGAGCTCCTGCGTGTCAGGCACTGTGCTAAGTACTTGGGCACCTGTTTCCCCACATGCATGAACTTTCCTTATTGTATTTTCCACACACCTTACACATATAACCACGTGTAACTCCATGGATTCAGATGATACATCCACTTACCCTTAAAAACACTCCATTCATGCCCCTCACTTAATTTGACTGTTTATCCTGGTCCCTGACTGTGCTTTCTCCATTTTCTGTTTATCATGTTAATGGAAGAAAACGTGAAGATGATGAGGATTGTGAAATAGCATAATTTTGAGGCAGATTCTGGCATATTACTATTACTTATGTTTATCTTTTTTTTTTTTTTTGAGATGGAATTTCGCTCTTGTTGCCCAGGCTGGAGTGCAATGGTGCAATCTTGGCTCACCATAACGTCCACCACCCAGGTTCAAGTGATTCTCCTGCCTCAGCCTCCCACGTAGCTGGGATTACAAGCATGCGCCACCACATCTGGCTAATTTTGTATTTTTAGTAGAGATGGGGTTTCTCCATGTTGGTCAGGCTGGTCTCGAACTCCCAACCTCAAGTGATCTGCCTGCCTTTGCCTCCCAAAGTGCTGGGATTACAGGTGTCAGCCACGGCCTACTTATATTTATCTTTTAAACAGACTTCCCTCCCTCTTCCAGGGAAGAGCTCTGGATTTCTCCCTGGAACGGGTGGAAGGAGGACACACGGTGGGGTGAGTGAACAGAGTGGCCTTAGTTGGGTCAGGTTGCTTAGTCACTCAAAGACAATGGACTGCAGACTCTCCCTTTCTCCCCAGGGCCCAGCTTTTTCCCTTTCAAAACCTGCTAACTGTGAGATAGCTCTCATCTCTAATCCCAACACTTTGGGAGGCTGAGGCAGGAGGATGGAATGAGACCAGGAGTTTAAGACCAGCCTGGACAACATAGTGAAACTTCATCTCTATCAAAAAAGAAAAAAATTTTTTTAATTAGCCAGACATGGTGACACAGGCCTGTAGTCCCAGCTGCTCGGAAGGCTGAAGCAGGAGGATTGCTTCAGCCCAGGAGGTCAAGGCTGTGGTGAGCTATGATCACACTACTGCACTCCAGGTGACAGAGTGAGACCCTGTGTCAGAAAAAAATTGGGCAGATGTGGTGGCTCACGCCTGTAATCCCAGAACTTTGGGAGGCCGAGGCAGGCCAATCACTTGCCAACATGGTGAAAACCCACGTCTACCAAAAATACAAAAATGAGCTAAGCATGGTGGTGTGTGCTTGTAGTCCCAGCTACTCAGGAGGCTGAAGCAGGAGAATCTCTTGCACCTGGGAAGCAGAGGTTGCAGTCAGCTTAGATGGCAGCACTGCACACTAGCCTGGGCAACAGTGCGAGACTCTGTGTCAGAGAAAAAAAAAAGCATCAACAACAACAACAACAAAAAACCTGTTCTCAAGCAAGATGTAAAATTTCTTCGAAGACCCCAGAAGTAAAACTTCAAAATTAAAGTACCTCTCCTGTGAAGAGGACACTGGAAACAGGAAAACATGGTGGGAAGGGCTCCGGGAGTCAAGGACATGTTCAGGTTTCTTTAAAGACAGGTCCAGCACACGCCTGTAGTCCCAGCTACTTGGGAGGCTGCGGCAGGAGAATTGCTTGAACCCGGGAGGCGGAAGTTGCAGTGAGCTGAGGTCGTGCTGCTGCACTCCAGCCTGGCGCCTGGTGACGGAGTGAGACTCTCAAAAAAGACAGGTCCAAGTGGGAGGCTCAAGTCCATGCTGCGTGGAGGAGATCACCTGATGAAGCCAAGGGGAGGCAGCAGCCTTACCATTCAGGAAACCTTTGTGCCCTCCACTGGAGCCCTTGGGTATCTGAGGCAGCTGCGCGGATGCTCGGGGGAATGAGGCACTGAGGTGCTGGGGAGAGAGTTCTTTTTTTTTTTTTTTTTTTTTTGGAAGGGACCGCACTTTTTTTCCTGGTTTGTTTTTAATGGCGCAATCTCAGCTCACTGCAATCTCTGCCTCCCGGGTTGAAGTGATTCTCCTGCCTCAGCCTCCCAAGTAGCTGGGACTACAGGCACATACCACCATGCCCGGCTAATTTTTTTGTTTTGTATTTCAGTTTCACCATGTTGGCCAGGAAGGTATCAATCTCCAGACCTTGTGATCCACCTGCCTCGGCCTCCCAAAGTTCTGGGATTATAGGCTTGAGCCTCCGCGCCGGGCCAAGAAAGCGGTTCTTTAAGTTTCAAGGGATACCAGGCAGGCCTGGGCTTCCTGGCCAGCCAAGAGACCAACTCAGCCTCAGCCCTAAAGAAGGTCCTGGGGCATTCAACTAACACAAGGGTGAAATTTCTTAATTTCCAGTCTCTCCCCAAGAAACTTACAGTGAGTTCACTCTACCAGGTAAAAGGAGGATGAACAGATTAACCTGGCTGGAGATCATGAGAAAGCACTCAGTGTTAAAGAGAGGTCGGAACTTTTATTGAGACTGATGAAATCAGAACCGAAAGAACACTGGAAAGGTTCAGCCACTGTCCAGGCACAGATCCTTCCAGACACTCCTCTTCAGGGAATCTCTAGATCCTTACCTTTCCCCCAGTTCCTAACCCCCACCCCAGAGAGTCAGAATTCTGCTCAAAGCCCCCTCCACAGAGCTGGCCAGAAACCAGATACTAAATATCTGTGCTGACTGATGGGCAGGCCTGTGAGCAGCAGAGACAAGAAAGTCTGACAGTGAGAAAGGGAAGAGAAGTCAAAGAGAGAAGGAACACAAAAAGGAAAACAGATGATGGAAGGAAAAGCCCAAGGCAGCAAGAGCATGCTGATAACGTAGCCTCTGAAAATATAAATATTGCATGAATGTATTAGCTTCATCCCAGCCATTTCCCCCAAAGCAGTGGAGACATCAACAGCTATGACAATGCCCACACAGTTGTGCATTTCTTGTGTGTTTTTTCCCCCTGACTGCACAGAAAAACAGATCTGCCAAAGCAGCTCACGGCATGGAGATGCAGGCAGGGGAGAGGTGGGAGGGCCCATCCCCCAAGAGGGCAAATGGTACAGAGATGAGGCAAGGTGTTCTGGGGTTTGCGGAGGGTGGTTAATAAGAAGAAAAGTCCAGGACAGATTCCATCTCATCAGCCCTATCACAGGCTCCGTGGAGGCCCCTTGCAGAACTCACTTTCTTTCCTGGTTGACTCGTTCCTTGGAAACATTGTCCTGGGTGCTCTGGAACCTTGGGTGTTCTTGTGGAAGGTTCCAGGCCCTCCACAAAGCCAAATGCAATGGCCCCTGTGACAGCATGTACCAGAGTGATAACGATTCTGAGAACCAGGAATTCCTAACTCGAGGTTCTCCATGTAGACCTAACCTGACTGCCAACCGGCTTACCCTGCCTGACCTCAGAGTGCCTCTCCCTCTGCCTGCCTTTCCACCCTCCTTCTGGTCCAGGATGACTTCCTGGTGCTGGTGTATCCTGACTCCTGCCTTGCAGGTAAGGCCCCCAGGACAGCTTGTTCCCAAGAGAAGCGGCTGGCTCTGCACAAAGGAGCCCCTCAAGGCAACCGGGGCTGGGTCTCCTGGGCATGTATAGACTGTGCATCATGCACATTTCACCATCCAAAGGCTGCTGCTTCCCTGCGGGCCCTGCGCCTCTGCTCCCCACCAACTTCTGCGGAGCTGTGCATGCTAGCCTTGTAAGACTCTTACAACAAGTTCTCTGCACCCTCGAGTCTATGTGATCTCCCTCGTCTCTCTCAGACAACATACACATATATTTCACACTCACTGGTATTGAAGGCCCTGGCTCTCCTGCAGTGTGTTCAGCGGACATCTGCATCAGGGTCAATGTTAATCCTTGGTTGCCAACAACACAGAGTGGCTGGTGCTGGTTCTGACTCCTTGGAAACTGCTCCAAGTTTTAAGTGCTGATGCATCAGGGAATGGAGAAGAAAGGAAAGGGCAAGCCATGGTGTGGAAACCGCAAAGGAACAACTCTGCTGCTAGGTGTTTCCACAGAGGAGTTGTGGAAACTGCCTCCTCTTAAATTTAGGAGAGACTGACGGCCTAAGGAAAATGAGCAAGGTCTCCACTGTCCTCTCTGAAACCCAATGCCTTTGGGATCTGAGTTTTCCAAGACATGCAATAGACAAAGACACACTGCAAACCAATTAACCCTCTGAGCCCTTCCACGACGTTCACTAAAGTCACTTCCAAGAGGTAAATTACCTGGATACACTGACCACTCCCTCTCTCCTGGGTCCGATAAAGGGATCAAGCTCCCCGAGCCGGCTTTGAGGAACACATCAGAGAATTGGCACTGGGGAAGGCAGATCCTCGTCCTTACCTGGGGATTCCTGTACTTAGTTGTCTCCTGTCCTAAACCACTGTCCCACCTTGAGGAAACCAGGAGCAAGTCTTGGGGATCAGCTCAAAACCCAGGTAAAGGCTGGGTGCGGCAGCTCATACCTGTAATCCCAGCACTTTGGGAGGCCGGGGCAGGTAGATCACTTGAGGTCAGGAGTTCGAGGCCAGCCTGGGCAACATGGTGAAACCCCGTTTCTACTAAAAATGCAAAAATTAGTTGGGCGTGATGGTGCATGCCTGTGATCCCAGCTACTCGGGAGGCTGAGGCAGGAGAATCACTTGAACCTGGAAAGCAGAGGTTACAGTGAACCAAGGTCATACCACTGCACTCCAGCCTGGGCAACAGAGTGAGACTCCATCACAAAAAAAAACAAAAACAAAAACAAAACAAAACAAAAAACCCAGGTATATTCAGACTCAAGAGATTGTTCACTGTTGAAAGTCAACCCAAAGTTAAGAAGCAGCCAAGGGCTGGGGAACAGACACAAGCCTGTGGGTGTGGAAAGAAGCCAGACGGACCTGACAATCTCTAGGACGCAGGCCTTTGCTGTTTTCCCAGCCCCCAGGGGACAAAGGAACTTCAGCTGTTTTTAGCTTATTTGACCCTCACTGATTTCAGAAAAACTAGAATTTAGCTGCTCTCTGTCCTTCCAAGACAAGACCCAGGAAAAGCAGGTGGAGGCTGACTTGCCTCAATCAGGCCTCCTCATTGAAGCAACAAGACAAGCGCACTAGAATTCACAGTTTCCACTCTCCTCCTGAGACCCACGCACCTGCCCCGGCCCCTGGCCTCAATGAACTCCCAAATCTCCACTGTGTAATCATTCCTGCCAGGGTGGCTCAAAGGGTTAATAAACCTCGACTTCTCAGACAGTTAGGACACAAGCTCATTCACCAACAGGAACCCAAGAACCACTACACCACCTAGTGCTTCCTGTAGCGATTTTTGGGGGTTTCGCTACACCCTGTTTTGTCACAGTTGAGAGCACCTGGATTCTTTCCGAGCCCGAGGCTACCCAGGAGGCCCGGAAGCTCCTGAGTGATGGCCCGCTCAATCTTCTCCAGAAAGCAACCTCCCATGTAGGAGCACTGCTGAGAGAGCAGTTTGAAACTGGAAATGGGATTGATGCCAAAGAAGTCCTTGTAGGCCTCACGGTTGGGAAGGTCAAATTTGCTGACATTGGTCTTTGCCAGGATGGTCTTGAAGATGTAGAATTTATCGGGATCTTCCACAATGTCCTTAAAGACCAGTTCTCCATCGCTGAAGAAGGTCATTTTGTCCCTGTAAGTCTGCAGGTAGCGGTCAACCAGGAGGGCGTGGATGCGGACCCGGATAGCGTGCTGGCGGATGAAGGCAATCTTGTTCTCCAATCTGTTCTCGATCACCTGATTCAGGTCTTCCAGGAGGGAGATCTCTTCTTGGAGGAATAGTTCCTGGTGGGTGTCTGGCTTATATGCTTGTGGCCAGAAGGAGCTGACGTAAACCCGTGGGGGCTCTGTGACGTTGATGAGAGGGGCCAAGCTCCAGAAGAGGGCCCCATAAACCCGCATGAGCATTTGGGTGGCCAGATTGTCAGCCTTGTTGAGGATGATCCTTATCTGGGATTCACGCCCCTTCAACTGGCGGAAGAGCATCTCCAGCTCCAGACCCACATCCAGCTTGGTTGGGTCGAAGACAACAAAGATAAGGTCTGCCCTGTCGATGAACCACTGGCACACATCGTTGAAGGGGTAGCCTTTGGAGACAGGAGCGAGAAGTCAAACTGAGAAGGCCTCCCTCAAAGCCCACACGCCTCCTTTCAGAACTAAACTTTTCTGGGGGTTGAAAGAAGGAACAGCACTGGGTTTTCTGGGTTTCTAAGTACTATTAAAAAATCAGTTGCATATCTCCTGCCCCTGCCAACCTTCAACTAAGAACAGCTAATCCTTGTTTTTCTTGTTGATTTGTTTTTTGAGACAGGGTCTCACTCTGTCACCCAGGTCGGAGAGCAGTGGCATGATTATAGCTCACTGTAGCCTCCACCTCCTGGGTTTAAGAACTCTCCCACCTCAGCCTCCCAAAGTGCTGGGATTATAGGCATGAGCCACCACACCCTGCCTGATCATTGTTCTCATCTACTGTGAAATCCAAGTCTCTAAGAAAGCAAAATACCTGTTCAAAATGGAAATTGTCCTACTGTTTAAAAGGATCTGGGGCAAGGGTAAAGATACTGAGGGAGAGAAATAGGGAATTAGAAAAACATGAAAGAGCGAATGCATTATTTAGGGGGAGGAATGTGGACTTGGCATTAAGATGTAGACTAGAATTTGAGCTTTGCCCCTGGCCAGCTGCATATTAAATGCCTCTAAGCTCTACCTTTTTAGTTCCAAAATGACAAGAAAAACATTATTAACGTCTGAGTTGACATAAAGATTACCATATTACTGTAATATAGGAAAGCACCTAAAATTCCAGTCATACAGCTGATGCCCAGTACATTTTAACTCCTTTAGCTTCTTATTTCCTAGTTTTCTTTGCAAATAAGAAAACTGAGGAGATGAGGACCTCCTGTCTAAAACACATTGAAATCTTTTTTTATATTAATGTATAAAATTATCCAATGTGTCATAAGCATACAATTTATTATAATTATTAACATTATTAATATTACCAATACTAATATTACTGCTAATATCATTCATGCAGGATCCATTTATAACCAGAATTGGAGTTGTAACCATGAACTGAGACCCACCGTCTGTCTTCCCACAACTGCCCTGCTCAGGACTCGCTGCAGACAGCCTCGCCTCATGGCAGGACTCAGTGGCCTATTCCATAGCCGCGTGCCTGGTGGGCCTCTGGCTTCTAGTCTTGTGGCCTGGTTGTCAGCCTTGTTCATTAAATCCTTTCAAAATTGTTGTATAACCATCACTGCCATCCCTCTTTAGAACTTTTTCATCTTCCCAAACTGAAACCTCTGTACCCATTAAACTCCCCATCTCCCCTTCCCCGCAACCTCTGGTTACAACCACTCTGGTTTCTGTCTCTCTGCTTTGGCCTACTCTCATGTAAGTGAAGTCAGACAGGCCCTAAGTGGCATTCCCCTGCTACCTGAGGGCAAGTAGGGCTTTGAAGAAGCCTGCTAAAGGCTCATGGGGAAGCATGCCTGGAAAAGCAGAAACCAGGAATAGGAAGAAATGAAGGTCAGGTTCAACCTACAGCAGGCCCAGGAGCCCCAGACCCAATTTAGCCAGAAGTCAAACATACTGGTACTAGGATCCAGTTAGTCCAGGTCCTTGGCTACACAGGAGAGACAGGGCCTCCCAAAGACAACTGAGCCCCAGCTGAACCTCTCAGAGCTTTTCGCAAAGACTAGTCCCCCACTTTGGAAAATATTGGCCGTCTCCAAACCAAATAAGTCCTTGGGGAGGTAGGAGGACTAGGCACTTCAAAACCAGGCAAGACAAGAAGGCGAAGAATGCTTCTTCTGGCTTTGGGCAATGCAGGCCCCGTTTTCTCTCCCCTGCCTGCCTACCACCCACTGTCAAAAGGAGTTTTCTTTCTTCTTTTATTTATTTATTTATTATTATTATTTTTTAATAGAGTCTTGCCGTGTCATTAACGCTGGAGTGAGTAACATGACCGTGGCTCACTGTCACTGCAGCCTTGACCTCCTGGGCTCAAGCAATCCCCCCAACTCAGTCTCCTGAGTAGCTGGGACTATAGGCATGTGCCACCATGACCACCTAATTTTTGTATTTTTTGTAGAGGTGGGGTTTTGCCATGTTGTCCAAGCTGGTCTCGAACACCTGGGCTCAAGTGATCCACCTGCCTTGGCCTCCCACAGTGCTAGGATTACAGGCGTCAGCCACTGTGCCTAACCTTACTTATTTATTTATTTATTTATATGAGATAGGGTCTCACTCTTGCCCAGGCTGGAGTGCAGTGGCACGATTAAGGCTCACTGCAGCCTCAACCTCCTGGGCTCAGGCAATCCTCCCACCTCAGCCTCCCAGGTAGCTAGGACCACAGGCACATGTCACCATACCTGGCTAATTTTTTAAATTTTTTTTGTAGAGATGGGATCTCACTATGTTGTTCAGACTAGTCTCAAACCCCTGGCCTCAAGAGATCCTCCTTTCTTGGCCTCCCAAAGAGTTGGGATCATAAGCATGAGCCATCATGCCTGGCCAAAAATAATTTTTTGAAACAGAGCTCACCCTGTTCAGAAATGAGGGCTAAATTACCTCTTTCTTGCTGTTTGCGGTTCTCGATGATGCCTGGTGTATCCACAAAAGTGACCCTCTCCAAAAGTTTGTGGGGAACCTCAATGCCAATCAGCTTCTCCAGGAAATTCTGGCCAAACTTCTCCAGGGGTGAGAAGGAGCGGGCACTGTCAGCAGCCATGACGATGCCCTCGATGGTTTTCAGCTTCGGCCCATGCATTAGGACCGTGAACTCAGAGGTGGTGGGTTCAGCGCCTGGGCACGCGGGGTGAGAGGACAGGGAATACGGGATCTCTGTGAAACAGACCTACTGAGAAGCATATGCATATGCTGGGTATCACAAGGAGACTTTTGCCACAAGAATAGGATACATTTACTAGGCTATTGGGGCTTTCTTTTAATTGTGGTAAAATAAATGTAACACAAAATTTACTTTTTTTTTTTTCTTGAGGCATAGTGTTGCTCTGTCACCCAGGCTGGATGCAGAGGCACAATCTCAACTCACTGCAGCCCCCATCTCCTGGGTTCAAGCAATTCTGCCTCAGCCTCCCAAGTAGCTGGGATTACAGGCACATGCCACCACACCCAGCTAATTTTTGCATTTTTAGTAGACATGGGGTTTCACTGTGTTGGCCAGGCTGGTCTCAAACTTCTGACCTCAAATGATCTGCTCACCTTGGCCTCCCAAAGTGTTGGGACTATGGGCGTGAGCCACTGCGCCCAGCCTAAATTTGCCATTTTAATCATCTGAAAGCATACAGTTCACGGCATTAAGTACATTCACACTGTTATGCACCACCATCCATCTCCAGAACGTTTTTATCTTCCCAAAATGAAAACTCTGTATCCACTGAACAGTAACTCCCCACTCACTCTTCCCCCAGCCCCTGGTTACAACCACTCTGGTGTCTCTGATTTCGCCTACTTTTACAGAATTGAAATCAGACAGTATATGTTCTCTTGTCTGTCTTCTTTCCTTTAGCGTAACATCTTCATGGTTCATCCATGTAGCAGATATCAGAATGTCATTCCTTTTTAAGGCTGAAGAAGACTTCATTGTCTGTATGAACAGACCACATTTTGCTGATGCCCTCATCCATGGATGAGCACCTGAGTTGTTTCGATGTTTTGGCTATTGTGAATAGTGCTGCTATGGACTTTGGTGCAGCTGCAGTTTTTTGGTTTTCTCTTTTTTTTGAATTTTCTTTTCCTTTTTTTTTTTTTTTTTTTTTTCATTTATTTTATTGCATTTTAGGTTTTGGGGTACATGTGAAGAACATGCAAAATTGTTGCATAGGTACACACGTGGCAGTGTGTTTTGGTTGAGATGGCACCTCGCTCTGTCACCAGGCTGAGTGCAGTGGTGCAATCTCAGCTCACTGCAACCTCCACCTCCTGGGTTCAAGAAATGTGCTGCCTCAGCCTCCTGAGTAGCTGGGATTACAGGAGCCCACCACCACACCCAGGTAATTGTGTGTGTATGTGTTTTTGTTGTTTGTTTGTTTTTTGAGACAGAGTTTTGCTCTTGTTGCCCAGGCTAGAGTGCAATGGCACAATCTCAGCTCACTGCAACCTCTGCCTCTTGGGTTTGAGCAATTCTCCTGCCTCAGCCTCCTGAATAGCTGGGATCACAGGCATGTGCAACCATGCCCAGCTAATTTTTGCATTTTGAGTAGAGACAGGGTTTCTCCATGTTGGTCAGATTGGTCTCCAACTCCTGACCTCACGTGATCCATCCGCCTCGGCCTCCCAAAGTGCTGGGATTACAGGTGTGAGCCACTGCACTCAGCCAATTTTTTGTATTTTTAGTAGAGACAGGGTTTCACCGTGTTGCCCAGGCTGGTCTCGAACTCCTGACGTCAGGTGATCCTCCCGCCTCGGCTTCCCAAAGTGCTGGGATTATAGGAATGAGCCACTGCTCCTGGCCTTTTTCATATTTTCTATTTTAACCCCTGCATGTGGCATAACTGCTCTTATTTATTTATTTATTTTTTATTTTTTGAGACTGAGTCATGCTCTGTCGCCCAGGCCCAAGTGCCATGGCATGATCTCTGCTCACTACAACCTCTGCCTCCTGGGTTCATGCAATCCTCCTGCCTCAGCCTCCCGAGTAGCCTGAGTTACAGGCACACACTACTATGCCCGGCTAATGTTTTGTATTTTTAGTAGATACGGGGTTTTACCATGTTGGCCAGGCTGCTCTTGAACTCGACCTCACGATCTGCCCGCCTTGGCCTCCCAAAGTGCTGGGATTACAGGCATGAGCCACCGTACCCAGCCCTTCTTTTTTTTTTTTTTTTTTNTTTTTTGAGCTGGAGTCTTGCTTTGTCACCCAGGCTGGAGTGCAGTGGCATGATCTCAACTCACTGCAATCTCTGCCTCCCAGGCTCAAGCAGTTCTCATGTCTTAGCCTCCCGAGTAGCTGTGATTACAGGCACCTGTCACCACACCCCACTAATTTTTGTAATTTTTTAGTAGAGTCAGGTTTTTGCCATGTTGGCCAGGCTGGTCTTAAACTGATGGCCTCAAGTGATTCACCTGCCTTGGTCTCCCAAAGTTCTGGGATTACAGGCATGAGCCATCATGCCTGGCCAGTGATTTAACTTTTCATGGTGCTTTTACATATGACATTCAAATCCCAACAATCACACAAGAAAACTGATTACCTGTATAGAGCTGATAGCGAGTATTTTCTAGCCCAAGGAGGTAGTTTATCATGGTAGATTTACCAACACTCCACGGTCCCAGGAACAGCACCATAGGCTTGGAGGTAATCTCTCCATCTGTGGGCAACAGGAATTAGAAATGGAAGGAAACCAACAAAAGTTCACACGAGGGGTATGGCACCGTACTCCAAAGCCTCTGGCTGTCCATCCAACTGAGTTGTGGAATTCTCCGGGGATCAGATGTGTGTAGCCCCCAGTGACACTTCTCTTACTACATAAGTGCGATCACCCAGTAAAAAGACACAGAAGTCACTGTCTGGGCCTTGCCCAGATCCTTGGCACATCAGCCCACACCAGAAGAAGGATCTCAGTGAATTCAACAAACCCTGACTCAGAGCTCACTCTAGGTGAGACCTCCTGGTTAAATCTGGAGGAGAAAAGCTCATAGAAAAAGGAGGACAGAGCTTCCACAGGGAGAGAATCTGGTTGACAGAGGAGGATGGCCATGGACCAGCCTGTATAACCTTGGGTGGCAGACTCAGACCCTGCCTGTCTCCAGCCTTTGCAGCTCTCCTCTCCTCCTACCTGGAGCTCCCAAGACTCCCAGTACAGCCTAATCCTGGGCTCTAGAGACAGTCTCTCTCTCTCTCTCTCTCTCTCTTTCTCCTCTTTTGTTTAGAATCAGGGTCTACGTCGCCCAGGCTGAAATGCAGTAGTACAGTTATGCCCTACTACAATTACCGGGCTCAAGCAATCCTCCCACTTCAGCCTCCCAAGCAGTAGCTAGGACTACAGGCACGTACCACTATGCCCAGCTAAATTTTAAATTTTTTTGTACAGCCGGGGTCTTGCTACATTGCTCAGGCTGGTCTCAAACTAAAGGGCTGAAGCGATCCTTCCCCCTTGGCCTCCCAGAGTGCTGGGATTACAGGTGTGAGCCATCACACTCACCCTCTTCTAGGGCCACTCTCAAACACTAGCCTGTTAAGTCCATGATAAATTTGCCAGTGCCCAAAACCAAACAATGAACTGGCGATTATTGGGTCCTACATCCAACGTCCTTACGAAGGCCATGTTGGGGAGATGACCCCAGAAGGCCACTCCAGGTAGTTCCCTAAGGGGAAAAGTAGAATGCCCTAGTGCTTTCAAATCCAGGGAACAGGGAGGGAAGGGGAGAGGCTTTCAACATGGGATAGAGTCAATCTTATTGCAGATTTTCAGGCCTCAGCTCTTTCAGCTCTTCTCTGGACTACAGCACAGAGGGTTAGCACTGCATAATTCAGCACTGAAGTTCTCCAGATTTGTCTCCCTGAGTCCAGCACATTGCCCTAAGAACACCAGGCCTTCCCCTTTTGTTTCATTTGTTATGATTTCAATTTATGTAATTTCTTGGTTCAAATATCAGGAGTATAAAAACGTAAACAGTGAAAAATCTCCCATCTCCATCCCAATCTGCCTCGGCTCTAATGCCCCTGCATAGGTAACTATTGCTGATTTTTCTTTTAGACATTTTAATGCATATATAAGCAATATTAGTAGCTATCATATTCCCTATCTTTTTTTTTTTTCTGAGACAAGGTCTCACTGTGTCGCCCAGGCCAGATTGCAGTGGTGTGATCACAGTTCATGCAGCCTCGACCTCCCAAGCTCAAGCCATCCTCCCATCTCGGCCTCCTGAGTAGCTGAGACTATAGGCATGTACCACCACACCCAGCTCATTTTTGTATTTTTTTGTAGAGATGGGGTCTTGACATGTTGCCCAGGCTGGTTTCCAACTCCTGGGCTCAAGAATCCACCCACCTCAGTCTCCCAAAGTGCTACTATTACAGGCATGAGCCCAGCACCCAATTTCCCCATCTTTTTTTTGGAATGGAGTCTCATTCTGTTGCCCAGGCTGGAGTGCAGTGGCGCAATCTCAGCTCACTGCAGCCTCTGCCTCCGGGGTTCAAGCCATTCTCCTGCCTCAGCCTCCCAAGAAGCTGGAACTACAGGTGCATGCCACCACGCCTGGCTAATTTTTGTATTTTTAGTAGAGACGGGGTTTCACCATGTTGACCAGGCTAATCTTGAACTCCTGACCTCAAGTGATCCACCTGCCTCGGCCTCCCAAAGTGCTAGGATTACAGGCGTGAGCCACCGAGCCCAGCCCCCATTTTTTTTTTTTTTTTTAAACAGAGAGTGGTACAGTATGCTTCTTCTTCTTCATCTTGCTTTCAGATACTCTGGTCTTCCTTCTCTGAGGATAAAGCTCCATCCTACCTGAGTGGTGTCTTATAAATGTCAGGCACACGTACATTGCCTGAAAGCAACACCATGGCCCTGCTCTATCTGTCCCTGCCTGTGAATACACAGGAGACACATCTCTGTGGATGTCAGGCCCTGGCTGGGGGCCAGGAAGGGAGGCTGAGAGTTGGCAGGAATCCACAGTTACAGCCACAGAGATGTCACAGTTTCTAAACACTGGCCCAGGAGAGCCCTGGATGTTCCCCATTCTCAGAAGCAAGCCACAAACAGGGCCCATGCGGGGCGCTGCGGTTTCGGCTCCTCACAGCAGAGGGCACCGCTGGCCTATGCAGGAGGTGGGAGGGGAGCCTGGGAGAGGTTACAAGGAAGCTGGCCAGAGACTAGAAGTTAAGAGTCAAACCCAGAAGGTGAGCACAGGGGCCAGGAAACGGGCCCTCCCTGCAGAGCACCACGCCCTGGGGATGTGGGAGCTCCTGGCCCCTGCTGCTGTCCACACAAGTTTCCAAGCCTCTGGGTCTTAGGGCCCAGTGAGAAAGAAAAAGCCACTGGGCTTTATCTGTAATCTCACACCAATCTCTGTGCATCCGCTGCAAAGGGGGAGGGGATAACTGGCTCCTAGGCTACAAAAAACTATATAGGTAGCTGTGGGATGGAGTATTCCCTGCTTCCAGCTGTGTAATCCTGGGCAACCCAGCATGTCTCTGGGCCTGAGGTTCTCCTCTGTAGAGCAGGAAGAATACAGACCCTATGATACCCTGGCCATTGACAGCCATCCAGAGCATCAAATGAGATCATACAGAAACAGCAAGATTAACACAGGGAAACATTTGTAATATCATTCACAAAACAGTAAGACACCATGGCTACATTTTTTAAAGATGAGTAACATATTTAAATGGCATTGCTGTTGGGAAACAAGGACTCTCATCTACTGTTACTGTGAGTACAAATTGGTATCACGGAAGGCAATTTAGCAACAACTAGCAAAATGTGTAATTCCAGTGTTCCAATTTATTTATTTACTTATTATATTTGTTTGGAGTGCACTGGTGCAATCTGTTTACTGCAATCTCTGCCTCCCGGGCTCAAATGATCCTCCTGCCTCAGCCTGCTGAGTAGCTGGGACCACAAGCACATGCCACCACACCCAGCTATTTTTTCTGAGACGGGGTCTCACTCTGTCATCCAGGCTAGAGTGCAGTGGCATGATCTCAGCTCACTGCAACCTCCACCTCCCTAGTTCAAGCAATTCTCGGGCCTCAGCCTGCCAGCCTATAGCTGGGATCACAGGCATCTACCACCATGCCCAGCTAATTTTTTTATTTTTAGCAGAGATGGCATTTTACCATGTTGGCCCAGGCTGGTCTCAAACTCCTGACCTCAAGTGATCTGCTTGCCTCGGCCTCCCAAAGTGCTGAGACTAAAGGTGTGAGCCACCGTGCCCAGTCATAGGATTGTTTTTAAAAGTGCTGTGGATGCCGGGCGCGGTGGCTCAAGCCTGTAATCCCAGCACTTTGGGAGGCCGAGGCGGGTGGATCACAAGGTCAAGAGATCGAGACCATCCTGGTCAACATGGTGA
>NW_016107637.1:1835417-1837221 GCF_001604975.1 Cebus imitator | reverse complement strand
AAAAAAAAAAAAAAAGTGCTGTGGATGGAGGATTCCGAAACTATGTATTCTAGTATTACTTAAATAAGCAAATGCATTATAGATAATGGGAGTCAGGGTCATTACTGTTCTCAGAGAGAGTTACAAATATGGAAAAGGAAAAGCTAAAATTAATCCTGTGGCATTACATTGTAATTGGAGGGTTTTTATATAGATGATGGATAGAGATACTGGTATATGCAGGATATAAATTGGTATATGCATTATATAAATTACAGACATGAGCCACCATGCCCAGCCTAATTTTTGGTTTTTGTTTGTTTTTTGAGATTGAGTCTTGCTCTGTTGCCCAAGCTAGAGTACAGTGGTGTTATCTCAGCTCACTGCAACCTCTGACTCCCAGGTTCAAGTGATTCTCCTGTCGTAGCTTCCTGAGTAGCTGCGATTACAGGCACGTGCCACCATGCCCAGCTAATGTTTTGTATTTTTAGTAGAAACGGGGTTTCATCATGTTGGCCAGGCTGGTCTCAAACTCCTAACCTCGTGATCCGCCTGCCTCGGGCTCCAAAGTGCCAGGATTACAGGCCTGAGCCACTGCACCTGGCCCTAATTTCTGTATTTTTTGTAGAGACAGTGTCCTACTATGTGGCCCAGGCTGATCTCAAACTCCTGGGCTCAACCCATCCTCCTGCCTCGGGCTTCCAAAGTGCCAGGATTACAGGCATGAGCCACCAGGAGGGTGCTGGTTTTCCAGAGCATGACGTGACCATGCAGGAGAAGAGCACACAGCCATCAGAGGGAAGGAGGGAAGTCTCCACACACACAGCTCACATAACAGGATCCCATGTTCATACAATCAAAAAGGACATCCTTCTATGCACTCACACATGCAGAGGAAAGGCCTGGAAGTCTTCACAAGAAACTATAATGGTGGTTTTCTCTGGGAGTCGAATTAAAGAAGGTGGAGATCAAGAATGGAATTTGTATTTTTTGATGTATGCTATTCTGTACTATTTGAATGTTTTGCAACAAGTGTCTTATTTTTATTATTTTGAAAACCAATTTTGCAAAGAATCCAGGCCCAAGGGAAGCAGATGGGGAAGGGCAATAGGAGGAGTGGAAGGAATGGGCGATCAGAGGGCTTAGGCACCACCGGTGAGTAGATGGTGGGCACCTGCGGGCTCTGGAGCACAGGTGCTCCAGAGGGATCCAAATCAGCATTATCACCCTTGAAGACTCAAATATGCACGACTGAAGTATAAAGGCTTAAAACCAAAATGCTATCTGGTAAAGCATTGCACTCTGCTGGTGAAAGGGTAGTTCCTCTGACAGAAGTGACATCCTTTCCAACTCCCGGGGGGAGCCCAGACCCAGAACCATGGGTCCTCGCACACATCACAAACCAGCTCCTGAACCTGTGTCGGCACCAGGGGAGTCCGGTCTGGTTAGTGGTACAGCCCTGCTGACAGGCCTGCACCGTACACGTGCTCTCATGCCCTGCCTGTGATCTCATGCCCTACCTGTGATCTCATGCCGTACCTGTGATCTCATGATCTCATGCCCTATCCATGATCTCATGCCATACCTGTGATCTCATGCCGTACCTGTGATCTCATGCCGTACCTGTGATCTCATGCCCTACTTGTGATCTCATGCCCTACCCGTGATCTCATGCCATACCTGTGATCTCATGCCATACCTGTGATCTCATGCCATACCTGTGATCTCATGATCTCATGCCCTACCCATGATCTCATGCCCTACCCGTGATCTCGTGCCCTACCCGTGATCTCGTGCCATACCCGTGATCTCGTGCCCTACCCGT
>NW_016107637.1:1808229-1834510 GCF_001604975.1 Cebus imitator | reverse complement strand
TCACTCTGTCGTCCAGGCTGGAGTTCAGTGGCACGATCTCAGCTCACTGCTACCTCTACCTCCCAGGTTCAAGCAATTCTCCTGCCTCAGCCTCCTGAGTAGCTGGGATTATAGGCATGCACCACCACTCCCAGCTAATTTTTGTATTTTTAGTAGACAGGGTTTCACCATGTTGGTCAGGCTGATCTCAAACTCCTGACTCATGATCTGCCTACCTTGGCCTCCCAAAGTGCTGGGAATACAGGCGTGAGCCACCACGTTGGGCAGTGACCTATTTTTTTAAAACCTCTCTCCTCATTCCTCACCTGAATAGTGTGTCTGAAACCCTGCCTTGCCCTGCAGCCTACTACAAGCCCTTTCTTTGATGGATGAGAATTCCATCTTTGCAGCCCACCTCTGTGTGTGCTCCCTGAGGCATAGAGGGCAAGGAGGCCCAGCACCAAGGCCTGCAGTACGGTACCCTGGCCCTGGCCTGTCACTGTACTCCCAGACACTCCTGAAGGGGTCACATAACCCAGATGGCCTCTTTCTAGGAGGAAGAGGAGGAACCAATAGGAAGGCCTGTGGGGTGGCGAGTCAGGCTAGCAAGACTCTACCCCTCAATCCGCCACCCTCTAGCTGTGTGTCAGGAGCAAATTGCTGCTAGCCTGAGCTCCAGTTACGTGGCTCATTAAAAGAAGACAAACCCTGCTGCAATCCTTGGGTTTCAAAGATAAAATGATATACCACATGAAACAGCTTTATAAGCTGTCACAGCAGAAGGAGATGGGTCTGTGTTAAGCATCCTCCCCTGCATGGCAGGGGGCCACACTGGATTCACCCACACTGGCCCTCTGCTTGGACGGCCCTTCCTCCTCTCTGCCCACCTGGAGCCTCCGGCCGTGGACCCTGCTCACAGAGCCTCCTCCAAGAATCCTCCCACCTTCAGGGCTCTCCTCCTCCCCAAGGTCCCCTCTGGCCTCTGGGATAAGGCCCTGGCGCGCCCTGGCTCTCCAAAGCCTCCAGGGGTCTGCCCGGCCCCTGGCAGCCTGGGTGTGTCTCCCTCCCCTGGTTACCAGAGTAGTCGTCAGATGGCTTGTCCTCATTCAGCATGAGGGTCTTCTCGATGTGGGAGCGGTCCCTCAATGGGGCTTCTTCATTCGCATCCTCCGCCTCTTCTGCAGAGAGAAGCAGAAGCCAAGTGAGGGCAAAGATAATAGCCAGCTGAGCTCTGCGCGCCAGCACTGTGGACGAGGGCTGGGCCTCGAGCAAGGGCTCAGCGGGGTCTTGCCAAGTTACACTGGACTGAGCTCTGCCTTTAGGAAGGAATTGATAATCCAAACTCTATGAAGCCCCATGGGCAATGTATTCACATTTGGGGAGAGGGGCCACATCTCAACCTGCAGAAACCTTTTTATCTATTCATTTCATATATTCAACCAATAGGCACTGAACACCTTTGCCATGCCAGGCACTGAGTGTCATGCTGGGAATACAGGGGTGCCCACCACAGGCACAGCTCCTGCCCTTAGGCAGTTGCTTAGTCCAGTGGAGTCAGAGATAATCATCTTCAAAGCAACACTGGGGTGGCTCACACCTGTAATCCTAACACTTTAGGAGGCCGAGATGGGAGGATTACTTGAGCCCAGAAGTTTGAGATCAGCCTAGGCAAGATAGCAAGACCCCATCTCTACAAAAACAAAGTTTAAGTTAGCCAGGCAGTGGCGCACACCCACAGTCTCAGCTCAGGAAGCTGAGGCAGGAGGATCGTCTAAGCTCAGGGTGCCAAGCCTCAAAAATCATAAAAAATAATAATAATAAAATGTAATCATTACAGATGATAGGATGGCCACAGAAGGAAACATTCTGGAGGCTAAGTGGGGCTCAGGAGTGTGTCTGTGTGGTCTGAGCAATGGGGTCAGAAAAAACCTCCTCAGGTCTCTGCTGGGGGAATGAGTTAGGTGAAGAGTGGAGAGAAGCGTTCTGTGAAAGCCCCAGAGGAGACTTGTTTAGCAAGAAGCAGGAGGAGGGGAGTCTCCTGCTGTGGGGGAGGCCTGGGTGCTGAGGAGCTACTGAGGTCCTCAGGGCTGACCGGGCAGGACCTTCCACAGAGCTTTGGGTCTCACCCCAAGAGCAATGGGAGCCAGCTGCCACGGCCACATGAGCGTTTCATCAGGATCACACTGGCCGTGTAGGAAGGATGGCTGGGAGGGCCACTACAGGGTGTATATGTGTCTGTGTGTTGTGCCTGTCCTGTTGTGTGTCTGTTTTTGTGTGTCTGTGTATATTTCTATGTCTGTGTATGTCTGTATTGTGTATGTGTGTCTGCTTCTGTGTCTGTATGTTTATCTCTGTATCTGTGTGGGTCTCTGTGTTATCTGTGTGTGCATCTGTTTCTGTGTGTCTCTATCTCTGTATTTGCATCTCTGTGTATATTTCTGTATCTGTGTATCTGTATGTCTTTCTGTTGTATCTGTGTGTGGGTATGTGTGTGTGTTGAGGGGAGCACCTGTTGCTTCTGACCCAGAGAGCAAGTGATATGGGGTGCCTGCCACAGGCTCCCCGGGATAGGAAGCTGTGATATCACAGCTGCTTCTTCCCAGGCTGCCTGCACAGAGGATTTTAGGCGATTACAAGAGGGGTGTACTCAGGCCTATAGGGCAGAAGGAGGCCAGCTCCACTAGGGGAGATGCAAAGAAGAGTCAATATGCCTCATGCAGCATCTCATGATAATGACTCTTTAAAACAGTCCCAGGTAGCCCCAACCCCAGACCCAGAATAGGGAGCTGACTGACTGCAGCACACACCCACCCTTATGGAGAATACAAGTCCTGATAGATAGCATATAAGTAGTATGTCGATATATAAATTGACAGGGCATGGCAGCTCACGCCTGTAATCCCAGTACTATGGGAGGCAAAGGTGGGAGGATGCTGCTTTAGGTGGGCATTTGAGAGACAATAGCAGCCACAGACTGAGTTCTCATCTCAGGATCCTGACCCCCTCAGTCCTGGTTCTGCAACGCTTCCTATAGCCTAGTCTTCAAGGGAGACCCCGGCACTAGCCTCCCAAGAAATCACCAGGGCAGTTCCCAACCCACCCCCATCCACTCCTTGCACTTCCCTCCACCTGCCAGCCACGGGGCACCAGTCACGCCATTAGCTCCTTTAGGCTGAGGCACTGGCATGTGCTACAGCACATCAGGGACCCTAAGGGGAGATTCTGGGGGACCTGACTCAGAAGTACCGGGGCCCCTCTGGCCCCTCCAAACTGGAGGCCAGTGGCCAATGCATAGCCTGAAGGCACCTCCCCGGACCAGGACTCTGGAAAGGGACTGCCACTCTCTGCCACTTTCTCCTGTCCCTGCCTGTCTGCTACACACAAGACTTGCCAGGAGAATGCAGCTGCCCAAGGGATGGGGTTGCTGTTAGGGAAGTAATTCCTACCCTGGGCAGCAATTATGGGATTCCCCCTCCCCTGATGTCCCTCCTCAGGCTCCTCCGCCTTCGAGTCCGGGATCTCACTGCCTGCGGGCTCTGTATTCAATTCCTCCAAGCCAGGCTGGGCTCCTCTGTCCCCATGGCTTGAGGTTCCTGCGGCTTCCTGGGGCTCCCCAGCTTCCTGGGACTCCTGGGCTTCCTGGGGCGCCCTGGCCTCCTGAGGCTCCGTGGCCTTCTGGGGCTCCCTGGCTTCCTGGGGCTCCCCAGCTTCCTGGAGCTCCTCGGCTTCCTGGGGCTCCTGGGCTTCCTGGGGCTCCAGGACTTCCTGGGGCTCCCCGGCATCCTTGGAGGTACGCTCTGCTTCTTCTGAGCTAGCTCCACCACCGCTGTCCTCTTCGGACTCCTCTTCGGAGGGAACGCCTCCTTCTTCCTCGCTTCCACCTCCATCGCCACTTTCCTCTTCAGAGGAGGCCTCATCTGCGTCCTCCTCGGTCATCACTGGGGACTGCTTCTCCTCAGTGTCCACTGCCTCGGCGCCCTGGGTGCCCCCAGACTCCGCATTGGCTTCTGCAGCTGGGTCAGGCTCCCCCTGGTCCTCGGTGCCCTCCCTGGCTTGTGTGTCAATAACCAACTCAGACTCTCCCTCCACAGTCGCAACGTCAGGGGCTGCCTCTGGCACTCCAGACTCCTGGCCAGGCCCAGGGCTGCCCTCGGCCTCTGTGTTCAGTGAGTGGACCCCATCACCCTCTGAGCAAGGAGACGCCCCCTCTGCCTCTGGCTCTGCTGTCCCTGCCACTGCTCCCTGCACAGGGCTATCCCCTGGGACCTCCTGGGCTGCATCAGGGAGTTCACAGCCCTCAGCCTGTCCTCCTGACTTTCCAACAACAGCTCCCTCCATGAGGAGCCCAAGCCCAGGCTCCTCTCCTAGCCCCTCTCCAGAACTGGGCTCCGGCAGCTCCTCTTCCACAGAGGGAGGAGCACTTGCTGCTGGTGGGCCGTTCTTTTCCTCCCCAGGCCCTGCAGCATCCCTGTCGTCCCTTTCCCGGGGTAGAGGTGACTCTGTGGCTGAGGCATTGGAGAGGCTGGCTTCAGGATCAGAGCCCGGGCTGGCAGCAGATGCAGGGGTCTTCTCGGGGCTCTCAGCCTCCCTGCCATCTGGGTAGTGAAGGAGCAGATTCTTATCTTGAGGAGCTGTGTCTGCATACAGACCCCTTTCTTTCTCCTCTAGACTTGCATCTCCGGCAGAGAAATGATTCTCCAACAAATTGCCAACATCTTCTGTGCCACCCGATGTGGAGACTTGCAGTTCTAAATGATTAGAACATGATTGGTCAGTTTCACAGGGTTGGCACTGGCTTTTTTTTCTCAAGAGTCTACAACAACCTAGCTCCCGTCTTCTGGGATGTGGTGCTGGCCTGGTGTGCAGTGTTACACCTACCAACCTGGGTCTTCAGGACCACCTCGTGCGTAGCAAGCAGGTGTTATTCTGCCTCCCTCCCAAGATGTGGAAACTGTGGATCAGTGAGTTAAAGGACCAATCTGCTGTCTATCACTAAGGAAGTGAGCAGCTGTGCTAACCTGAGAGCCCCTGCGACCCTGGCCCTGACCTTGAAGCTTCCTGGCTTGGTCCTGATGACTGTATATGGAGGGAAACTTGGGTGAGCCCTTCCAGTCCTTCCTCAACCTTGCTCACGGGCATCTGCAGCCGGGTTCAACCTTGGGGATGCTTCCAAGATGGGACAAATGCTTGTGCATCCCACCTCATGTCAGTTCCTACAGTCATTAACTAGCATGCTTTTAATACCGCTATCAGCAAAGGAGTGAAAACAGGTGTTTGCAGGCTGGATAACCTTAGGTTACACAGCATAGTGCTTAGGGGATTACTTGTGGCTCTCAACCTTATTAAGTCACACATCTAACCCTGTCCCAGTAAGGGCAGGCATTTGCTGGCCTCTCTACCTTAGATTAGAGGGTGCATGGCCTGAGGAGGAGATATCCAAAACAGGCCAGGCCTGGGCTTCCCAAAGGCCCCGGCCAACCCCTTCCAAGGGGATCCCTTTGTAAGGGACTGAAGCTTCACCCAGAGAGCGGAGGGCTCAGGAAGAGAGAAAAGCAGGAGCTTCGTCTGTGCCAGAGACCTCTGTCAAGGGTCAAGTTTAATGTTTGGAAAATGGGGTCAGAAAAGTCAGAGCATGGTGGCTCACGCCCGTAATCCCAACACTTTGGAAGACCGAGGTGGGTGGACCACCTGAGGTCAGGAGTTTGAGACCAGCTTGGCCAACCTGGTGAAACCCCATCTCTTCTAAAAATACAAAAAATTAGGCCAGGCACAGTGGCTCACGCCTGTAATCCCAGCACTTTGGAAGGCCGAGGCGGGAGGATCACGAGGTCAAGAGATCAAGACTATCCTGGCCAACACAGTGAAACCCCGTCTCTACTAAAAAGACAAAAAAATTAGCCAGGCATGGTGGCACATGCCTGTGGTCCCAGCTACTCGGGGGGCTGAGGCCAAAGAATCACTTGAACCCAGGAGGTGGAGGTTGCAGTAAGCTGATATTGCACCACTGTACTCCAGCCTGGTGACAGAGCAAGACTCCGTCTCAAAAAAAAAACAAAAAAATTAGCCAGGCGTGGTGGCACACACCTGTAATCCCAGCTACTCAGGAGACTGAGGCAGGAGAATTGCTTGTACCCAGGAGGTGGAGGTTGCAGTGAGCCGAGATCGCACCACTGCATTCTAGCCTGGCCAATAGAGCTAGACTCCGTCTCAAAAAAAAGAAAGAAAAGAAAATGGGGCCAGAAGAGAGGGTTAGGCCCACCCCTCTGCTCCCTGCCCCCAGGCTAAGGTCTGTTTAGGGGGGACATTGCAGGCTCATGGAGATAAGGGGACCACAGGCATCCTGCCTTGGGGCAGCTGAGGCAGCCTCCGTTCTCCCTTGACTCTCAAGGCCTCTCTCCAAGGAAGAGCATCCCACCTGTCTGCTGAACACAGACACTCCCTCTCTCAGACCACCACTTGCTACTCCCATCTCTCCCTCCCACAAAGAAAAGCAACTTCTTGGGGTACCTGTTCTCCCTCAGGGTGCCCATCCTTGATCTCCAAAAGCTGGGCAGCCTCCAGGGATCATAAGCAAGTATTTTCTCATAGTTCCGATAGACAGCCAACCTGCTGTCAAACCCAGAAAGACATGAAGCTTCGTACTTTTGATTAGAGAGGAGCCCCGTGGATTGAAATAGACAAGCTTTCCCCCGGCACTTTCATATACATGGCCATTTAACCTTTATGACTATCAGGAAGATTTTACAGCTGAATTAGTGAAAGTCCACAGATCTCTGCTCTGCCTCAGATACGTCACCACTAAGTGGCTAATGGGTGACTGGAACCCAGAACTGCCTAGTCTCTGTCCAGGCTTCCATGCCATGCTGTACTTAGTGGAGCACAGGAGACCCCTTCCTGCCGGTACCTCAGCCCCTACCTGCAAGCACCTTCTCTCCAGACTTATGCTCCATACTACTCTTGGCTCCTGAGCTGCAGGAACCAAATTTAATTCTGTGTTCCCAGGGCCTGACCCACAGAAAGTGCTGGAAGAGATCCACAGTTAGATTTGGGTACCAATAAGAATTCCTGGTCCCTTAGTGAGGGACAGACAAGAGAGAGAGCTGAGTGTTGCTCATTTTAATTTTCTTTCATCACCACTTACATACCTTTAAGTCCTGATTCCTTTACCTACATCTCTATCTCTCTGCCTTCCACCTCTGCAGAAAAACCTGTGGTGGGAACTTGGTTTAATTCAAGAAGACTCGCTGTCCTCTGAGCAACAGGATGTGTATAATGTATATGAGACACATCTGTATGTACACATCTGAGAGGCAGCCTGCCAGGCAATGCTTAAGCACTTTATATATAAAACAGTATCTTCATCATACTGAATTTTCTTAATCTTACTTGTTTTTATAAAATGAGTACTCTTTTGTTTTTTTTTTTTTTTCCTTTAGTGACCTTACTCATAAAATGAGTATTATCCATATCTTTTTTTTTTTTTTTTTTTGAGACAGGGTTTCACTCTGTCACCCAGGCTGGAGTGCAGTGGCGCGATCTCGGTTCACTGCAACCTCTACCTCCCAGGTTCAAGCAATTCTCCTGCCTCAGCCTCCCAAATAGCTGGATTACAGGCGTGCACCACCACACCTGGCTAATTTTTGTATTTTTAGTAGAGACAGGGTTTCACCATGTTCGCCAGGGTGATCTCGAACTCCTGACCGCAAGTGAACTGCCTGCCTCAGCCTCCCCAAAGTGCTGGGATTATAGACGAGACCCACTGTGCCCAGCCTCATATCCCTGTTTTTACAGATGAGAAGACTGAAACCAGAGACACTGAGGCCCTTGTCGAATGTCACATACCTAATAACTGGCTTGGGTCATGTGACAATGTGACTTCAGAGCCACAGTAACCCCTGGGAGCCTGTTAGAGATGCAGACTTTCAAGCCTCAGCCCAGACCCACTGAATCAGAATCCGAATTTTAACAAAATGGCTGGGTGATTCATGGGCACATTATAGTCTGAGAAGTACTTGTCTACGCTGGTCTCAACCAGTGATTCTCAGCACTGGCTACATATGGAAATCATCTGCTTCTTGGCCCCATATTTCTCTTTCTCTGCAGTTTTGATTTAAATAATCCAGGGTATTGCACCAGCACCAGAATTTAAAAAAAAAAAAAGTTCTTAGGTAACACACAAAGTTGCAAACTGTAACCACCAAATCAAATCATCCTGACTCCAGGCTTCAGCTTCCAGGCCCTCCCCACTGTGAAGATGCCCACTGTGGGCTCCCAAGTTGGGGTGGGTCTCCTAGGGCCTGGCATTTGCCTTCGGAACAGCAGTGGTCAGGGTGTCTCCTCTGGGAATCCAGCCCTTTCCATGGGCCCCTGTTGCCCTTCAATGATGATGGTGTTGACAGTGATGATGAGGATCATAATGATGATGAGGGTGATGATGATGGCGATGATGACAGTGGTGGTGATGACAACGGTGGTGATGATACTGAGCGGAATGAACTCTAGGTCTGATGTCCTATAGCATTTCTGACACTCCCAAAAGACCTTTTTCCCTGATAAAGGTGAGAGGGCTACACAGTCCCAAGGCGGATGAAGACTCCAGACGTTGGGGGTTCACCATGACCATGACCTTCACACTGCTGTGTGTTTCCACTCTTGAGTCCTGGGCAGGAAGCGAGGCATGTACAGGTGTATGTACATTTACATTCAGGCTCTTCCCTGGTTTTCACAACTTAGGGCCAAGCTTCCCCTGAACTTCTGCTAAACAATTTAGAGTGAAAAGGACTGAGGATGATGGCTTCTTGCACTGTGGCCTTCCTTCCCAGGCTAAAAATAACTGCTCAAATAGAAAGTCCCTCCATGAAATAAGCTATTCCACTGGGCCCCCAGAGCTCAGTCCCTGGGCAGCAGTTGTCCCATTGGACCTGGTTCTCCTCTTGGAGGTGCAGACAGAGGTGTGGGAGCCTCCAATTACACTCATTTCAATTCTGTGACATCTCACATCAATACTGGGAAATCATGGCCTATGTCTTTCCCGCCTCTCCTGCTTCTTGCCGAAGCCCCCTATTGGCCCCGGAGCAGGGAGGCCACAGAGGGCCCAGGACACCCTAGAGAGGTGAATCCCCAGTAAGATGAGCCTTGGTCTATCCCGGGACATGAAGTGCCGCACTGTATGTGCCGCTGCCAGGGCGGCCACCCCGGCTCTGGCCAGGCCAGGCCCAGGACTGACGTCAGGGCACAGGAATAGCAGGCCCCAACTCTGCCCAGAGACCATGGGAAGGCCCCAGCCCCACTCACACCCAGGCCAAGCATGACACACACCAATCCTGCTTCTCCCACCAGCCTGTCTGCCAGCAGCCTTTCTCAGGGGGCCAGCCTTCCAGCGGCTCCCACCAGCCCCACAGCCTCAGGGCAGCCCCAGGGGCTCAGTCCCTCTCTCCTCTTTCCACCACCAACCAAATGCCCTGATTTTGTTTCTTAAGCTCCGGTCCCGTTCCAAAGCACTTTTTTCTTTCTTTTCTTTCTTTTTTGAGATGGAGTCTCACTCTGTTGCCCAGGCTGGAGTGCAATGGCGTGATCTTGGCTCACTGCAATCTCCACCTCCCAGGTTCAAGTGATTCTCCTGCCTCAGCCTCCCAAGAAGCTGGGAGTACAGGTGCCCACTACCACACTCAGCTAATTTTTGTATTCTTAGTAGAGATGGCGTTTCACCAGGTTGGCCAGGCTGGCCTCGAACTCCTAACCTCAGGTGATCCACCCACCTCGGCCTCCCAAAGTGCTGGGATTACAGGCATGAGCCACCGCGTCTGGCCCAAAGCACTTGCACATGGACTCAGTGGACTGTGGAGTTGCCAAGGGCTCTCGTGAGTCCAACTGTAAAGGAGGAAGCTCTGGCCAGAGGCCTTCAGAGACTTGCCCAAGATCAGGGCAGGGTGGGGCACAGCCCAAGTCTATGACCCTTAGTCTGCAGTTCTTTCTGCTCTCATGGGAGTTCACAAACCATGTCCCATGAAGTGCTAAGGTTCCACAGAAGTGACTCGGGGGTAAGGGAAGATCAAACAGCAGGGACAGCCACCCCCTTTGTACTTCCTGCCCTCCTTGAATCTGTCTGCCCCACTGCCTACAGGGGAAAGACTGGAGGGAGATCGACAAGCCCTGTTCCTTTGCTCTCCTTGTTTCTTCCCTCAAAATATTAGTATCTGCCTCGAGCCTTCTCCCCATTATTTTTTCCAACATCCTAAGACATCCTGCTTACAGCATTTTTCTTTTTCTTTTTTTGAGACAGGTCTTGCTGTCGCCAAGCTGGAGTTCAGTGGCATGACAGCTCACTGCAGCCTCCACCTCCTGGGCTCAAGGGATCCTCTCACCTCAGCCCCCCAAATAGCTGGAACTCCAGGAGTGTGCCACCACCTCCAGCTGATTTTTTTTTTCATTTTTTTGTAGAGATGGGGTCTTGCTATGTTGCCCAGGCTGGTCTCAAACTCCTGGCCTCAAGTGATCCTCCCACTTCAGCTTCCCAACGCGCTGGAATTACAGGTGTGAGCCACCTTACACTTTCACTCTGCCAGTCCGCATATGCCAGGCTCTGAGCTGGGTCATCTCCTGCCCTCACATAGGACTCCATCTTTCCAAGGTAGTTTCCTGTGCTTATTCTTCTTTGATGCTCCTAGCAGCCCTCCAAGGCAGAAAAAGCAAGGGTTGTTAACCTCTCTTGAAATGAAGAAGTAGACACATGAAAGTCAAGTTGTTTGCCTAACAAGTCATTCCAGGGATGGGCTGGAACTCAGGCCAAGAGACGGAGCAAAGTTCCCTAAGAGTGACCATTGAGCTGTTCAAGCCCAGATACCCAGCTTCTGGGGCTAGGTCAATGTGTATCTGTGTATTTCACAAGGGGATTCTCCAGAACAACAGCATTTCAGACCCTCTGCATTAGCCATCCTTAGTACCAAGGGCCAGGAAGCTCTGTCTTGAAGTTGAGACTACAGATAGAGAGAATAGAGGTCAGGACCTGTTTTTGAGCCACCTCTAGGTGTTGAATGTATTCAATGCCTTCGTGGAATCAAATGTTGATTTTATTCCAGCCCGTCCAAGTCTCCTTAGCACATGTTTCTAACAAGGACCTGCTAAGGTTATTCTTCCACATGACTTCTCATCCATTTAAACTAGAGCTAGCAAGTCTAAAGTCATGCGTAAGTAAAATACCTCTGGCCATTAGTCATACACAGTTATTCAATTGAGTCATTAGTCATAAAATCCCTGGGGGGGCGGGAGGGGTGAGGACAGGAATCATTCTCCAAATCTCTGCCTGGACACACGTGTCCCAGAGAGGGAGGCGCACTGGTTGGGCGCGGTGGCTCACACCTGTAATCCCAGCACTTTGGGAGGCCAGGGCGAGTGGATCACGAGGTCAGGAGTTCAAGACCAGCCTGGCCAATAAGGTGAAACCCCGTCCCTACTAAAAATACAAAAATTAGCCAGGCATAGTGGAGTGCACCTGTAGTCCCAGCTACTCAGAAAGCTGAGGCAGGAGAATTGCTTGAACCCAGGAGGCGGAGGTTGCAGTGAGCTGAGATCATGCCACTGCACTCCAGTCTGGGGAACAGAGCGAGACTCCATCTCAAAAAAAAAAAAAAAGAGAGAGAGAGAGGGAGAGGGAGGAGCACCAACCATGGCATAGAAACGAAACCCCACATCTTGCCCCCATCTGTCCATTCTTGCTTCTTCCCTCACAATATTAGTATCTTCCTTGAGCCTTCTCCTCAAACCCATGTCTTGCACCCCATGCTTTGGTTTTCACTGGCTGTATCTCAAGTGCAGCAGGAACAATTCAGAAAACAGAGTTCACACTGCAGAGCAGGCATCCTGCCCGCTTCCTTGTTCTAGATCTTGTCTCTGAACACTTGTGGACCAGGCAAATGTGGGCCAGCAGCCTCTTCTGGTGTCCTGTTTTTCCTTGACCTTATCCTGCTGGTCCTACTGGGTAAACGTTCACTGCTCAGGACCCCTGGTTCTTCCACTTTTTTTTTTTGTTTTTCAACAACATGTTTCTCCATGAAGGCCTTCTGCTTTTTTTTTTTTTTTTTTTTTTTGAGATGGAGTCTCACTCTGTCGCCAAGGCTGAAGTGCAGTGGTGTGGCCTCAGCTCACTGCAACCTCTGCCTCACAGGTTCAAGCCATTCTCTTGCCTCGGCCTCCCAAGTAGCTGGGATTACAGGTGCCTGCCACCATGCCTGGCTAATTTTTATACTTTTAGTAGTGATGGGGTTTCGCCATGTTGGCCAGGCTGACCTGAACTCCTGACCTCAGGTGATCCACCCACCTCAGCCTCCCAAAGTGCTGGGATCACAGGCATGAGTCACTGCGCCCAATCTCTTCCACTTCTTAGATAAAGTCTTAGACAACTTTGCAGAAGGCCATTGCCCATAAGAACCTGAGAAGGGAAGTTCTGGCTGGAGGAAGGCTTGTCTGCATCCTCCCCAGACCCCCGAGGTCCTCTTCTGCCATTCCCTCAGCCTTTCCCTCCTCCCCTAGTATGGGCAACCAGAGTGCAGGCCCTGAGGTAGCCATTCTTGGAAGGTTTCTTTGGCTTCCTGGCCATGCTCCTAAAGTCAAGGGCTAATCCCACTGGGACAGCTTGTCCCTGGCTGGACTCTAGCCCTTAAAATGATTCATCCAGGGAATAGGATACAATGACAAAAGTATGCCAGAGTACAACGACAAAGGTAGCAATCAGAGAGGACCTTGGGATTTGGGGGTCCAGAGGGATCCTTTCATAGACCAACTAGCTTGATTTCACTCATGAACAAAACCCTAATACCCTGATAAGTGTTTGTCGCAAGGCCACAGGGCTAGTAAAGGTAGTTGGCAGTGGCCTGCTTCTAGAACTCAGCTATCTATGGACGCTCTCCCAGCAGTGGGCCAGCTGATGAGGAGGGCTAAGTCTGCCCTAAGGCAGTGATTTCTTACCCCACTTTCTTCCACTCTTTAAAAAGAATTGTTTTAGTCCAGGCACAGTGACTCCAAGAGCCATGGATGACACCTATAATCCCAGCACACTGGGAGGCCGAGGTGAGAGGAGCCCTAGAGCCTAGGAGTTTGAAACCAGCATGGTTAACGAAGCAGGACCTCATCTTTACAAAAAAAAATTAAGATTAGCTTGGCATGGTGGCATGTGCCTGCGCTCCCAGCTACTGGGGAGGCTGTAGTTGGCAGACCCCTTGAGCTCAGGAATTGGGAGTTGCAGTGAGCTTTGATCACACCACTATACTCCAGCCTAGTCAACAGAGGGAAACTCTGCCTCAAAAAAAAAAAAAAAGAAAAGGATTAAGACTTCAACACAATTGTTTTTAACTGATAAAGTCTAGAGAATTGGCCGGGCGCGGTGGCTCAAGCCTATAATCCCAGCACTTTGGGAGGCCAAGGCAGGTGGATCACGAGGTCAAGAGATCAAGACCATCCTGGTCAACATGGTGAAACCCCGTCTCTACTAAAACTACAAAAAATTAGCTGGGCATGGTGGCGTGTGCCTGCAGTCCCAGCTACTCAGGAGGCTGAGGCAGGAGAATTGCCTGAACCCAGGAGGCGGAGGTTGCAGTGAGCCGAGATCGCACCATTGCACTCCAGCCTGGGTAGCAAGAGTGAAACTCCGTCTCAAAAAAAAAAAAAAAGTCTAGAGAATTGACAGAATAACTTCAGTTCCCACCTCACCTCCAATTCCTGGGACTTCTTGGTTTGGAAGATAGAAATTACCAGAAATCACCAGAAATCTCACAACCATCATACATATACATGCTTGTCACTGATGCCTGGAGGACTCATGAGTATAAATGACTATTCACTTTTATTTTATTTATTTATTTTTTTGAGACAGAGTCTCACTCTGCTGCCCAGGCTGGAGTGCAGTGGTGCAGTCTTGGCTCACTGCAACCTCCGACTCACAGGCTCAAGTGATTCTCCTGCCTCAGGTTCCTGAGTAGCAGGGATTACAGGCACGACACCATGCCCAGCTAATTTTGTATTTCTAGTAGAGACAGGTTTTCATCATGTTGGTCAGGCTGCTCTTGAACTCCTGACCTCGTGATCCGCCCGCCTCAGCCTCCCAAAGTGCTGGGATTATAGCCAGCCCAGACCACTTTTATTTTATGTATTTATTTTTTGAGACAGCATCTCTGTCACCCAGGCTGGAGTACAGTGGTGCAATCTCGGCTCACTGAAACCTTTGCCTCCCACATTCAAGTGACTCTCCAGCCCCAGCCTCCTTAGTAGCTGGGACCACAGGTGTGCGCAACCACACGGCTTATTTTTCTATTTTTTTGTAGAGAGGGGTTTTCACCATGTCAGCCAGGCTGGTCTCAAACTCCTGACCTCAAATGATCCATCCGCCTCAGCCTCCCAAAGTGCTGGGATTACAGGCATGAGCCACGGCGCCCAGCCACTATTCACTTTTAAAAGAGAAATACCTCAGAAAGAGCAAACATTACATCCTAACCCCTCAGTGTGAGTCAATTACTAGCAGGATGCTCTATAGAGCACTCAGTTTTTCCAGAGATCAGCTGTGCCTACAGTGAAGAGAAATCCATGCAGGAGGCCTTGGGCCTACTTCCTCCTTTCAGAGGGGCCAAGCTTAGGAGGGGAGGGAAAGGAAGGAGCAGGGATGCCGGCTGAGTTCTGAGACAGACTGAGGCAGGTGGCTGGCTTTCCCCCACCTCCTAGCCCAAAGAAATTGAATCTCCCTGGGATCTGCGGGGAGGAGGTGCTGGTCTAATTTTTGGGCACCAGATAGGAAGAGACTCACTGAAAGCCAAGGGAGCATGGCTCCCCCAGGTCTCAATCTAACAGGTTCCCTAAAGGGGTCCAGGAGTCCAGGCCCACCCCATTCCCAAACCAGGGAAGCTGGAGGGAATCTGCTTGAGAAATGTGAGAGCTTGGAAAGTAGGTGTGACACCTTCCCCAGCTTGGGCCAGGCCCACAGTTATGCCTTTTCTTTCCTCCTGGTGGACTGAGGCTCCGGCCTCCTGGATAGAGGCTGGTCACTCTGAATGCACCTGGAAGTCAGGAGCGCTGGGTTCTGCCTCTTACTCCCTTTTTCTTTTTTTTACAGACCCTGTCCCTTAGAATCAGGGTCTTGTTCTGTCACCCGGACTGCAGTGCAGCAGTGCGATAAAGGCTCACTGCAGCCTCTAATTCCAGGGCTCCAGTGATCGTCCTACTTCAGCCTCCAGAGTAGCCGGGACTACAGGCACACACCACCATGCCCGGCTAATTGTTGCATTTTTTGTAGAGACAGGGTCTCACTATGTTGCCCGGACTGGTCTCAAACTTCTGGGCTCAAGCGATCCTCTAACCTCAGCCTCTCGAAGTGCTGGGATTACAAGCATGAGCCATTGGCCCGGCCCCTGCTGTCTTACTACCCAGCAACATTACCGTGAGTTGCTCCTTACTCCCTCTGCACGCAACTTTATTAGCCCATAAAATGCAGATAACTCAACTATGAGCATCATTCTTTCCTAGAAGAGCAAAGATTCCATTCCAAATCCCAAATTCGCTGAGTGGGCCAAAGCAGAGCCAGCTTCGGACAAGAGCACAGCCAGCAGGCGCTTCACACGGTTCCTTTTGCCCTCTGGGTCTGGGGGCTCAGTCAGGGTACCCAGAGAGGTTCTTCTGCCTGGGATTCCTCTAGGGCTGCCAGAAGCAGCTGAGGCGAGGAGCTGCAGGGCGCCTCAGGGGTGAGCCCTATGCTCTCCGCGAAGTTCTGGCTGGTCAGGGAACAGGAAAGGGCAAGAGCTGTCAACACTCCCAGGGGCCAGGAGCTAGTACTCCTGATCTCAAAGTTAACCCCTGAGGTACCTGACTCCAGCCTCAGTCAGCCTTGATTCACCAGCAACATCTGAGGCCACACACGGCCTCTCCCTGCCCTCAACATCCCATCCCTTCTGTACAGTCACTGAAGTGAGGTGACCCTGTACTTCACCCCAATGCAAATGCACACTCAGGGGAAATTGAAACAGACCCATTCTAAGGGCCACGTCTTGCTAAGAATGGGAGGGAGGTCCTTTCTGAAGGCAAAGGGCTGGTAAGGGCCCTTCAAAGTTCTGTGAAATGGCAACACTGTCAGAGAGAGGTCATTAGCCGTGCCATGTGGCCTCCTCATCCTCATGGTAAGTGAGCACTGGGAATGAGACAATCAGCCCTTCAGAAACTACTCGGGCCTGGAGAATACAGCCAGGGCTGAGCCGCAGAGATGGGGCAGGAGCAGTTCTGGCCTCCAATACAGCAGTGCTTTGCTCCTCCCGCACAAGTAAAATCACAGCTGATGTCTCCATGGCTTTCAAGAGCCTCGCACAGTGGCCCGCTGGACCATGCGGGTCCCTGCTCCTCTGTCACCATCAGCTCTGTCCCCATTAGCAGAGCAGGTGAGAGGAAACGCCACTCAGAGAGCCAGGCAACGGGGTACACAGCCCCTGAACTGGCTCAGCTGGGGAGGTGTCCTCAGCCTGGGCCAGTGGTTCCCAAGTCTACACAGAGTTGCTTAAGGAGGAAGGACAGGCTTTCAGCAGAAATGTACATACACAAATGTCCTGGTCCGTATACCCGAGCTCATAGAGCCTTCTGGAAAAACCGCTGCCCAGACACCAAAAGGCCAGATTTTTCCACCTTCTTTCCCAGAGGGTATCACCCAATCCGTGACAGATGGGTCCCACTGCCGGATCCTAGCATTCATGGCCCTAGGTCTCGTATTATTTATCCTTATGGTTATTTTTGCATTCAAGGCTTCTAAAACTAGAAAGAAACTTAGAAACTAACTGATCCAACTCTTTAACTAGCCCAACTCTTTCTTTTCACAGATGAGGAAACCAATACCCAGGGAGGAAAAGGGAGCCTGCCAGAAATGACCAAGTGAGCTGGGACAAAGCTAGGACTAAAGACAAGGCCATCACGCCCAGCCTGTATGAAGATTTCAGGAAGGACCCAAGGTGAGGGTTAAGCTCCCTGCATTCACCATTAAGTCTG
Source organism: Cebus imitator (assembly GCF_001604975.1). Classification (NCBI taxonomy): domain Eukaryota; kingdom Metazoa; phylum Chordata; class Mammalia; order Primates; family Cebidae; genus Cebus; species Cebus imitator. Next base: position 1,817,524 of record NW_016107637.1, on the reverse strand, counting down.
TGGTATTCCTGGTATCACCAGAGGAATGCAGGAATGGTTGTCATCACCACCAAGAGACAAAGGACAGTTGGTTCTATGAGGACTGTGAGAGATCAGCTCTTAGCTATCTAAGTTCAAGACAGCAGAGGACAGAAGATGAGACCAGAAGAACATTCCAGAGTCTGGATCATTGGAGAAGGGAAGACCCCTCCCACCCCACCTTGCTGCTCCATGAACAGTACAAACTCTGGAAGCCTCCCAAGCAAATCTGTCCGTTACCCTAAATTTTCACTCCAGAGCTTGGGATGCCCCAGGTAACAGCATTCAGAACACCCAGCCACCCCAAGGGGAACCATCCTAGAAATCTCATGTCTAGGCCAGGTGTAGAGACTCATGCCTATAATCCCAGCACTGTGGGAGGCCAAGGCAGAAGGATTACTTGAGGGCAGCTCGAGACCAGCCTGGCCAACATAGCGAAAACCCATCTGTACTAAAATACAAAAAAATATATAGGTGTGGTGGCACACACCTGTAATCCCAGCTACTCGGGAGGCTGAGGCAAGAGAATTACTTGAACCCAGGAGGCAGAGGCTGCAATGAGCCAAGATCGCACCGCTGCCTTCCAGCCTAGGTGACAGAAGGAGACACCATCTCAAAAAAAAGACATCTCATGTCCTCATGTCTTGCTTGGGAGTAGCCTTGCTAGAGCCTCTGATTCACAACCCCAGACACATGGGGATGCACTTTCCTAGGTGAGCAGAAGGCTCCATCCCGCCCCCTCAGGCCAGGCCTCTAAGGCCTCCCCATCTCTAGACATCCCGCACCAGGAAGAAATCATCATTCAACTCAACAGCAGCTTTCTCTGGTCATGTCACCAAGAGCCTGGGCTCTCTGCATCTGTCTCATTTAGTCAAATACTGAAATCACTTTGGGAGGTGGAGGCAGGAGGATCGCTTGAGCCCAGCAGTTCGAGACCAGCCTGGGCAACGTAGTGGGACACTGGATATACTTAAAAAAAAAAAAAAAAATTAGCTGGGCCTAGTGGTATGCACCTGTAGTCCCAGCTACTCAGGAGACTGAGGCAGGTGGATATCTTGAGCCCAGGAGTTCAATGCTGCAGTGAGCTATGGTTGCGCCACTGAACTTCAGCCTGTTCCAAAAAAACACCCACAAATACTGAAGCCAGATGAAGCCCTCATCTCCAAGGACCGTGGGCTATTCCATTCTTTTCTTTTCCCTCAGCAGCCTCATGACCACATAGCAAGCCGGGCTGTCTACTCCCTAGTTCCCATGGGACTCCCCTGGAGAGAGGAAGGCTGAAGCCACGGCAGGGCTAGAGCAAGTGTACATTTCATGCTTGCTGTCCCTGGGCCAACCGTTCCTGATCAACACTGAGAGCCACATGCAGCCACCTCCAGCTCACATCTAAGGAGCTCACTGGGCCTGCCCAAAGGGTCCTGCTCAGCCCTGGCCAAACAAGGCCCAGATCCCTGCACCGACACCTGAATGTGGTTTTGTATTTGTTCTCTGGAGCTGCCGTGACAAAGCACCACAAACTTACTGGCGTAAAACAATGGAAATGTGCTTGCTCACAGTCCTGGAGGCCGGAAGTCTCAAATCAAGGTGCCAGCAGGGCCACCTCCTTCTGAAATCCACAGCAGAGACTCCTTCATTGCCTCTCTCGCTTCTGGTGTTTTCCAGCAACCCTTGGCTTATGGCTGCGTCACTCCAGTCTCTGCTTTGTCACAAGGACTTCTCTGTGTGTCTGCATCTTTTCTCTTCCTATAAGGACACCTTCATATTGGATTTACGGCCAGCCCCACTCCAGCATGACCTCATCTTAAAGAATGACATCTGCAACCACCCTACTTCCAAATAAGTTCACATTCTGAGGTTCTAGGGTTAGGACTTTGCATCCTTTTAGGGGATGCAATCCAACCCATAATGGGTCTCCCCATAGCCCACACCACCACCTGCCTAACACACTGCCACTCCCCTTCCCCTGGCCTGGCCACTGGCTAATCCCGGCTCATACTTCAGATCTCAGCTTTGAGGCCCATCCCCTGGGAGGCCTCCCCTGACCCCTCCTCTGCTCTGTGTCCCTGCAGCACCTGTCACCTATGTGACATCGCCCTATGTAACGGCTTTTTTAAGACAGGGTCTCACTCTGTCATCCAGGCTAGAGTGCAGTGGCATGATCTTGGCTCTCTACAACCTCTGCCTCTTGGGTTCAAGTGATTCTCCTGCTTCAGCCTCCTGAGTAGCTAGAACTACAGGTGTGCACCACCACGCTCGGCTAATTTTTATATTTTTGGTAAAGATGGGGTTTTGCCATGTTACCCAGGCTGGTCTCAAACTCCTGACCTCAGGTGATCCACCCGCCTCAGCCTCCCAAAGTGCTGGGATTGCAGGCATGAGTCACCACACCCAGCCCTTTTTTAAATTCTTTTAACCTGTGTCCATAGAAGACCAGCTCCTGGAGGCTGATGCCTGTGGCTTGTACTCAGGACTATTGCAGGTCTCCAGCTGGGACCTGGCAGATATGCCCCCACCATAAGTACCCCCCCACCATAAGTGTCCCCCCACCATAAGTGCAGCCCTGTGGTAGGGGGATATCTGCCAGGCCCTTATGGTGGGATGAAAGGATGAATAAAATGGGTGAATGGACAGACATATAGATGGAAGGAAGGATGAATGGAAGGACAGATGGATTAATGAATATGTGGATAAATGAATGGAAGGATGGATGAAAGGAAATATGGATGAACAGATGAATGGAAGGATGGATGGGTGGATGGATGAATGGAAGACAGATTGATGGGTGGGTGGATGGATGAATGGAAGAATGGATGGATGGATAGATGGATGAATGGAAGGATACATGGATGGATGAATGGATGGATAGATGGGTGGATGGATAGGTGGGTGGATGGATGGGTGGAAGGATGAATGGATGGACAGATGAATAGACGGATGGGTGAATGGGTAGATGGATGGATGAGTAGATAGATGGGTGGGTGAATAGGTGGGTAGGTGTATGAGTGGGTGGACTGATGAATAGAATGATGGGTGAATGGAAGGAAGGATGAATAGTAGATGAATGGAAGGGGAAATAGATGAATGGATGGATGGATGAATAAATGGGTGGATGTGTGGACGGGTGGATGAATGGATGGGTAGATAGGTGGGTGGATGAAAAAATGGATGGATACATGAGGGATGGATGGGTGGATCCATAGATAAATGGGTGGATGGATGAATTGGGCGGATGGCTGGATGGATAGGTGGATGGATGGACAGATAGATGAATGAATGGCTGGATAGAAGGATGGGTGGACAGATAGATGAATGGAGAGATGGATGGATCGGTGGACTGATGGATGAATGATGGAAGTGTGGGTGGGTAGATGAATGAATGATGGGTGGATGAGTGGATGAACGGACAGATGTGATGAATCAGTGGATAGATGAGTGGATCAATGGATGGGTGAATGATAGATGGATGCAATGGTGGACAGATGGGTGGATGGAAGGATGGATGAATGGATGGATCCATGGTGGTGGTAGCAAAATGGAAGACCTTCCTTCAACCCCACTTGGGTTCCAAGAGACAAGAGACGACCCAGATTCAGAATCAGAGAAGTACTTGCCTAGGAGTAGTGTGTCCTCAGGCCATGTCACCTAATCTCTCCAGGCCTGTTTCTCTTTAAAAGTCCCCAGAGGAGCTGCTTTCCACACCTTTCATCATGTGACAGCCACATGAACTGAACTGCTGAGTTGCAGGACCTCCTCTTAAAGACCTTAAGATCTTATTGGAGGGAAAAGCAAGCAGGCAGAAGATGGAACTAACTTCAGGGCAGCTCCTGAGCAGGAATGTGAACTCGAAGGGCTTAGCAGAGGAGTCCACTAGGAAGTGAGGTCATTTGGGGTGAGATACTGCAGGAGCCCAGCCAGGTGTGTGGGGACAGTGGCTGTGGTTAGGAGAGTGGGACACAGCCAAAGAAGAGCCTGGGATGCTGGTCTAAGAAGGGCAGCCTGGGCTTCCTGGGCTAGGCCTCCCTGACCATTGGTGGCCACTTCTGAAAAGGCCTGAAGACCCCGGGGCTGGGGAGAGGTGGCGACCAGTCTCCTCACCCCGTTCCCCACCAGAACTGGGCTGAGCCACAGCCACCAGCTTCAGGGGCTGCCCAAACACCTCAGACTCTGAGTTTGGGGTTCCTACCACCTGCAGTGAGAAGACACAGCCTTCTAGCTGGGAACCCTGTATTCTAGAAGGGAAGAGGTCACAAGAAAGTGAACTTCTCAGCAACATTCAAGAAGGTTCCACACATGCACTCACTTATGTATTCACTGCAGCATTACTCACAACAGCAAAGACACAGAATCAACACAGGTACATATCAACGGTGGACTGGATCAAGAAAATGTGGTACATTCACACCATGGAATACCATGCAGCCACTAAAAAAAATCATGTTATTTGCAGGAAAATCGATGCAGCTGGAGGCCATTATCCCAAGCAAATTAAGGCAGGAACAGAAAACCAAAGACTGCATATTCTCACTTATAAGTGGGAGCTAAGCACTGGATACACATAGACATAAAGAGGGGAACAGAAGACACTGGGGACTACTAGAGGGGGAACTGAGAGGGGGGCCAAGGGTTGACAAACTACCTACTTACTACTATGTTCACTATTTGGTTGACAGGATCAACAAAAGCCCAAACCTCACCATCATGCACTATAAGTATGTAAAAAACCTGCACATGAACTCCCCTGAATCTAAAATAAAGTTCACTCAGAAGTTCTTTCTCTGAGGAGCTTCTGCAGAAGGAGGTGCTTCCACATCCTGCACCATCTCCCACTTGGGGGCTGTGCCCAGGGCCAAGACTGTGAGGGGGCTGCATGCTGGGGGCTTGTGCAGAAGGAGTGCTGGGCCTCAGGTCACAGAGCAAGCTGGTCTAGAGCTTCTGGCTTCTTGGTTCCTTACTCTTTTCATCACAGGGGCAGCCAGGACCCAGACCTCCACCCCTTTGCCCCCTCTACTTCACCCTGCATCAGAGGCACATGCCCTAGGAGCTGGGCAATTCTGGTCAATTCTTCCCACCTGGGCAGCCACCCTCCTCCCTAGCACCACTGCTAGGCTGGGCAGCTGCCTCTTGGGATTCGCTGCCCCGGCCAGTTGTCCATTCGTTCATTCAACACGCTTGCCCGGGTGTGTCTGCAGAGAACCAGATTAGCCAGTGGGACAACACATGGGCTGTGGAACCAAGAGGACCAAGGAAACAAGTACCCCTTCTACCCAGTGGATGACTATCCCCTAGGAGAAAGCCCCCCCAAAATTAGTGTCTCCCTAAAATTCATATCCACCTATAACCTAAGAACATGACCTTCTGTGGAAACAGGGTCTTTGCAAATGTAATCAGTTAACATGAGATCATACTGGATTAGGGTGGGTCCTAAACCCAATGTCTTCAATGTCCTTAGATGATGAGGAGAGGACACAGGGACACACAGACAGGGAAGAAGGCCACATGATGACAGAGGCAGAGAGTGCAGCGATGAAGCTACCGCTCAAAGAATGCCAGGAATTGCTGGCAACCACTGGATGCTGGAAGAGGCACGGAAGGATCCCCTGCTTTTGTTTCTTGAGACAGAGTTTAGCTCTTGTTGCCCAGGCTGGAGTGCAATGGCTCGATCTTGGCTCACTGTAACCTCCGCCTCCTTGGTTCAAGCGATTCTCCTCCTTCAGCCTCCTGAGTAGCTGGGATTACAGGCATTCACCACTACACCCAGCTAATTTTGTATTTTTAGTAGAGATGGGGTTTCTCCAAGTTGGTCAGGCTGGTCTCGAACTCCCAACCTCAGGGGATCCGCCCCTCTTGGCCTCCCAAGGTGCTGGGATTATAGGTGTGAGCCACCATGCCCGACCAGGATCCCCCTTAGACCTTTCAAAAGGAATATGGCCCTGCCAACACCTTGATTTCAGACTTTTGGCCTCTAGAATTGAGAGAGAATAAATTTATGTGGTTTTGGCCAGGCACAGTGGCTCACACCTGTAATCCCAGCACTTTGAGAGGCCGAGGTAGGACTGCTTGAGCCCAAAAGTTCAAGACCAGCCCGGGGAATATGGCGAGAGCCCTGTCTCCACAAAAAATACAAAAATTAGCTGGGCATGGTGGTGCATGCCTATAGTCTCAGCTACTCAAGAGGCTGAGGTAGGATGATCACTTGAGCCTGGGAGGCAGAGATTGCAGTAAGCAGAGCTCACACCACTGCACTCCAGCCTGGACAAAAGAGTAAGACCCTGTATTTAAAAAAAAAAAAAAAAAAAAGAACTGCTGTGGTTTTAAGCCACTAAGTTTGTGGCAATCTGTTACTGTAGTCCAGGAAGATCATATAGGAACCAATACCTAAGCCTGGCGCTGTGAAATCTTCCCGACACCATTTAACACCGAGCCGATTGTTTTCACCATCCCCACGGCCCTAGGCCCTGTGGTCACCATCCTGGGGCCCACATGCTCCGAAACCCAGCTTGAACCCCCATCCGTGAAGCATCCCCCAACAACGCTTCCCCTTTCTCTGCACTCGCAGGCTGCTTATTTTTAGCTGCTGATTACGTCTACCTTATATGGTTCTCTACTCATATCATGAGCACGGACTGTCTCCCGTCCTAGTCTGTAAGCTCTTTGAGGACAGAGAATCCCAAGGATATTAACAGTCCTGAGCAGGGGCGGCATGTTGACGGATTCCCCTTGTTGGTCAAGTTTCATGATATTTCAGGAAACTGGAGGCAAATGTCAAGTCGTCGCATGCTTACAACAGTGATAACCTGTCATTCTTGTCATAGTTCTTTTAACCTTAAAAAGTATCTGATATCAAAAAATATTTTAAGCATCCGATAGCCATTTTCTTGTTACAGTCATGAAACAGCCCCGTGCTGAAAATAGGGCAAATACCGTTATCCCCATTTTATAGGTGAAGAAACAGACGCAGAGACGGTCAGGGGCTTGGTGGCTGATTTGTAACAAAATCAACATTTGCTGTGTTTACAAGTCCTGGTGCTCCTGCTGAGCCCCACCCCAGGCCAGCTGCTCTGCCTCTGTGTGGGCAGTCCCAGGTGAGGAGGGACTTGGTGGAGTGCCCTCCAGTTTAACTACCAATTCAGAAAGTAAATAAAGGCAGGAAAAGAGGTGGGCTGGTGTCTTGGGAGCCCGAGGCCAGGATGATCTCCCCAGGGTAGGGTGAGTATTTGACACTTCTCCAGTTCTTTTCCAGATTCTTCCCAGGTCCTAGAAAGCATTCTTGGTCTCACGCCAGGCCCAGTGGCTCACACCTGTAACCCCAACACTTTGGGAAGCCCGGGCGGGCAGATCATGAGGTAAAGAGATCAAGACCATCATGGTGAAAGACCACATGCCAACATGGTGAAACCTCATCCCTCCTAAAAATATAAAAATTAGCCGGACGTGGTGGCACACACCTGTAGTCCCAGCTACTCAGGAGGCTGAGGAAGGAGAATCACTTGAACCCAGGAGGCAGAGATTGTAGTGAGCCAAGATCGTGCCACTGCATTCCAGCCTGGGTGACACAGTGAGACTCCATCTGGTCTCGACCACCTTGGGTAAGTGCAGGAAAAATAAATATTCATCTACTCTTGACACTAAGTAATCAACAAATTGGCTAGAGGCCTCTCTGGTGGCCACAGGGGCACAGTTGGTCACATCAGGCCCTAAATGCTGTGTAAACTGGATGGCCATCAGTGACATGTCTTCCAAAGGAATGGCTTGATCAAGTTACCTGTTGCTATCTAGGGGAAGAATTTTTTTTTATTATTTGCAACAGAGTCTTGCTCTGTCACCCAGACTGGAGTGCAGTGCCACAATCACAGTTCACTGTAGCTGTGACCTCCTGGCTCAAGAAATCTACCTGCTCCAGCCTCCCAAGCACCTGGGGCCACATGCATGTGCCATTATGCCTCACTAATTTTTATATTTTTTACAGAGATGAGGTTTCTCCACATTGCCCAAGCTACTCTCACACTCCTGGTGTCAAGCGATCTACCCACCTCAAACTCCCAAAGTGCTAGGATTGCAGAGAAGAGCCACTGTGTCCGGCATAGGGGAAATTCTATAGGAGAAAACTGAGCTGGCCTAGATCCTAACCAAATGATCACCTGAAAGAGGACCAGGGGCTGCAGTTCTGGCAGCTATCCAGTGGTGGGGAGAGGATGGGGGCTTCCAAACCCCGGGGCTCTCCCCTGAGCTCCCAGCACAAGCCACTTCCTACAACCCAGAACTCCAGGCCAGACTTTGCCTGCACCTGTTTGAGCTCAGAGTGCAGTCCCTGCTCTAGAGGCATCCAAAAATATCTGAGGGAGGGGGAAAGGGAGGGCCAGCTGGAAGATAACAGGCTAGAGTCTTCGGAGGGCTGAGAGAAAGAGCCACTTGGCTCAGCATTCAAGGTTCTTCCCAACTGGCCCCAACTCATCAGGGTGGCCTCATCTCCCCTGAACGTGAGCCCCACATTCTAGCCAGAGCTGCGTCATCCTGTCCCAGACAGTGCCGTCCTCTGAGCTTCCTCACCTCCTGGCTTTGGTTACCATCTTCAGATGTCTCTGCCTGCACAAATCATCTGCTCATTCATTAGACATTGTTGACTGCCTTGAATGAGCCAAGTGTCATGCTACACTGTTAGTGATGAAATACAAGCAAATTAAACAAAGGCACAGCTCCCATCCTCCCAAAGCTGACCGTCCAGTGATCATCCCCTCCTTGCAAGTTTGGCTGAAACACTGTCCCTCTGCACAGCCAACCTTCCCAACCATCTCCTGAACTCCAACCAGAGTGAGAGTTGGCTGCCAAGGGTGTTAGTTACATTTTTTTTTCAGTGTGTGTCATCTCCCCAAATAGAAGGTCGGCTCCTGAGGGCAGAGACACAACCCGTTCCCGCCTGCACGGTGCAGCTGGCCAGGACCTCACAGGGCCGACAAGGGGCTGAGAGCTGGGCCTCGCAGAGAGGGACCCACAGCTGCCTCATCTCTCCCTGCTCTCATCAAATGCCCCACTCTCTGCTACCTCCAGCCCCTGAGGCATCTGAGATTGTGCCATGCCCTCATGCTTCTATCTGATCCTTTCATGCCCTCATCCCCAACCTCAGTATATCCTGCTTTTCCAACCTAAAGGGGACTCCCAAGGAATGCTGCCTCTCTCGTTTCTTCAGGACTTGCTGCCCAACCCCTCCTCTCCTGCCAGGACTAGTCACAGCCTGCACTCATTCCATGCTTTTTTTTTTTTTTTTTTTTTTTTTTTTTTT
>NW_016107637.1:1804460-1807654 GCF_001604975.1 Cebus imitator | reverse complement strand
TGGGCTCAAGCAATCCTGCTGCCTTGGCCTCCCAAAGTGCCAGGATTACAGATGTGAGCCATTGTGCCTTGCCTATTAATTAAAACTTTAATAAACTATTGCTTTAATTCTGATTTAATTTGGTGCTTTCATTCTGATTCTGCCCCCCTCCCTGAGATGGGGCAGCTCAGTGACGGCTGCTCTGGGAGCCTTCTGTGAGGGACAGTGAGAAAGTGACAGGCAACAGGCATGTCCCCAAGGTGAGGGGGCAGCTAGGACCTTGACTATGAGTAAAACCACCTTCAGGGCTGCAAAGGGATGAAGGAGGCTGGTACCAGATGGAACAGGACTTCTCTGATCATAGAGAAAAAAGACAGCATAGGCCGCTGCCATTGAGGAAATGGGTCAATCTCCAGAAACTCAGTTAAATCCAACCCATTTGCTAAACTGCAGCTACCCCTGCCAAGTCCTGCTGAGGATATCCAGCTGGGGAGGAGCACAAGAGACTGGGACCTCTGGAGCACTGGGCAGATCCTGCTTGGCAGCCATGCAGCTATGCTCGCCATGGCTCCAATTCATTCATTCATTCTTTCACCCATTCAGTACCCGGAAGAGAAACCCCTGCTATGTAGTTCAGTCCCTCTGCACTCAGAGCTGGTGAACTATTTACCACCTCTGTGTTGAGATTTAGGAACTTTGGGTAAGACCTTGATGGCCAAATGGGAAATTCCATCTTAGGGATGTCTTCCTTGAGCTAAAATTTTCTGAATCTTCTGAAATACAAAGAGATTTGAGCAAAGTGCCTGTCTATGCTGTGAGCCATCTGCTCCACTGGTCTCTGCGATGTGTTGCAGATCCTCCCCTGACCAGGGTCTTGGTAGCAGGGACAGGGGACAGAGTAGAGACCCAGCATGGGGAGGAAATGAAGGAGCCAAACAGGGTGGAGGTGGAGTCTGAAGATCAACTTTTAGCTCTGAGAAGACAGGTGAGTCCAGGGGCGGGGATCCCTGAGGAGCCAGAACTCCCAGAGCAAACTCAGGAGAGAATATAAGCCAGTCCACCACCTTGTGCCAAAGTGAGTCCCACCAATGGGCCACAAGAGGGGCACAGGCCTCACAGCCAGAAACGTACCATGAAGGGGACCTGAGCCTGGACTCCCATCCCCAGTCCACCAGGAACAATGAAAACCACAGTTAGCTGTGTGCAGTGGCTCACACCTGGAACCCCAGCACTTTGGGAGGCTGAGGCAGGAGAATGACTTGAGCTCAGGAGATTGAGACCAGCCTACGTAGTTCAGTCCCTCTGCAGTCAATAACTTAAGCCCAGGATATTGAGACCAGTGACATAGTAAGACCATGTCTCTACAAAAAATAAAATTAGCTGGGTGCTAGGTGTGGTGACACACGCCTGTAGTCCCAACTACTCTGAAGGCTGAAGTGGGAGGATCACTTGAACCCAGAAAATCAAGGCTGCAATGAGCGATGACTGTGTCACTGCACTCCAGCCTAGGGGATAAAATGAAACCTTATCTCAAATAAATAAATAAATAAATAAATGAGGACTAGGGTCATCATCTGGGTAACTCAGGCCATATGTCCATCAAGCCAATTTCTACTTTAAAAAGCTAACCCTGGCTGGGCACAGTGGCTCCCACCTATAATCCCAGAGCTTTGGGATGCAAGGTGAGCAGATCACTTGAGGTCAGAGGTTCGAGACCAGCCTGGCCAACATGGTGAAACCCCATCTCTACTAAAAACACAAAAATTAGCCAGGTGTAGTGGTGGGTGCCTATAATCCAGCTACTCAGGAGGGCTACAGTAGGAGAATCTCTTGAACCCCATAGGCAGAGGCTGCAGTAAGCCAAGATCCTGCCACTGTACTCCAGCCTGGGTGACAGAGCAAGTCTCCATCTCAAAAAAATAAATAAAAAATAAAAAATAGGCCAGGCCTGGTGGCTCATGCCTGTAATCCCAGCACTTTGGGAGGCTGAGGCGGGCGCATCACCTAAGGTTGGGAGTTCGAGACCAGCCTGACCAACATGGAGAAACCCTATCTCTACTAAAAATACAAAAATTAGCCAGGCGTGGTTGTACATGCCTGTAATCTCGGGAGGCGGAGGAATTAGAATCGTTTGAGGCAGAGACTGTAGTGAGCCAAGATCATGCCATTACACTTTAGCCTAGGCAATGAGAACAAAACTGTCTCAAAAAAATAATAATAAATAAAAAATTAAAAAGTTAACCCCGACGGAGTCAAAATGCAAACACAGTGCTTTGCCCATCATGGACTCAATAGACATCTGATGAGTAAACATTTTAGATTGTGGAGCTTCGTGTTGAATTTTGCCCTCTACGATCTCCAGCAGGTGGCTCGAGGCAGCACCTCACCAACATTCACTGTGATGAAAACACTATTCCTTACCTTGACCTCCCGGCTTCCTCTTTCAGGCTTTGCCCAGCTCTCCTCCAGCACTGCAGAAAAGGATCCAGTCTTGCTCTACCACTCAAAACCATAAAACTCGGGGCAACTTGCCTTTCTACCCTACAAGTGAAGATGGGGTGGGGTCCTTCCCGTCTGTGGCCTTCCATGCCCTCCCTCACAAAACCCAGCGCAGATCAGGATCCACTAGCCTTGCTCCCTACTGACTGGCACTGGGGGTACCGAGTCTGCCTGTAATGCATGGTGTCCATCTGAGGTCCCCTCAATTCTCATGAGAGCCACAGTGCATCTCCCAGTAAGGCCTACCCAGACCTTTCTTCCTCTCCTCAAGCGCACCGAGGTCTCCGTCACCACACCTCCCATCTCTCCCTTGTACTCTTCAGTCCTTCTCTCACCACAGGATCCTTCCCCCTTGGCCCAGGAACACACTTACTCTTCTCTAGTAATGAAACAACTTTTCAGCCAGGTGCAGTGGCTCACTCACACCTGTAATCCCGGCACTTTGGGAGTCCGAGGTGGGTGGATCACTTGAGGTCAGGAGTTTGAGACCAGCCTAACCAACATGGTGAAACCCTGTCTCTACTAAAAATACAAAAATTAGCCAGGCATGGTGGTCTGCGCCTGCAATCCTAGCTACTAGGGAGGCTGAGGCATGAGAATCGCTTGAATCCAGGAGGCGGAGATTGCAGTGAGCCGAGATCACGCTACTGCACTCCAGCCGAGGCATAGAGAATTTATATATATATATATATATATATATATATATATATATTTAA
>NW_016107637.1:1796216-1804309 GCF_001604975.1 Cebus imitator | reverse complement strand
ACAATCAATAAGAAAAAAAAAAAAAAAAAAAAAATTAGCCCGGCATAGTGTAGTCCCAGCTCCTCAGGAGGCTGAGGTGGGAGGATTGCTTGAGCCCAGGAGGTGAAGATTGCAGTGAGCCTTGATCATACCACTGCCCTCCAGCCTGCACAACAGAGTGAGACCCTGTCTAAAATAAGTAAATAAAAAGGTAAAGAAAAAAAATTCTCTACCTCTACAAACCCATATGCTTGTAAGTTACTGTTGCTGGCCTTTATTTCTCCCAAACTTAATTTTTAAGAGTTTCTATGTCTAAAGATGTTGCCTCCTCATCCTCACTAAATACCCTCAAACCCTCCTCATTGGTCAGTCACCTCCTGTTGTCAGATGCAACACCTCCTCTACCTCGGCATCTCTGTGATAGTTAATCCTGTCTCTTCCTGGATCCCTTCCTATCTTTCCGAAATTCATTTCTCTTCTTCCTCTTCCTACTCCTCAAACTCAGCGTTCATCAAGGACTGGTCCTTAAATTTCTTCTTTGTCTCTCCCTGTTATAGCTACCTGGGTGACCTCAGAGCCTCCCTCTCATCTTTATGTAAATGAATCTCACTCCTAAATGCCCCAATCTGACTTCCCTCCTAAGCTCCAGCCCTGCCTTTCTAACCCCTGCCATCTCCATCCAGATGGCTGACCAGTAGCCAATCTTCATAATGACCCAAACGGAACTTTTTTTTTTTTTTTGAGACAGGGTCTCACTCTGTTGCCCAGGTTGAGCTGTGCAATCACAGCTCACTGTAGCCTCAGCCTACTGAGCTCCCGCAATCCTCCTGCCTCAACCTCCCACGTAGCTGGGACTACAAGTACCCACCACCATGCCCAGTTCATTTTTCTCTTTTTTTTTTTGGTTTGAGACGGAGTCTTTCTCTGTCGCCCAGGCTGGAGTGCAGTGGCGCAACCTTGGCTCACTGCAACCTCGGCCTCCAGGTTCAGGCAATTCTCTTGCCTCAGCCTCCCAAGTAGCTAGGACTACAGTCGCACGCTGCCACACCCAGCTAATTTTTTGTGTTTTTTTAAGTGGAGACAGGGTTTCACCATGTTTCCCAGGCTGGTCACGAACTCCTGAGCTCAGGCAATCCAACCCTCGGCCTCCCAAAGTGCTGCGATTACAGGCATGAGCCACTGCATCCAGCATTTTTTCAGAGATGGGGTCTCACTATGTTGCCCAGGCTGGTCTCAAACTCTTGGACTCAAGCCATCCTTCTACCTCTGCCTCCGAAAGTGCTGGGATTACAAGTGTTACAGGTTTGAGCCACTTCATCCAGCCCCAAACTAAACTCTTAAAATCTGTTCCTCTCTCTTATGTTCCCAGTCTACTTTTCTTTTCTTTTTTTAATTTTTTTTTTTTTTTAAAGACGAGGTTTCACCATGTTGGTCAAGCTGGTCTTGGACTCCTGACCTCAAGGGATCCGCCCGCCTCGGCCTCCCAGTGCTGGGATTACAGGCGTGAGCCACCGCGCCCGGCCCCCAGTCTACTTTTCTAGCAAGATCATTGTCCCATTGACCTCAACCAAACCTGTAAGGGTTCCCTGCCCTGGCCTGGCTCCCAGGCTGGGAAGTCCAGAGATTCTACACCAGCTACCAACTGGGTCTACCCCTTCTCTCCACTCCTGTCCCCTCGCCCATGTTCACACTCCCTCACCTGCCTCTCTGGCATGGCTCACTAATCAGTCTCCCCTCACCCTACTCTTCCTACCAACAACTGCCAGATGGATCTTCCCTGAGCCCTCGGTGGTGACCCACTGCCCACTGAGCAAAGCCCTGCTCCACCTAACAAGGTCCTTCACACTTTCAGCCCTAACCTTGCCTTCCAAACACGTCCCACCACCCCCACTTCATCTGTCTGCCTTCATACAAGACAGAACAATGCTCTCCTTTCCTGGGTCTCACCACAGCCCCATTGCTCTGGCTCCTTAAGTTTCCTCATCCTGTTCCCTCAACTCAGAATTCCCTTCCTGCCATCCTTCTGCTCTGAATCCTGCTTTAAGGCCTAGCTCAAATATTCCCTCATCTGTAAAACCTTTCCTGATCCACTCAGCTCCAGATAATCTCTACCCTGTCTCCACCTTTTCCTGTGCCTCTCCAATGACACTGTGGCATGTCCCATTTGACCAGATTCAGCTACATGCAAGGCAGAGGAGGCCTCCTCTCCCCTGCTGAACTGTAAGCGCTGAGGACAAAATGCCTTTCTCAATTCTGTTAGTATCATACCTAAAAAATAGCAGGGACGCAGTAAACTCGGGATAGGTTCAAAAATGATGGAACGCAGTGAGTTGTCTGAACAAGAGGGCTTTGCACACATGAGCAATATTTACAGGTAAGGAGTTGTGCTGTGATGAGGCATGGATTTGGGTTGGAAGCAGGGCATATGCCCAGAGAAAGAGCTAAGCCCGGGCACTCTATCCCACAACCATGGCCCTCCCAGCACCCCACTCCCCCGGCCGCCCGCCTCGTTCCAGTCAGGAAGCACAAGGCCTAGCCCTGTCCTTAGCCCTGGAGGCCAGGACAGAGAGCGGAAGCAGCTGTCCTCTTCCTGTGTCCATAGGCTGACTCTCCCCAGCCCACTACACCCAAGTAGGCACCAGAGGGCCAGCTGGATGCTACCAGCCTCATCTGGACCTCCATCTGGGGGATAAGTGGGTAGAAGCACTGGCCAAGGAGTGGAGAGGCCTGAATTCCAGCTCTGGCCTGCCATGAACTTACTGTTTGATCTTTACTGTAATACCCGGATGTGGGACAAAACCAGCAGTACCTAAACAGCAGTTCTATAGGCCACCACACCAGGTGACCTTTTTTTTTTTTTTTTTTTGAGACAAGGTCTCATTCTGTCACCAAGGCTGGAGTGCAATGGTGCAATCACGACTCACTGCAGTCTTGACCTCCCGGGTTCATGTGATCCTCCCACCTCAGCCTCTCAAGTAGCTGGGACCACAGGCATGCACCCCTACACTCAGCTCATTTTTTGTTTTTTGGGTTTTTTTTAAAGACACAGTCTCAATCGAGACCATCCTGGCCAACATAGTGAAACCCCATCTCTACTAAAATACAAAAATTAGCTGGGCGTGGTGGCAGGCGCCTGTAGTCCCAGCTACTCAGGAGGCTGAGGCTTTTGCCCGGGAGGCGGAGGTTGTGGTGAGCCGAGATAGCGCCTCTGCACTCCAGCCTGGTGCCTGGCGACAGAGCAAGACTCTGTCTCAAAAAAAAAAAAAGAGAGGGTCTCACTATGTTGTGCAGACTGGTCTCAAACTCTTAGCTTCAGGCGATCCTTCCACCTTGGCTTCCCAAAGTGCTGGGATTACAGGTGTGAACCACTGTGTCTGGCCAAAGTGTCACTTTTTTGAGAGATTTGTTCATTAGCACAGCCCAGTCTAGTGTGCTCCAGACTCACTGTGGGACCAGATGTCCCCTATGGGCTCACCTGGCCACACCAAATGAGGAGTGAAGGAACCAGTTGTGGGGACACGGCTCCAGGGACTGAAAAGGCTTCTGGGCTCTATTCTCTCCCCAAGACCCCTGAGACTGCTACATTTTCTCAGCAGCCCTCCCACAGTGGATCCTAGCAGCTGGGCTTCTCTGTTGAGGAAACTGGAGCACTGGCCTCTTTCTAGAAATAACCAGCCTGGGGTGGGAGAGAAAGGGGCAGGGAAGGGGCTTCCTGACCATGACTCTGCACCCTTGTCTCACATGGTGGGCACTGAGCCGTGGGTGCTCACAGAGGAGCAGCCCCAGCATGCACCAGCCCCTCCCCATTGGGGTGGCTAGGTGGGGCCAGGGGAGATGGGCATCTGAAACTAGGGCTGGGCTGGACAGGAAGGAAGAATGAAGGATGGACAGGAAACCCCAGATCCCCAATCTCCATATCAAGCAACAGGAGGGACAATAGGAAGCAAAAAGGTCTTGAATTCTGCCTTTAGCAATAAACACCAATGGCTTAAACCCAATGAAATGCTTTGTCAGCAGCCTCCCACTCTCCAGGGAGACCAAAAGCCTTTGCCCTGAAAACTAGGGAAGCTCCCCCAGGACGGCCTTATCCACTGCACTCCTTCACCCTCTTTCACACTCACCCTACAGGCAGAGAGGAGCTCGGGAGTATAGGCAGGTTGAGGAAAGGAGAGGACCCTGGCCGTGGATATGCCTGTCACTGACTCACTGTCTAACCTTGGAAAAGTCTCCCCATTTCTCTAGGCTTCCTTCCCTTCCCTGGATGGTGGGCAGACTGATTGAACCACTGCTAGGGGCCTTTCCCACTGCTCTTAAGGAGGAGTAACCCCAAGCCAGGACTCCCAAAGAGGAGGTCCCGGTGGGTACAAAGGCCTGTGGGCAGCAGGTGGAGAGGTGGAGACCAGGAAGGCCCCCACCTGGCTGCTCCTTCCCCGTCCTGGCATGGACACAGGTGACCAGTGGTCGGTGAGAGGGGAGCGCTTGTCTCCTCACAGGGAACCAAGAAGGGCTGCAGGCCCATCACCCCAGTCCAGAGCAGCATAAGAGCAACAAGGGGGAAGGCACAGAGGAGAAGCTCTGTGGGGTCTCCGTCCTAGGAAGCAGGTGAGGGTGGTGAGGGGGAATATCCGCCGCCACCTAGCTGAGGAGCAAGTAAAATGGGGAGGGAAGTTAGCACACAGCGGACAGGTGAGGGAAGGAGGTCAGGAGCCAAGATGTGACTTTTGGGTGGAGTGGTATTTACAAGAGTGGCACAATTCTCGGGGGGAATCACCCACTAGGAAGGACTGTCATGATGGGGGCGTGAGGAAGCTACCGTGTGGGTGAGAACCTGCTGGTGGATGCGGGAGGAAGCCTCTTCTGGAGTATACAGTGCACAGTGGGGCACAGTCTGATAAAATCCCCACAGTGGATGAAACCCACAGCCTAAGCGCTGAGCAGGGACAGAGGGAAGCTTCTACACTGGAGGTTGGGCCAGGGGCAGACGCACACGGTGGGACCCAGGAAGGAAAGACAGCAGAGTAGGGACCTTTGCACAAGCACCTGCCTGCCTCCTTTCTCCATGGCAAAAGGCCCCAGCAAGGCCTGCAGAACATTCCACATAGCCAGTTCCTTCAGTGGGAGGAAAGACAAAGGATGTCCCTAAAAGGCCAAAAATTCTTGGGGCCCAGTGTGCAGAAGCCGGGCAGCTGGGGCTGGGCTGCAGCAGAGGAGAGGCCACAAAGGGAAAGGGTGGCAGAGGCTTGGGGCTCGGGATCCAATTACGCGGTTGTTTCCATACTTAGCTGCCTGACAGCCGCCTGGAATACTCAGCACTCGAGCTGCTGCAGCCCCGCAGAGCCCAAATTAACTCAAGGACAGACAAGGGCAGGGCCCAGCAGCAAATGCAGTGGCTGGAGCCCCCCACCTTACATCTCCAGTCCCTGAGGAATAGCTTTTGTTCCCACCCACCGCCTGCTCTCCTTGCTGGGACTGTGCCCTTGCAATCCCCTATCCAACCTCAAAGACCTGAGAGGCTGGATTCCAGGCCTCCACAGTCCCAGGAACAAACCTAGGCTCAAAGCCCGGCTGGGGGAAGACTGCCGAGTCATGAAAAGACATGGTGGGGAGTCCAGATCCTAGGGGGATCTCCAGAGCACCTCCCTACAAGCATTCCTGAGGGAAACCAGGCCTCAGGAACCTTAGGAACAAAAGAGGTGGCAAAAACGATCTGGCATCCCCTCCACAGCCTATAGATAACCCCCATGCTGCAACCCAAGCCACTACCTCTGCTACCCAAAGTGCTGAGATGTCAAAGGGAAGCCCAGGCATGTAGAGCTGAGCCCCTTTTCTGATGGAAGCCCCCACCAGCAGCAGAGGCTCTACTCCAGAACAGGCCCGTTCCTCTTCTGAATTGCATCCAATTCTGTTTCCAGCCCTACCGCCAACACTATTTCCGATCTTATCCCAAACCAACTCTATCTCACTGCTCCCAAAACGGTCCCCACCTTTGCCCACTGTGTCCCCCATCTATCCTCGATCACGCAAACCCAGGTCTCTTGAAGGAGTGGGGCCTCCGCCTTATCTCCGACCAGGTGGGAGAGTCACCTCAACGACCTCCAGCTCCCAGACTGTGCTATTTTGTCCATCTCAGAGGCTCCTCAGTCTTGACTTTAGGGGCCCCTCTTTCCCACATCTACTGGCCGGACTCCTCTCTGACCCCGGCTCAGGCCTCAGCTGTTTGCTGTTCCCGCTTCCTCTGGACTCCCCAAGAGCCCCACAACGGCACTCCTCCTCTCCAGCACCCAGCTCTTTCTCCGAGGCCCCAGGACCAGGGAAAAGAGAAGGGTGAGAACAGTGACACCAGCCAGGAGCTGGGGTTTGCCGTCAGTCCTGACTCCCTACCCTACCCACGGTAGACAGAAAACCACAGAAGAAGCATGAGGGTGCAATCTGGGCTGGGTCATGCTGGGAGGGCCCTACCTGCTTGTCCTGGGAGCAGGAGCGAGGCCAGGAGGCAGCCGAGCAGGACCAGCGCCCTCATGGTGACTGCCAAGAGAGCCCAGCTGCTCCTCGCCTCTATTTATACAGCTGGCCCTGGCAGCAGCAGGCGGTGCAGGGGGAGAGGGGTCACACAGTCACTAGGGCAACTAGGAGGGCGTGATGGGGAAGAAGCCCAAACCCCGGCAGGCTGTGCGGAGGCTCAGCCTGCGCCGCCACTGTCCCAGCTGCTGGGCCCCAGGACACAGGGCCACGGCTGGATTCTCTCCCCTGAAACCTTGCAGCCCTGGGATCACATGACATTGGTCACAGGACGGGGTGGGGGGCATAAAATGGAGCATCCCTTGAGCTGAGGTCATGAAGTTAAGAATCTGAGTCTTCCCAGAACTTGCAGTAACTTGACCCAAAGTCTGGGCAGGTTAAGGACCTTGACACCTGCACTGGAAGAAGGAAGCTGTAAGGCAGCGCAGAAGAAATCCTATTTGACAGTCACTGATCTAGACGCTAGAGTGCTCAGCGGCTGGGCACAGAGGCTCATGCCTGTAATCCCAGCACTTAAGGAGGCCAAGGAGAGTGGAAAACCTGAGGTCCGGAGTTTGAGACCAGCCTGATCAACATGGAGAAACCCTATCTCTACTAAAAATACAAAAAATTAGCTGGGCATGCTGGTGCGTACCTGTAATTCCAGCTACTCAGGAGGCTGAGGCAGGAGAACTGCTTAAACCTGGGAGGTGGAGGTTGTGGTGGGCTAAGATCGTGCCATTGCACTCCAGCCTGGGTAAGAAGAGCAAAACTTTGTCTCAAAAAAAAAAGAGAGAGAGAGAGTGAGTAGTCAGCTACGGCAAACCTGCAACACATGACTGCTGAAGTCCAAGGCTACAGCTCTGAACAACCTTCCAGCCTCTGGAAGAGATAGCGTGCAGACTAGAGGGAGAGGGGTATGCTGAGACACAGTTGAGGCTGCAGTGTAAGTTGGAGGATGGAGAAACAGATATCTATTTCCAATAACACAGGGGTTCCAGAACATTCAGTCACCTCTGCAAACTGCTTTTTTGTTTTTTTTGATGGAGGATCTTGCTGTCGCCCGGGCTGGAGTGCAGTAGCACAATCATGGCTCACTGCACTCGACCTCCTCGGCTCAATCAGTCCTCCCAACTCAGCCTCCCAAGTAGCTAGGACAATAGTGCCACCACGCTCTACTGATTTTTTTAAATTTTTTGTAGATGGCCCAGAGAGCCAGTTGTAAGAAGCCAAGGGAAAGCAGGCACTTGCTTGTCTGGTCAGGGGAATGGTGTCATTGTGAGGTGAAGAGGTAGAAGCTGGCCTTGGAGGAAAGGAACTAAAAGTAAATTAGGGCTGGGCACGGTGGCTCACACCTGTAATCCCAGCACTTTGGGAGGCCGACGCAGGCAGATCACCTGAGGTCAGGAGTTCAAGACCAACCTGGCCAACATGGTGAAACCCCATGTCTACTAAAAACACAAAATTAGCCAGGCATGGTGGTGCACACCTGTAGTCTCAGCTACCCAAGAGGCTGAGGCAGGAGAATTGCTGGAACCCAGGAAGCAGAGGTTGCAGCGAGCCGAGATCACACCACCCCACTCCAGCCTGGGCAACAGAGCGAGACTCTGTAACAA
>NW_016107637.1:1789477-1796173 GCF_001604975.1 Cebus imitator | reverse complement strand
AAATTACTTAGATAGTGAGGGTACAGAAGTCCTCAGTAAGTTTTCCTTTTAATGAAAAGCTGCCCAAAATCACTTTCCTTTCTAACAAAGAGCAGCCTGTAAAATCGAGCTGCAGCCATAGATGCCAGCAGTTGTGCCAATTATGTTCAAAATGGCGTGTCCATCTTTCCTTCTCTGCCAGCCACATGTACAGTAAGGAGCAGACAAGATGGTGACAGCCAAGGGGAAAGTTTATTTGCATAATAAGATCAGAGTGGGGAGACCAGCCTTCCCTTCTGCTATGTAAATGTAATGCCTGATGGAACCAATCTGAGTCCTCTGTCAATCAGACACCGCCTCCTCAAGCCTGGCTATAAAATCCAGTGCCTGCGCTGCCACTGGCCTTTTCCTTGGAAGTCCCCTCTCTCACTGGAGAGAGCTGTTTTCCTCTCTTTCTTTTGCCTATTAACCCTCTACTCCTAAAAAAAATAAAATTAAAAAAATAAAAATAAAAATGAGGTCTCACTGTGTTGCCCAGGCTCCTCTCAACCTCCCGAGCTCAAGTGATCCTCGCACCTCAGCCTCCTGAGTAGCTGGGACTGCAGGTATGCACCACCGTGCCCAACTCAGCTCAGCTCGGCCTTCAGACAGAAGCTGCCAGAGCCCTCAGCCTAAGGGTCCCCAGCCCCATTTTCAGAAGCTATGCATTCCTAGGCACACCTGCTCCTGACTGTCTCAGGCTAACATTCCTCAGATGACCAGGGAGGACACGTGTCTGAGAACAAGACGTGGGGCAGGAGAAAAATCATGTAGCCCGGCTCCTCCTTTCCAATGGTCCCACTTCTAATGCCCTGGAGCCAGGGTCGGCCAAGTGCTTCTGTAAGGAGCCGGGTGGTAAATAGTTTAGGTCTTGCTGGCCATCTGCAACTCCGACACTGTGCCTGTGTAACTGGAGCAGCTGGCGCATACAGATGAATGGATGTAGATGCATCCTGATAAAACTTTATTATAAAGAAGAGGCAACAGGCTGGTTCTAGGCTATAGTTTGCACATTCCTGCCCATACTCTAGAGAAATTGTCTGGTGAAAAATCCTTTGGTAAAGGATCACCCATATCAGTGCTTTATGAATCTGGGTTTTCCTACATCTGGCTGCTTCATGTGGCAGTTAAGAGCTAGAAAGGGGAAGGTGGTGTGATATCTTGGGGCCAGGGATGACAGGTGTGTGACGGGGCTGTTGTGGATTTGAGCCTGGGAACAATATGCTCAAGGGAGAAATAACGTGAGTTTATTTATTCTTTTTTTTTTTCAGACAAGGTCTCATTCTGTCACACAGGCTGGAGTGCAGTGGCACAATCATAGCTCACTGCAACCTCAACCTCCTAGGCTCAAGCAATCCTCCTACCTCAGCCTCCAAGCAGCTGGGAATACTACACCTGGCTATTTTTTCTTTTTATTTTTGTAGCAACATGATCTACCTACATTGCCCAGGCTGGTCTAAAACAATCCTCCTGCCTTGGCCTCCCAAAGTGCCAGAATTATAGGCGTGAGCCACCATGCCTGAGAAAAAGTGTTTCTGGGGGGAAACAAGTAGGTTCAACCCTGGAAAACTTTCTACGATCAAATAAGAAGAGGTCCCAGAAGTGGCAAGTCAATGTCACAGTCACAAATGTTTATTTGGAAGACCTGACAACCAGGTCTCAATTTCTCAAATGATGCCATAAGAAGGAATTATCAGGCTTGTCCTGTGTGGTTCCTGAGGGCAAGGCCAGGTTTGATGGGCGAGGACAACAGGAGACCCATTTTAGCTCAAGGTAAAGGAGCATGTCCAGGTGAAGCTGCCCAGCAGAGGAACAGGTTTGCTGACAAAGGAGTGAGTGTCCTGTCCCTGCATGGGTTCCAGCAGAGGCCAGGTATGCAGGGAAGGGCACTGCCCAAGTGCTTTTCTTCTGTGCTTGCACAGAAAGTCTGAGTCTAGGGAAGACTCTGTGCTGGTGCCTCCTAGAGGCCCTCCCGCCTCTGTCCCTACATTGTTTCCTCCAGAGGTCCGGCCTCACTGGTTTCTGCAGGAGGCATTTACTTGCATCAAGCCTAGCCTGTGTCCTCGTCTTAGGACTGTTGGTTGTCTCTAGGATGGTGAGGGATTTATCCAGCAAGCAGTGTCCTTGAGAAGAGGTTGCATCTGCCAGTGGGGACCTGGGTGGGCAGGGACTCTTGGGAAGCCAGGGGCTGTGAAGGAAAGGAGGGCTTCTGCACACCGCATTCCAGCCACTTCAGCAAGGGTCTTGGGGGAGGGTCTGAATGGGCCTGCTCGCCTGCCTCCTTTTTTTTCTCACTTCACTTGCAGAGGGCTGCTCCTCCCAAAGCTCAAAGCGCTCCTCTTCTTTGATGGAGAAAACCCCAAGAGTGGGGCTCAGAGCCATATATCTGTGATCCTGGGGAAGACACAGGCCTCAGCTGCCAAACAGGGCAGCCAACCTGATAGAACTGCTGTGAAGGACACAGGAGATGCTAGAGGGGTAGATATTTTAACGTTTCATTGAATTGTAACCCATATGCTGCAGGACACAGTTTGTATGAGCTCACTGAATTATCGTAAAGCATGAAGAGCAGGTCTGGCTCGGTCCCCCTTTGGGAGCTGACTTGCTAGATCCCGCCACACCTCAAATGGTTCCCAAGGGGCTATGAAAATCAGGTTGAACCTGACAACTCAGGCCTCTGAATCCATTCTGTATTCAAGACTGACCCAGCGTAACATGTTGCCCTCATTGAAAGTATTTTCTCATTTACCTTGGAAATCATAGGTTATCTGTCTTAGAAGGACCCAAATTCCCACCAAACCAGGTATCCCTTAACAGCCAGCCATCCAGCCACTGAATACTCCCAGCAACAGGGAGTTCACTACCAGAGAGCTACAGCTCTGCTGTTCTGAAGATCCTAGGGCGTAGAACTAGTCACAGTGCTAAGTCTCAACTTCTCACCAACTCATCCCAACTTATAAGCCTCAACTTCCCACCAAAAGGCAGAACAGGTCAGGCACAGTGGCTCATGCCTGTAATCCCAGCACTTTGGGCAGCCAAGGTGGGTGGATCACTTAAGGTCAGGAGTTTGAGATCATCCTGCCCAACATGGTGAAACACTGTCTCTACTAAACGTACAAAAGTTAGCCAGTTGTGGTAGCGCACGCCTGCAATCCCAGCTACTCCAGAGGCTGAAGCAGGAGAAATGCATGAACCTGGGAGGCAGAGCCAAGTAAGCAGAGTATCGCACTACATTCCAGCATAGGCGACAGACAGACACTCCACCTCAAAAAAAAGAAAAAACCTTCACAACCTTCACAAATCACTTGCTTATTTATTCTGAGGCGATCCACCAAGACAGCCTGCACCTTGGGGGAAACTTGACTTGGACCCCTAATTCAGGCAACCTTGCAGCTGTCATTCTTAGCTCCTTTTTTGTTGTTATTGTTTTTGTTTGTTTTGAGACGGAGTCTCGCTCTGTTGCCCAGGCTGAAGTATAGTGGCATGACCTCAGCTCACTGCAACCTCCACGTCCCAGGTTCAAGCGATCCTCCTGACTCACCCCACCCCTCAGTAGCTGGGATTATAGGCACATGCCACCATGTCCTGGCTAATTTTTGTATTTTTAGCAAAGACGGGGTTCCACCACATTGGCCAGGCTGGTCTCGAACTCCTGATCTTAGGTGATCCACTCACCTCAGCCTCCAAAGTGCTGGGATTACAATCGTGAGACACCACACCTGGCCAACTCCTTTTGTTTTTCAATTGGGGGTATGGTGAGGGGAGACTGGTTTGGGGAACTCATTCCTTTCTACAGCTGCCGGATTTAGAGTTGATCCTGCCGCAGCCCCCAGTCCTATCCCCTCCTCTGTCGGCACAGGTTCTTGTCAATCAACAGAAGAAACTTGCAACTCAGCAGTGCAAGAGGAGAAAGGAGACCAAGGCAGAGGATGATATAACCCCACTCCTGCGCAGGACCTGCAGGGCAATGGAGGCCAAGCCAAAAAATTCAACAAGTGAAAACGACAAATGCTACAAGGCCACAAAACATCAAGGAAAGCACAGGCAGCTAGTTAAAGAAGGGACAGGAGCATGGAATGGGATGGCGGGAAAAGGGTGGAGCTAGAGACACACAAAAAAATCTGAAGCTAAGAACAGAATGGCCAGCTGGCTCCAAGAGGCTGTCTGAGGATTTGCATGTGCTTTACATACTGGTCTGGGGCCAGTCAGTCAACTAGTAAGGAGGCCAAGGTCATGGGAAGGGCCCCTCTTCCGCTCAGTAGCCCTTCACACATCTAGCAGAGCTGGGCATCGCTCTGCTGCATGGCCAAAGATGCCCCCAAATCATGGCACAAGAGGCATGTTTTTATTACAACCCACCCTGTACCAGAAAGGCATAGAGATGAACTTTCTCTATAAAATATAGCAAAAAAGCATGAACTGGAAGCACTAGTGGAAGAAAAACAGGAAGGCTCACAATATGGAACCATTAGTAAGACTAACGGAAAAAAAATGACATCATATATTTCAGTCCCTCACACATGTGTAACTTGACCACCTGCCCAATTCAGTGTCCTTAAAATAAAAGCAAACCAAACGCTTGGGAGGAGTGAAATTATTTCTACTATTGAGACTCGGCAAGAATTTCTTCTAAGAATCCTCGTAAAGAGAACACAGACACAGTGCAAGGTAACAACCCTTGAGAACATTCTTAGAGCAGACGTACATTTTCCATGAAGTTATCCGTAATAGAGACTCTTTAAAACAGGGCAGGGGACCAGCTGGGCGCAGTGGCTCACCACTATAAGCCTCGTACTTTGGGAGACCAAGGTGGATGGATCACTTGAGGCTAGAAGTTCAAGACTACCCTGGCCAACATGGCAAAACCCTGTCACTACTAAAAATACAAAAAAAATTAGCCAGGCACGGTGGTGCATCCCTGTAATCTCAGTTACTTGGGAGGCTGAGGCAGGAGAATCGCTTGAACCTGGGAGGCAGAGGTTGCAGTGAGCCAAGATCACGCCACTGTACTCCAGCCTGAGTGACACAGCAAGACTCCATCTTGGGGGGAAAAAAAAGCCGGGTGCAGTGGCTCACACCTATAATCCCAGTACTTTGGGAGGCTGACGTAGGCGGCTCACCTGAGGTCAGGAGTTCGAGACCAGCCTCACCAAAATGGAGAAATCCCATCTCTACTAAAAACACAAAATTTGCAGGGTGTGGTGGCACATGCCTATAATCCCAGCTACACGGGAGGCTGAGGCAGGAGAATCACTTGAACCCAGGAGGCAAGGCTGTGGTGAGCCGAGCTGGCACCACTGCACTCCAGCCAGGCAACAAGAGTGAAACTCTGTCTCAAAAAAAAAAAAAAAAAATAGGACAAGGGAGGCCACAGAGAACCAAGAATGCCCAGCCCTGCCTCAAAGAAATCATCGCCCAAAAAGGGCCCATGACACATGCTTAGGGGCGATTCTCCTGAACTGTCACCTTACCACCCTACATGCTGTTGGGAGGAGGGAAAATTGGGTACCATACATTTGGGGGATAGTAGCTACTAAAATCTAGTTATAATAGCCCTAAGTTGGAAACAACATAAATGTCTATCACTATATGAATGTATAAACAAACTGTGGTCTATTCATACAATAAAATAGTACTTAGCAAGAAAAATGAACATTTATAGTTACACAAAAACATAAACGAATCTCAGAGACATTATGTGGAGCAAAAGAAGCTGGACAAAAATAGTTTATGTGTTGGATGACTGATACAAGCTTCCAGAACAGGCAAAATTCCAGCCTGGCCAACATGGTAAAACACTGTCTCTACCAAAAAAGTGAAAAATTAGCCAGGCGTGGTGGCGCACACCTGTGGTCCCAGTTACTCGGGAGGCTGTAAAAACAACAAATGCTACAAGGCCACACAGCACTGGGGAAAGCACAGACAGGCAGCTGGTTAAACAAGGGACAGACACATGGACTGGAATTGGGGGGGAACAGGGTTGGAGCCAGAGACATCGCTTGAACCCAAGAAGTGGAGGTTGCAGTGAGCCGGGATTGCACCACTGCACTCCAGCCTGGACAACAGAATGAGACCCTGTCTCAATCAATCAATCAATACAAAATAAGCAAAACTAATATATTGTGATAGGTATTAAAACCAAGGCCAGGTGTGGTGGTTCGCCCCTGTAATCTCAGAACTTTGGGAGACTGAAGTGGGAGGACTGCCAGAGAACAAGTTTTCAGACCAGCCTGGGTAGCAAAGTGAGACCTTGTTTCTGTTTTTTTAAAAAAGGAGAAGAAATTAAAACTATGGTGCGAGTCCACCATACACCTACCAGAATGCTTAAATAATGATATATCTGACAATGCTAAGTGCTGGTGAGAATCCAGGGCAACAGGAACTCTCATAAAAATGATAAAGAATAGAGCATTACACGCACATACACATAAAGCATTAAAAAATGGGTAAATCTGAATAACTTCCATGTACAATACCCATGTCAATTACCTGGTTTCTATGCTAATTGTAGTTGCGTAAGATGTTAACAATGGGGGAGGCTGGGTGATCTCCCTATACATCTTGCTTTAAAAAAAACAGGCCAGCCGGGCACAGTGGCTCACGCCTGTAATCCCAGCACTTTGGGAGGCCGAGGTGGGTGGATCACGAGGTCAAGAGATCGAGACCATCCTGGTCAAC
>NW_016107637.1:1784655-1788807 GCF_001604975.1 Cebus imitator | reverse complement strand
CTAAAAAAAAAAAAAAAAATACAAAAATTAGCTGGGCATGGTAGCTTGTGCCTGTAATTCCAGCTACTTGGGAGGCTGAGGTAGGAGAAATGCTTGACTCGGGACCCAGGAGGCGGAGGTTGTGGTGAGCTGAGATTTAGCGACTGCACTCCAGCCTGGGCTACGAAGTGAGACTCCATCTCAAATAAATAAATAATAAATAATAATAATAAATTGGCCAGGAGCAGTGGCTCACACCTGTAATCCCAGCACAATGGAAGACCAAGGCAGGCAGATCACCTGAGGTCAGGAGTATGAGACCAGCCTGGCCAACATGGTGAAACCCATCTCTACTAGAAATACAAAAAACTTAGGTGGCCATAGTGGCGCACACCTGTAATCCCAAATACTCAGGAGGCAGAGGCAGGAGAATCGCTTGAACCTAGGAGGCGGAAGTCCACTGCACTCCAGCCTAAGCTATGCACCCTCTTCTGAAATTGTTACCTAGTACGCCAATAAAAGGATTTGGCCCCAGAGCAGCGGCTCACGCCTGTAATCTCAGCACTCTGGGGACTAAAGCAAGACGATCGCTTGAGGTCGGGAGTTCGACGCTAGCCTAGACAACATACTGAGGCCCGTCTCTACAAAAAAAATTTAAAAATTAGCCGAGCTGGTGGTGTGTGCCTGTGGTCCCAGCTACTCCGGAGACTGAGGCAGGAGGATCGCTTGAGCCCGGGAGGTGGAGAGTGCAGTAAGCCGAGATCGCACCACTGCACTCCAGCCTACACGACACAGCAAGACCCTTTTAATAACAGGTTTTGTTGAGTGTCTCATTGATCCGGTCCCTCCCACGCCCCCTGTGCTTCACAAAAACGTCAAGTCCGAGCTCCCGGCCCGGCGCGGCAGCCTCCTCTTCCGCGGGCCTGGCCGGGGCTCGGGAGAAGGACGAGTTCCTTGGGGCCGGGAGTCACCAATCACACTCAGCCTGACACGGCAATGTTTCGGATACTTTGGGTAAAAATTAAACGTCTTACGAAAAATCCAGTCACCTCTTTCTCGATGTTTTTTACGGTGGCGTCTAGAACCTTTCGTCAGCGCGAACTCCGTACCCGAGTGCCGTAATCACCTGCTCCCAGGGTGGGCAGGACGCGCACTGGCGACGTCTGCGCGCGGGGCGTGCGTGAGAGCGCGCGGGCGACAGGAGCGGGGGCGGGGCAGCGGGCGGGGCCAGGCGGCCGTGGTGGCGGGAGCGCGCGCCCCATGGCCTGAGGCGTCAGGAAACAAGCGCGCGAGCGAACGGGCGGGGCAAGTCCGGGAAAAGGCGGGGCCGCAGCCCCGCCCCTGACTTCCGCCGCCTGCGGGTGAGACCGCCTACCATCCCCGGGCGCGCTTGGGCTTGTCGCGGGAGGCGTGATGGCCCGCCCCCAAGCCACGCCTCTGACCTATGAGAACTGGGCAGTCCCGCACCGACTGAGAGGAGCCTTCACTCTCGCAGGGGCTGGGCGTTCTGGGCGCAGTGCACCCTCTGTTGAACCTTAGAAGCTGCGCGGGGACCGGGCCTGCCGTTTCGCACCTGGCCGAAAGGGGTCGCTGTGCCGGGCCAGATCCTATGTAAATTTACCTGGATAATCTCAGGAAACGAAAATTAGCTGCAGTGCAAAGAAGCCAGGCTCCAAAGACTGGATTATTCCATTTACATGACATATTGTCACGGGTAAGACTATAGCAACAGAGAATTAGATCAGTGGCTCTTATGGGCTGAATTAACCACCAAGGGGCATGGGGGACATTGGAGATAAAGGAACCAATTCACATCGTTTTGTTTTTTAATTTTGCTTTCCTTTTATTCTTTTTTAAATCATATCTTGATCATAGTGGTGGATAGGAAACTATGCATTCGTCAAAACATGCAAAACCAAAAACCAGAAAGTGTGACTTTTACTAAATGTAACTACTTTTTTATTAATTTGTTTTTAAAGACAGATTCTTGCTCTCTTGCCCAGGATGGAGTGCAGTGGCTCCATCTCGGCTGACTGAAACCTCTGCCTACTGGGGGCAAGTGATTCTTCTGCCTCAGCCTCCCCAATAGTTAGGACTACAGGCGAGCACCACCAGGCCCAGCTAATTTTTGTATTTTTAGTAGAGACAGGGTTTCACCATGTTGGCCAGGCTGGTCTTGAACTTCTGACCTCATGTGATCCACCTACCTTGGCCTCCCAAAGTGCTGGGATTATAGGTGTGAGCCACCGTGCCTGGCCAACTACTTTAACTTTTTTAAAAAAGATATTAAAACCAGAAAGCAGATAGGTGGTTGCTGGAGACTGGGAGGAGGGGGAAGGAGTGGCTGCTTAACGGAGGCATGTTGGACATGTTTTGGAACCAGGTAGGCTGTGTAACACTGAATGTATTAAGTGCCATTGAATTGTTCACTGTAAAATTCCAGGAAACTCTGCAGGCTCCTTTCTGTTAAGAGTTCATGTCCATGTCATCATGGGGTGAGCTGTGACTCTGCCTTCTACTCTGGCCTCAGTCCCCAAGCACCCAGCACTGTGAGCATGAGGCATAGCAGAGGACCATGGCATAAATCGATCTCTAGCCATGGAAGATTGAAAGATTTAAAGGATCATGGCCCAGCCTGGGCAACATGGCCAAACCCTGTCTCTACAATAATATACAAAAAAATTAGCTGGCCAGGCATGGTGGCTCATCCTTGTAATCCCAGCATTTTGGGAGGCAGATCACCTGAGGTCAGGAGTTCAAGATAAGCCTGGCCAACATGGTGAAACTCTGTCTCTACTAAAAATACAAAAATTAGCTGGGCATGATGGCAGGTGCCTGTAGTCCCAGCTATGTGGCAGGCTAAGGAGGATCACTTGACCCTGGGAGGTGGAGCTGAGATCGTATCATTACACTCCAGCCTGGGCAACACAGCAAGACTCTATCTTAAAAAAAAAAAAAAAAAAAAAAGCCAGGCTTGCTGATACAGGCCTGTAGTCCCGGCTACTAAGGAGGCTGAAGTGGGAGAATCACTTGAGACCAGGAGGTTAAGGTTACAGTGAACTATGATCACAACACAGCACTCCAGCTTGGCGACAGAGCAAGACTCCATTTCACGTAAAAATAATAAAAATTTTAAGATAGCTAGGCGTGGTGGCTCATGCCTATAATCCCAGAACTTTGGGAGACCAAGATGGGCAGATCACTTGAGGTCAGGAGTTTGAGACCAGCCTGGCCAACGTGGTGAAACCCTGTCTCTACTAAAAATACAAAAATTAGCTGGGCATGGTAGTGCACACCTATAGTCCCAGCTACTTGGGAGGCTGAGGTAGGAGGATAGCTTGAACCCAGGAGGTGGAGGTTGCAGTGAGCCAAGATCACACCACTGCACTCTAGCCTGGGCAACAGAGATTGTCTCAAAAACTAACAATAAAATAAAATAAAGGACCACACCGATCCCCAGTAGGATGCAATACCCTTGTGCTATTATCACCAATTTTCAGAACAGGAAATTGAGGCTCAGAGGAAGTGGCTTGTCAGAGGTGGACCTGACCTCTGGCAGACCAATTCCAGGACCCGAGCACTTGAACACCATACCACAGTGGGGTGGGGGAGGGTGGAGGGGAGGGGAGGGGGAGGGCAGTGGGGTTCCCCTTCTAGAGGAGGAGAGGATGAGGTTCAGAGAAGTTATGCAAGCCCAGGAAGTGGCAAAACCTAGGAATTAACCAAAGCCTGGGGATCAAGCAGGGCCCCTGACCACCTGTGTCCTTTTCCTGGCGTTTGGAATCAGTGGCTTGCTTGTTCCTTCTCTCAGCACCTCCCACCAAAGAGCCACTCCCCAACCCCAACCCCATCTTCCACCTTTTCGTTTTGAGATGGAGTTTCACTCTGTCTCCAGGCTGGAGTGCAGTGGCACGATCTCAGCTCACTGCAACCTCCGCCTCCCAGGTTCAAGTGATTCTCCTGCCTCAGCCTCCAGAGCAGCTGGGACTATAGGCATCTGCCAACACACCCGGCAAAGTTTTGTATTTTTAGTAGACAGGGTTTCACCATGTTAGCCAGGATGGTCTCAATCTTTTGACCTCGTATTCTGCTCGCCTCGGCCTCCCAAAGTGCTGGGATTACAGGTGTGAGCCACCACGCTTGGCACATCTTCGATCTTTTTTTTTTTTTTTT
>NW_016107637.1:1767803-1783989 GCF_001604975.1 Cebus imitator | reverse complement strand
AAGGCAAAACCAAAAAAAAAAAAATACCAACAACAAACAAAACAAAAAGAAAGAGACAAAGACATTTTTAGGGTGGAAGATGAGACCTGGAGGCAGAGGTGGAGGCTGGGGGTGGGAGAGTAGAGAACTCTAGTGCCGAGATGGGGAGGGGGAGGGGAGCAGAGCAGCAGCAAACCCCAACCAAGAAGCAACGGAGACCCCTGGGCCCCCAGAACGCCCCAGCCCAGTCTGACCCCAACCCATGTAAGTGCTTAAAGGAGAAAGAACAACACCCAAACAGAGGAGGGAAAAGGGATTGAAGACTGACAATCCCAGGCTGGCTCTGGGCAGGGAAGAAATAACTTGGGGTTTTGTTTGATTTTCCCTGTTCTTAAAAAACATGTTTAAAGGAAAAAATGCTTTTTGGCAGAGAGAGGCAGGCACCTCCGTGTCAGCTTCCCCCAGCCCCCGGGGCCGAGGCCCAGCCCTGGGGTCCCGATGCTCCCACACGCTCTGAGCCATCCCAGCCCTGGGACCTCGGGTTGAGTGGCTTCGTTCAAAGGTTGATTTACAGTATTGAAAAAGAGGTCATAAAAGAGACCCAAATAACATCGTAATTTTGTAAAAATTTCTCACTCATTCACCCTCATCTCTCCCTGTGGCTGCCCCGGCTCCCTCGAGCCCCCAGAAGGGAGAGGAGGGCTGGGGGGGGTAGTCAGGGAAGCTCCCCGTCCCCTGACGGTTCCTCCCGGCTCTGGTCCATGGCTTCACTGTCTGAGGCCTCGGAGTCGGAGGCCGTGTCAGAGGTGGGGGCCTCCGGGCAGCTTCGGACCGGCTTCACGATGACAGCTCGCCTCTGCTCCTCCTCCAACTCCTGCTTTTCCTGGGTGCCCTCGATGTGCTGGATTGCCTGGACAGGGACGAACCAATGAGGAGGCTCGGCCGGGGACACACAGCCAGCCAGGAGGCAGTGGGGGCCCTCAGCCAGCCACTGTCTCCCCCAGAACACACATCCCAGAAATAAGCCTTGCAAAGCAGCAGGGGAGGCCCCCCAGACTCTATGAAAAACAAACTCTTTTTCCTTTTTTTTGGAGAGATCTCACTATATCACCCAGGGAAGAGTGCAGTGCGCACGATCATAGCTCACTGCAGCCTCAGATTCCTGGGCTCAAGCGATCCTCCTACCTCTGCCTCCCTAATAGCTGGAACCACAGGAGTGCACCACCATCCCCAGCTAACTTTTGTATTGTTAGTAGAGACGAGGGGGTTCTTGCTATGTTTTCCAAGCTGACCTCAAGCTCCTGACCTCAGGCAATCTTCCTGCCGCAACCTCTCAAAGTGCTGGGATTACAGGCGTAAGCCACCATGCCCAGCCCAGGAACAGACTTTCAAAACTCTTCTGTTAAATTGAAACATCCATTCTGGGAAGCAACAATCCCAGTGCTGCTTAGAAATTATATGTTTCTTTCATATGTTTATGTTTGTTGTGTTTTTTGGAGACAGAGTCTCACTGTGTCACCCAGGCTGGAGTGCAGTGCTTCGATCTCAGCTCACTGCAACTTCCGCCTCCCAGGTCCAAGCGATTTTCCTGCCTCAGCCTCCCGAATAGCTGGGATTACAGGTGTGCACCACCATGCCCGGCTAATTTTCCTATTTTTGGTAGAGACAGGGTTTCATCCTGTTGGCAAGATGGTCTCGAACCCCTGACCTCAAGTGATCTGCCCACCTGGCCTCCCAAAGTGTTGGGATTCCAGGTGTGAGCCTCCCTGGAATATGTTTGTATATTTTAAAGCTTGCCTACTAATTTATTAAAGGCCTTTGTTATTAATTGCATTATGCAATTTGCAAGGTTTATGAGCAACTGAAATTCAGGGAGATTGATGGATTTTTTTTTTCCTGTCTTGCTTTTTTGGTTGGGTTATTTATTTACTTATTACTGATTTCTGAGGTTGGGTCCCTCAAGGGGCCTTATTCAAGGCTGAGTGCAACTATATACCCTCAGGCTTGAGCCACAGAGTTCCTCCTCCGTAGGAGGCCCAACTGTCACCCACAGCCCTGACCCCTGTATCCCCATCCAGGTCCTCAGGGATGGAGGTGAGACAATGCTTCGGAAAACCCAGACTGTGGGAAAGGACCGTCTTCCCGGCCCACCCCTCCTGACAGGTAGGCCCTGGCCAGGTCTCTGGCCCTCATATTCTCCACTTGCAGATCCAGGGAGGGAGCCCCAAGGCTTCCAGCCTTCCACCCCCTCCCACCCAAGCACTATCTTCCTCCTCTACCACTCCTCATTTTCTAGTCTAAAGAAGAGAAAGAGCCTGTTCCCAGTGTATGACCCCTACAAGCTGCCCCTTTCCTGAGCCCAGGTACCTGCACGATGGTGTCCAGATTTTGCCGGGATGTGGAAACAGAGTTGATGACTGAGGAGGGGCCCATGGTGACAACGTTGATGTGGTGGGAGGGAGGGGGAGGCGGTGCCGGCACGATCACTGTGGGGTGGTGGGTGGGGGCAGGAGGGGGCAGGAGCTGCAAGACAGAAGCCCTCAGCCTTTCTCTCAAGCCTTCTCCCGGCCCATCCACCTCCCTTATTCATGCAGGGCCAGCCAGTGTATAACTCCCCAGCCCCATTTATGTTACGAAACAGAGATGAGACGGACTACAGAGAGGCTTCCAGCCATCCAACATCCCCTGCCCACTCCCCAATCCCCAGAGCCTGCTTCCAGGCACCTCCTGCTCACCTGGGTCCGCAGGTGCTGCTGTTCCCGCTCCAGCTTCTCCTGGTGCAACAGCCTCACCTGTTCCTGCTGCTGCTGCAGCTGCACCTGCTGCGCAATCACCTTGAGCTTTTCTGGGTACATGTGGGCCTCCAGCGAGCGCACCTGGAGGCAGGACAGCCTCGGCTCAGGGGCAGGCCTGGGAGCACACCCTGCCCTGTCAGTCCCACAGCAGGTCATTCACTCCTGCTGAAAACCCTACCACCAGGCGGGCCCCCCTCAACAGAGGCCAGAGCATTTCCAAAGACCTTCAGCCCCTGCCTCATCTCACCTCCCACCTGAGCCTCCACTGTACCACTGGACCATGCTCCCTCCTGTCTGAGCCTCTGCCTATGCTGTTCCCTCTGCCGAGAACACCCTTTTCTGCCCTTTGGTTAATTATGAGACTCAACTTCCCACTTCCATTGAGACACTATGGGGCATCCCCACAGCTCCAGCCTGGCCTTCATCATGGTTAAGTGCTTTGTTTTTGGTTTTTGTTTTGAGACAGGGTCTCCCTCTGTCACCTAAGCTGGAGTGCAGTGGCACAATCACAGCTGACTGCAGCCTCCACCTCCTGGGCTTAAGCCATCCTCCCAGCTCAGCCTCCCAAGTAGCTGGGACCACTGATATGCACTACCACACCTAGCTTTTTGAGACAGGTGTCACTCTGTCACCCAGGCTGGAGTGCCATTGTGCGATCACCGCTCACTGCAGTCTCCACCTTCTGGGCTCAAGCAGTCCTCCCAGCTCAACCTCCTGAGCAGCTAGAACCACAGGCACACCCCACCACACCTGCCTAATTTTCATATATTTTTTGGTGAAGATAGGATCTCATTACGCTTCCCAGACTGGTCTCAAACACCTGGGCTCAAGTGATCCTCCCGCCTCAGCCCCACAAAGTGCTGGGATTACAGGTGTGAGCCACCATACCTAGCCCATTAGGGCTACATTTTTGAGGTCATTTGACTAATCTTCCCCACCGCAACGCAAACGGTGACCCCCGAGGGCAGGGACATGTCTGGCTTGCTCCCCACTCCTAAGCCTGGCACCGCAGCAGGTGCTCCTGTAAATAGGGCTCAACCAAGGGCAGGAAAGCCTTAAGGGGGACCCCAGGCTCCGCTCCGCTGCACCACGCGCCGCGCCCAGCAGAGGGCGCTGCCTCACCTGCTCCTCCAGCATCATGCGCACCGAGCGTTCCTTGTCCAGCTGCTGCCGAAGCTCAATCATCTCCCGCCGCAAGTCCTCCGCCTTTTCGTCCTCCCAGATGTCCGGAGAGCCGATGCCTTCGTCCTTGTCCTCTGCCCGCCGTCGCTTGGGGGACGAGCCGCTCAGCTCCTGGGGACCCCAAGGAGTCGGTCAGTGTGCCTGACACCTCGGTACCACCACCACGGAGACTGGGGCTCCATCGCAGCCCCCTAAAGCTGCCCAACACAGGTGGATCTTCATTAGGGAGCCCTTCTGCAAGTCCAACAAACCAGCCAAATGCCAGGAGAATGGCTGCTGTCCAGAGCAATCACCTGGCTCATTCCAGAGCCCACTCCACTGCACTAGACTGATGGGGAAACTGAGGCTCGGGCAGGAAAACAAGTGCCTGAAGTACTTGCCAGTGGGCAAGAAGGGGCCTGCAGCCACACCTGCATCGCAGGCCCACGGCTGGGTCCTGGGATGCCCATGCCAAGAGAGGGAGCCAGGAAGGAGGGCAGGGCGCACCTGGATGAAGCGCTTGAGCTGTGTATTCTGCTGCAAGAGCCTGGTCTTCTCCTGCTCCAGGGAGAAGATGTACTCGGCTGTCTGCTGGAGAATGGCTGCCTGAAGGCAGGGAAAAGCCAAGAGTCAAGCTGGCAATGTTTACCAGAGCTCACTTTCCTCTCCCAGAGGGAGTCTGCCGCCTCCTCCAGGAAGCCCTCCCTGCTCTCACCCACCTTGCTGAGCTTCTCTCCGTCTGTGTGGGGGATGAGGGTCTTGAGAGACTGAAAGCCCGCGTTGATGCTCTGCATGCGCCTCCGCTCGTTGCTGTTGGCGATCTCCCGTCGAATCCGCCGCTCCTGGTCCCGCTGAGTCTCTGGGGTCAGTGGAATGTTGGCAAGGCTGCCAGAGAGGACAGGAACAGGCTTGGCCAAAGCGCCCTCTTCATCATTCATCTCCAGAGGGCCCCAGTGGAACCTGCATCCCGCCCCTGCTGCAAAAGATGCCAGGCCACCCCCAGAGGGCGATGGAGGGGCTCTCTCTGGGACACCCAGATGGACTGAGGGTAAGATAGTCTGCTCAGAGCCCAGCAAGGGCCAGGCACAGTGGCTCACACTTGTAATCCCAGTTATTTGTGAGGTCAAGGCCAAGGATCATTGAACCCAAGAGTTTGAGATCAGTCTAGGCAACCTGTCTCTACAAAAAATAAAATTAGCCAGGTATGGTGGTGCACGCCTGTAGTTCCAGCTACTCAGGAGGCTGAAGGGGGAGGGCTGCTTGAGCCCACAGGTGGAGGCTGCAGGGAGCTATGATGGAGCCAGTGCACTTCTGGGCAACAGAGCAAGACCTTGTCTCAACAACAGCAAAAACCCATCCCCTCCTTGGCTTCCCTCACAGGGAGCAGTTTCTCCTCCCCAACGGAATTCCCAGTGTGTCTGAGCATCAAAACACCTAGGAGCTTAGAAACTGTGCAGACGACGGGTGCTGGCCCCAGTGTCTGACTAGCAGGCCTGGTGGGACCCAGAAACCTGCATGGTGATTCTCATGCACGTGGGACGCCGACAACAGTCAGGGACGCTGTCCCGCTCCTGGGAGACTTCTGAGTGACCTGCTGGGCGCCTGGAGCGCCTCTTCAGCGTCTCAGGCTTTGAATCTCAGGAATGAGGAAGACGTCCCCACTCCCTTCCTACCCTCACGGCCACGCCTCCAGCTACAAGCCCCAGCCCCAGTATGCTGAGACTTCACACACCTCACACAGGACAAGACAGATACGACTCACTCCCCATAAAGACACGAAGCCAGCAACCCCTGCAGACAGTGCTCCCCTCAGCCCACCCACGCCAACAGACCCACCCTGTGCCGGAGAAGCAAGGCTCCCAGCATGCCGTGGGGAGCACTACTAACCCTTGCAGGAGCAGCGGCCAGTGGAGTGAGAAGGCAGCCCTGGGGAAGAGGGCGTGGCTGCTGAGTGGGGCGGGGCTTCCGGCGGGGGCGGGGCGTGTGCGTCAGGGGGCGGGGCTGCGGGCCAGGGAGCAGAGGCAGCGGTTGTGGGCCCAAGGCCACGCTCCCGAGGGTTGGGCCTGTGTGTGGCCTGGAGGAGGCATGTCTCCCTCCCTGGACCTCCCCTGCAACTTCCCCCGCCCCTGGCCTGATGGTTTCCAGATGCTGGGCTCCCAGCAGAGGCCGCCGGCCCCACCCGAAGCCGCAGCCCCGGCTTCTTCCTGAGGGGCCCTCCCGGGGTGCCCTGTTCCAGGACTGGGCCTAAGGGGCTCGCGCCCTTGAATCTGGGAGAACAGGGAAACGGCTCTGAGCAGCTCTTGCTCCATTGGCGGGGACAGTCTGGGGTCAAGGGGCTGCCAAGTCTAACTCCCCTGCTGTGGCCCCTACGCCAATGGGTAGGTGGAAAAGAGTTTGCATGGACCCAAGAGAAAGCACATCTCCAACAGCTGGAAACAGCCGTGGCCTTCCTGGCCCCATCCATCCTGCCCCATCTGTCCAGCCTTGGCTCCCTGTGGGACCCTGGACGTATCCCCGCCCTTTCCTCGGCCTGGGCTTCCTCTCCCAACAGAGAGGTGGGCGACAAGTCTTCCGGCCTCA
This sequence comes from Cebus imitator, assembly GCF_001604975.1. Lineage (NCBI taxonomy): Eukaryota > Metazoa > Chordata > Mammalia > Primates > Cebidae > Cebus > Cebus imitator. Next base: position 1,777,474 of record NW_016107637.1, on the reverse strand, counting down.
TCAAGCCAAGCCTCTCCTCCATCAGGATCCTAAGTCCCACAGCCTGTCCTCAGGTTGTAAATCGCTCACAAGGCCTTGAAATGTCAGTGCGGCAAAGGGGGCCCAGGCCCCCCACTTTCCATGGGAGACTTTAGGATTCAGAGCAGGGAGGGGCATGGTTTTAGGCTCAGTCAGCTGGATGTCAGTGCCCTCACTTCTCCCACTTCCCCTGCCTGCAGTGGGGGTGACCGGGGCACTAGGGCAGGCCTGCTGCACAGCTGTGTGTGGCCCATCTTTGGGGTGGAGTCCAGGCTCCCAGGTCTGGCACAGCCTCAGACTACACCATCTCTGAGAGGCCAGCAGGCCAAGGGGACTAGGACTGCTCTGCAGTGGTGGCTTAAAGCTGGGGCTCTTTGCAGGTAAGAAGTGGGAAGAGATCTCCATAGGAAGCCACAACACAGGGTAAGTGCAATCTGGGGGCATCACCATTCCCACAGGAGAGATGTGGGGAGAGCCCCCTGCTCACCAGCCCCTGGGCCCCTCCCGGCAATGTCCAAAGGTCAGAGCTGACCAGGGCCTGGGGGTGAAAAGTGAGCACTAAGTCCAGCCTTGGGCCACCTGAGAGCTGGCCCTCCTAGAGGGTCCACAACAGAGGAACACATCTTTTTTTTTAAGTTTTTGGCTAGGGCCGGGCACGGTGGCTCACGCCTGTAATCCCAGCACTTTGGGAGGCCGAGGCGGGTGGATCACGAGGTCAAGAGATCGAGACCATCCTGGTCAACATGGTGAAACCCCGTCTCTACTAAAAATACAAAACATTAGCTAGGCATGGTGGCACATGCCTGTAATCCCAGCTACTCAGGAGGCTGAGGCAGGAGAATTGCCTGAACCCAGGAGGCGGAGGTTGCGGTGAGCCGAGATCGCGCCATTGCACTCCAGCCTGGGTAACAAGAGCGAAAGTCTATCTCAAAAAAAAAAAAAAAAAGTTTTTGGCTAGAATATTCTCACTGAATTGTCACAATCTCCCTGAGTCAGATGGCCTGAAGACTTCTGTGTAAAGAGGGGGCACAGAGGCTTGGGTGGGGATCAGCTGCAGCAAGTGCTGGGACTTGAACCCTGACCCCAGGGCAGGCGTCCAGCCATAGAGCAGAATGAGCGCTGACCATCCCACAGAGCCAGATGCCCCAACCAGCAGATGACAGTTATCCCTGTAAAAGAGAGGACGAGGCCGGGCATGGTGGCTCACACCTATAATCCTAGCACTTTGGGAGGCCAAGGCAGAAGGATCCCTTGAGCTCTAGAGTTCAAGACCAGCCTGGGCAACATAGTGAGACCCCATTACCACAAAAAAAAATAAGAAATCATCTAGGCATGGTGGCATGTGCCTATTGTTCCAGCTACTCAGGAGGCTAAGGTGGGAGGATGGAATGAACACAGGAGGTTGAGGCTGTCGTGAGCTGTGATCATGTCACTGCACTCCAGCCTAGGTAACAGAGTGAGACCTTGTAAAAAAAAAAAAAAAAAAAAAAAGGACCAGGCATTCAGAAAGCACTGTAATCATGTAACTCTTTTTATTATTCACAGACCTCATTTACATTTTTCCCTGCCTGATTCTCACGGAAACCCAGTGTGGTGGCTGACATTACAGTGAGCAAGCAGTGCAGGGTCCTGGAAGGGGAGGTGATACTCCCAAGGTCAGGCAGCCAGACCTGGCACAGCAGGCACCTGTAGATGCCAAAGCTCCCCTGCCCCACCCACTGAAGTGCCTCTAGTGACTCCTACTTCACACAGCCCACCAATTACCAGAAGCAGGGGGTGTGACTGCAGGCTCAGCCATCACTCCTGCCCTTCTGAACACACACGGGACCAAGCCCACAAGTGACTTGTCCAAGGTCACACCCAGCAGTAGGGCAGGGCAAGGTGTGAAAAAATGCACCCTCCTGCACCTTCCAGCCCAAGTCCCACCAACAACTCTGCTCTTAGGAGCTGACCCTCAGCCTCTTCTTTCCCTTCCCCACAAGGCAGCCCACTAACTGGGGAGGTCAAAGGAGACCCAGTCCCGAAAATCCCAGCCGGACGTTCCACAGGAAGAGGCGCTGGGGCTGGGATCAGGGGCCTGTGTCGCCTCCTCCTCTGCACTAGAATCTGCCAGCACAGCTTCTCCTGCCTCCGTCCTCTCCAAAGCCACCAGCCCAGTCTCCTGGCTCAGAAAACAGCTGCAGGCTAACCTAGTGCTTAGGTTAAGCACTTTCTTAAATCCGATAAAGCAAATTTCCCCCCAAAGCTACAGTTCCTCGTGGGGACCTGAATCTGCCACCAAGACCCTCAATTAATAACTCACCTAAATTGCCCTGGAAGTACCAGCCGACAGAGACCTTTAATAGAATGCGTGCCAACCAGGGCTTCTGATTGGTGGAATAGGAGCTAACCAAGGGCTGTGATTGGTAGAGTGCCGGCTAACCAGGAATTCTTATTGGTGGAATGCTGACCAACCCGGGCTTCCGATGGCTGACCACCTAGGGGTTCCTGTTGATGAAGGTTGGTTAATTGAAATTTCCAGGTGATATTGCACGGGATAAAGTGGATTTTTCTGCAAATGCCTGAAAATTTCTGATAGCTCTTTCGGGGTTTTGCATTTACAGTTACGGTCTGTAAAGGTCCTACACACACAGTAAATAAAGATCCACTACCCTCTCCCTGGCCACTTCAGACTCCTATAGGTGAGAATCAAAGGTGGCAGAAGTCCATTGACCCCGAGGTTCTCTTTTTTTTTTTTTTTGAGACTGAGTCTCGCTCTATTGCCCAGGCTAGAGTCCAGTGGCGCAATCTTGGCTCACTGCAACCTCCACCTCCCGGGTTCAAGCAATTCTTATGCCTCAGCCTCCTGAGTAGCTGGGATTACAGGCGTGCGCCACCACAACTGGCAAATTTTATATATATATATATATATATATATATATATATATATATATATATATATATATATATATTTTTTTTTTTTTTTAAAAGACAAAGTCTCCCTCTGTTCCCAGGCTGGAGTCCAGTGGTGCAATCTCAGCTCACTGCAATCTTGGCCTCTTGAGTTCAAGGGATTCTCATGCGTCAGCCTCCCAAGTAGCTGGGATTACAGGTACCCGCCACCAGGCCCAGCTAATTTTTGTATTTTTAGTAGAGACAGGGTTTCACCATGTTGGCCAGGCTGGTCTCTAACTCCTGACCTCAAATGATCCACCCACCTTGGCCTCCCAAAGTGCTGGAATTATAGGCATGAGCCACTGTGCCTGGCCACACCGAGGCTCTCTTAATTCTGGCAAGCCAGCCTCCTGTAGCCAACCTGGGGCTGCCCCAGACTCAGGAATAAGGCAGGTCACTGAGCAGCCAATGGCCAAGGAACAAAATCTGGGCACCAGCCTTGGATGCTAAGGCCACAGCCGCCACCCCTACCACCACAGCACCCACAACATCTAACAAGACTGACACTGGCATCCCAACCAGACACTCGGGGGCATGGGCATGCCCGTCAAGTCTAGATCTGTGCCAGGTACTTATCCCTCCTGCCCAGCCCAAGGCCAAGTACCCCCAGTCCCTCTGCACTTGCCTGCCCATTTCCAGCCTCAAACTGGCCACTGAGAACTTTCATTTCACACTGCCCTGAAGTAACTCACACACCTCAGAGTCACTTAATATCGACACAGTCAATGTGGATAATCCACATGGGATTCTCCCAAACCCAAAAAAGGAGTAAGACACTCATCCTTCTCTCACCTAATGAGCTGGAGGTTCTCGTCCATGCTCCATCCCCACTGCTGCAACACTACCCATCCATACTCTGCGCTCTAACCTGGCCAGTCTGATGCCATTCCCCTCGGTCCCAGAACACACCATGCCCAGGCTGTTCCCATCAGAAACATCCCAGCCTCCCTCCCTTCCCAAAGTTCCTCCAGCCCATCAGTGAGAATCCTGCACTGGGCTCAAGTGCAAAAGGTCCAGCCTTGCCACTTACTAGCTGTGGAACACCAAGCCCCACTTTCCCCCATCTGTAAAATATGAAACACTGCTTCATGTCACAAGGTCATGGTGAAGTTTAAAAGAGATCAAGAAAGGCCAAGAGTGGTGGCTTATGCCTGTAATCCCAGCTACTCAGGAAGCTGAGGCAGGAGAACTGCTTGAATGCAGGAGGCAGAGGTTGCCATGCACCAAGATCACACCACTGCACTCCAGCCTGTGCTAGAGTGAGACTCTGTCTCAAAAAAAAAACAAAAAAAAAAAAACAAGGCTGGGCGCGGTCGCTCACACCTATAATCCCAGCACTTTGGGAGGCTGAGGTGGGTGGATCACGAGGTGAAGAGATCGAGACCATCCTGGTCAACATGGTGAAACCCCGTCTCTACTAAAAATACAAAAATTAGCTGGGCATGGTGGCGCACACCTGTAGTCCCAGGAGGCTGAGGTGGGAGAATTGCCTGAACCCAGGAGGCGGAGGTTGCGGTGAGCTGAGATCGTGCAATTGTGCTCCAGCATGGGTAACAAGAGCGAAACTCCGTCTCAAAAAAAAAAAAAACAACAAGATGCGGATGGAGACCACCATATACCTGCTTTTAAGACTCTGAATGTCAGCAGCCTGGTGCAGTGGCTCACATCTGTAATCCTAGCACTTTGGGAGGCCAAGGTAGGTGGATCACCTGAGGTCAGGGATTCAAGACCAGCCTGGCCAGCCACCATGGTGAAACCCTGTCTCTACTAAAAATACAAAAATTGGCCAGGTGTGGTGGCATATGCCTGTAATCCCAGCTATTTGAGAGGCTGAGGCAGGAAAGTGACTTGAACTCAGGACGGGGAGGTTGCAGTGAGCCAAGACAGCACCACTATACACCATTCTGGGTGACAGAGTGAGACTCCATCACAAAAAAAAAAAAAAAGACATTTCAGTCTTTTTTTTTTTGAGATGGAGTCTCGTATTACTGCCCAGGCTAGAGTGTAGTGGCGCCATCTCAGCTCCCTGCAACCTCCACCTCCCGGGTTCAAGCGATTCTCCTGACTAAGCCTCCAGAGTAGCTGGGATTACAGGCATGTACTACCATCCCAGCTTAATTTCTGTATTTTCAGTAGAGACAGGCTTTCACCATATTGGTCAGGTTGGTCTTAAACTCCGGACCTCATGATCTGCCCGCCTCGGCCTGCCAAAGTGCTGGGATTACAGACGTGAGCCATCACGCCCAGTCCTGAGTGTCATTTTAAAAGCTACCAGGCACTTCCCATACCTATGGCTAATTTTCACAGGTGCATCTGTTTTCCAGGGCCTGAGAACCGTTAGGCGACGGGTCCAAACCTGCAGCTTTCGTGGGCAGCACTGTGCCCTACAGTACCCTCCGGTAGGCCTGGGAGACAGAAAGACAGGAAGATCTCTGCTGGTCACTGAGGCATGAAGCAAAGCCCACCAGCTTGACATGACCCAGAGAAGCAAAAACATCTGGCCAGAAGGTCCTGCCTGACATACACATTTGATCCCCAACAGGCTTCCTATCTTACCCTACTGAACATAAACAAATCCAGGCACCCCCAACTCCATGCCTAATGCACAGCTCACAATTGTCTTGCAATGGATGTCTCAGTGCCCTACCCTGGACGAAGGCCCTGCACCCTCAAGCCCTTGGCTTATCAAGATCCAGCTATCCTGGGGGACTGCTGGCATCCTCCAAAGCGGGTCTTGGGGCAGGGATAAAGTGAAGCCAAATCTTAGGGGTCCCTAGGAGGACTCACCTAAGGCCCAGGCATGGCAGCCAGAGGGCCCCTCTGCCCTCACCCTGCCCAGGATCAGGCCCAGAATGTCCTCCCCAGCAGGCAAAGTGGCTCAACCATACCTCCACACTGCCCAGCCCAGCCCTACAGCAGCCTGCAACCCCAGGACCAGGGTTGAAGTTCCAGCTCCACCACTTGCTGTGGTGGTCCCCTCCCTAGTTTCTCTGTTCTCCTCTTTACACGGAATCAAAAGACGCTTTTGACTCATAGAAAGATTATGACAACTCAATGAGAAAATTCTAGCAAACTGAGCCCCCAGAACATAAAAAGTGCTCAAGAATATTTTTTTAGTTATTATTGGGCCCTCCAGGTGGGCCTCGTGTAAGGGCCAGCCCTTGGGGCATCCCTGCGCTGCCAGACCCATCAACTGGTCCAAGTCTAGGTATTGACTGGGACCTTCAGAGTAGCTTTAAGATGGGGACCCTTGGGGCAGAGGGTTGGGTGGGAGTGTCTACACGTGTACAGCAACCTTCCCTCCAGGCCGGATTCTGCACCCGCTAGTGTCCACCAGCCTGGGCCACACCGGCGGGCTCCTCCTCCCTCAATCCCCGCCCAGACTGCCTTGGGCGGCAGAGCACGTGGCTCCAGCCCTGGGGAGCCATTTCGCTCCTGGAGCAGCGCGGCAGGAAAGGGGCCGCAGGTCCCAAACTTGTGCACGCCGAAGAACGCACACCTCCCCAACACCCCGCCCGGCGGGTTGTTCAAAATGCAGATGTCCGGGCCCCAGCGACCAGAGCTCCAGGAGTGTGCATTTTAACAAGTGTCCCGGGCGGTTTGGCTGTGTGTGGTCCTTGAATCCATCACCCTTTGGATTTACAGCAACCTAGGACCAAGCTTGCAAAGTGGCTGCTGCGGAGGCCTGCGAACCTCGGGCCACCCACCCAGCTGGGGGACCCGACGCTTTCGGTTTACGGCAGGGGGGAGGGGCGTTGGATGGGAAAGTTTGCAGAGGAAACCCACGTGCGGCGGTAAGCTGCCCTGCGAGACTAGAGGCGGCCTCAGGTGTCCCCTCCCCAAAAGGCCTGCCCACCTGGCCTGCATTGCCCATTGTGCCCGCGGGGGCCGAGCTTTGTGCAGGGAAAGCGTGGCCCACGAGCGCCTACAAATCCCACAATGCTGCACCCGCAGGACACGGAGAACTACAGCTCCCGCGAGGCCGCGCGCAGAGGTCCGCCTACTCCAAGAGGGCTGCAGAGTCACGTCCAGGCCTCGCTAGTAAACAGCGCCCGGGCGCGGGCGGGCGAGCCAGCAGCAGCCAACGTGCCCCGGGCCGCGGCGCCCCTGCCGGCCGCGCGGGCCCCTCGGGGCCCGCCCACCCCCCACACCCATACGCAAGCACGCCCCCGACCCCACTGCAGCCCCGCTCTGCAAACACGCACAGTGCCCGGCTCCCCGCCCCCACCCAGCGCCGGGAGCCGCGGCATGGCTGCATTGTAGCCGCCCTCGCTACGGCCCCACGCGCGCCCCGGACCCTCGGACCCCCTTGAATGGGGGCGCCCTAAGATCGCAAGGAAGGAAGGAGAGGAAGGAAGCCGCCGCGGGAGGGGGAAAGAGGAAGCGCGGCGGGGGGGAAGGCCACCAGCACCAAGCATGGCCGGGACTGCTGCAGAACCACGTGGGTCTGTTTGCAATTTACAAACGTCGCGACTCGCCCGCCTGCAGCGGACAAAAGTGGCCGGGGCCGTTCGGGGCCCCCATGCTCCAAGGGAGGAGGGTCCCGGGGCGGCGCGGACCCGGTGCGCGAGGCTGCAGCGGTCCCAGCAGCTAAGAAAGGCTAGCGGGGTCGGCGGCGCGGGCCATGCGTGCGCACACGCGCGCCCGCCCGGGCGGGCTGGCCGGGGGCTGCAATGGTAGGAAGGGGGTGGGGGGAGGAGGAGTACACACCTACAGAGCCCTCCTATCACTTCTTTCTCTGTTTTCCTGAAATGTTGCAAAGAGGGCACCTTCTGAGTGGGCACCATGAAATACTCCATAGCGATCGGCCCCCCTCCTCTGCACGAGCCAGGTCCCGCGATCAGCCGGAGAATGCAAGATGGAAATCCGAATCAAAGGGCAGCGCCGGACGGAGGTGCAGAATCGGCCGGTCCCAGATGCTGGCGGCGGCGGCGGCGGCGGCGAGGGGAGGGAGGCGGGCGGGAGGGGCGGGAGGGAGGTCTCTCCGGCCTGCCTCCCCGGGCGTGTGTGTGTGTGTGTGTGTGTGTGTGTGTGTGTGTTTGCAGCTGATCAGATGTCTGTTTCAAGGCGGGAAACAGCTGGTGAAAACTCAGCACTCCCCCGGCCTCCTTCCGCGGAGTAAGGAATTGCATGTAAACAAAGGACTATTTGCAGCGCCCCCCAGGCGGCGCGAGGCCGGGGCGAGAGGGGCGCGGTCCCCCGGGGGCCCGCTGCAGCCAGGGTCTGCAGGCCTCTCGCAGGGCACAGGGGGCCGGGGACCGCGGGCCGGCTGGGGGTGGCGCAGCGTGAATGGAGCGAGCTGCGGCCGAGCTACATGCGCCACTATGGGGTGATGAGGTCCATCAGCTGACAGGTTGGCAAGCGTTTCAAAAAAAAAAAAAAAAAAGAAGGCCAGCCACCGCGCGGGGAGCCCAGCCCGTGCAGTCCCGGGTCCAGCGGGGACTGCCCAGTGCAGGGTCCGCGCACTCGGCGGGCCCGCGGGAAGAAGGGGGCGCGGCCGGGTCGGTCGTGCAGCTGCTACGGGAAAGGCGGCCTGAGGTTCGCGCTCGGAGCTTCTGCTTTTTCACCATTGCAACTGCACACAGAGGAGCCTCTCCGGTGTGCGCCCTTCGAGCTGAGCCCAGGGCCCCCTGGAAACTTGCGTCACAGCCACCGCTTCCCACATGTAACTTGGGGCTGACTTCGGAGGCCGGCCAGCCTCCTCCCTCCCACCCTGCCTAGCTGCCAGCCGCTGGCCGCGCGGCCGGGGCTCCGAATCCTGGGAATCCTGGCCCAGCGAGGGGACGGCAAAGGGCGCCAAGGATGCTGGGGCCGCCCTAGGAAGCCGGGGGCCCGGGCGGGGAGGGGAAGGTGGAGGCGGGCCCGAATGGCTGCGTCCCCTGGACTCAAGGCTGCCAGCACGGCCGGGAGGTCTGCTAGTTGCTCCCGGGTCGCCTGGTATTCCCCAGACCCCCACTGTTCCCTCCGCGGGCTGAAGGCTGCAGCTTCTCATTCATGACAAAGCCCGTGCGGGACTTGCCCCTCCGCCAGGGTGCGATCCCCTCGAGAGGGTGACGACGTGGGGCGGGGACGGGGACCCTGGCGGTGAGCTTCCAGTCCTCCGCTCCCACGCCCCACCTTCCGACCCCAGGCCCTCCCTGGCTCCTGGAGGTTTGGCTTCTGGCTCAGGAAGCCCACGCCTGCCTTGGAATGTCCTGGATCCTGCCTACCGCCTTCCAGGTTCCCCCTAAATCGCGCCTCCTAATTTGACGTATTCCTACTACTAACAATAGTTACTGTTATTATTGGGAAATATTGTTATTAAATGTTGCCAGCATCCGCTGGATGCCGAGCAGTTTTGCATACATGCGCTCTGATCCTTAAAGCAACCTGTTAGGCAGTTTCTCTAAGTACAGATCCCAGGCTGACAAAAAAAGCCCCTGAAGTCTTACTTTATTTTTATTTATCTTTTTTAAATACGCCAGGCGCGGTGGCTCATGCCTGTAATCCCAGCACTTTGGGAGGCCCAGGCGGGTGGATCACCTGAGGTCAGCAGTTCGAGACCACCCTGGCCAACGTGGAGAAACCCCGTTTCTATTTAAAAAAAAAAAAAAGTCGGGCTCGGTGGCTCAAGCCTGTAATCCCAGCACTTTGGGAGGCCGAGGCGGGTGGATCACGAGGTCAAGAGATCGAGACCATCCTGGTCAACATGGTGAAACCCCGTCTCTACTAAAAATACA
>NW_016107637.1:1757933-1767653 GCF_001604975.1 Cebus imitator | reverse complement strand
AAAAAAAAAAAAAAAAGAAAAGAAATTTTAAAAGGTAAAATATATATATATATACTTTCTACTGTTTTTATTTTATTTTATTTTTTGAGATGGAGTCTTGCTCTGTTGCCCAGGCTGCAACCTCTGCCTCCCAGGTTCAAGTGATTCTCCTGCCTCAGCCTCCTGAGTAGCTGGGATTACAGGCATGCGCCACCACGCCTGGCTAATTTTTGTATATGTGGTAGAGACGGGGTTTCACCATATTGGTCAGGCTGGTCTTGATCTCCTGACCTCGTGATCTGCCTGCCTCAGCCTCCCAAAGTGCTGGGATTAGAGGCGTGAGCCACCGCACCCAGCCTACTGGGTTTTTCAATAATAAAGATGGGGGTCTCACTATGTTGCCCAGCCTGGTCTTGAAGTCCTGGGACTCAAGGAATCCTCCTACCTTTATCTCCCAAAGTGCTGGGATTACAAGCGTGAGCCATGGATGGTCCTAGCAGAAAGCTTCTCTTTAACTGCCCCTGGTGAGCAAGTGAGCTTTTTTTTTTTTTTTTTTTTTTTTTTTAAGACCGAGTCTTGCTCTGTCACCCAGGCCGGAGTGCAGTGGCGTGATCTCGGCTCACTGCAACCTCTGCCTCCCAGATTCAAGCAATTCCCTTGCCTCAGCCTGCCAAGTAGCTGGGATTACAGGCACAAACCACCAAGCCCAACTGATTTTTGTATTTTTAGTACAGATGGGATTTCACCATTTTGCCCAGGCTGGTCTCAAACTCCTGAACACAGGAGATCCGCTCGCTCTGGCCTCCCAAAGTGCTGAGATTTACAGGCATGAGCCATCTTGCCCAGCAGTGAGCAAGCTATTCTGATACATTACTGTCTCTTTATCTTCCTGTTTTGCAGATGGGAAGACAGAGGCCCATAGTTGCAATTAAGGATGCACTCAGGCACAATCTTGGCTCACTGCAACCTCTGCCCCCACAGGTTCAAGCGATTCTCCTGCCTCAGCCTCCTGAGTAGCTGTGATTACAGGCACCCGCCACCACGCCTGGCTAATTTTTTTGTATTTTTAGTAGAGACAGGGTTTCACTATGTTGACCAGGCTGGTCTTGAACTCCTGACCTCGTGATCCGCATGCCTCAGCCTCACAAAGTGCTGGGATTATAGGAGTAAGCCACTGTGCCCAGACTTCCTGGTCCAATTTTGTCTCCCAGAGAAAAGGGATTGTGGTTTTACTCTTCTCTCTTCATAAGGGATGGCACAGGGCTGGGCACATGTCTGAACTACAGAGAGTGATCTGCAAAGCTGATGTCCCCGCAGACAGCCTTAGCAGAGAGGATGAGAGGGACAAGTGGGTGGCCCAGGGCGATCCTGGAGCTGCCTGCCAACACTGAACTGGGTAGTAGGTGCCCATCCCCAATCCTATGAATCAAGGAAGCCTCCCCAAAGCAGTGCCATTTGGCATCCAGCCTGGGGGGTAGCAGAGAGCTGCTTTTTCATTTGTCTTGGAAGTCATTTCCAGACCCACACAGACCCTGGTTCCTGGGGCAAGAGTTGAGGTCACAAAATGTAAGAGAGTGCCAAAAAGCTCAGCACCTAAAATGAATTATGTCAGGGTTTTTTGTTGATGTTGTTGTTTGAGGCAGAATCTCACTCTGTCCCCCAGACTGGAATGCAGTGGTGCAATCTCAGCTCCCTACAACCTCAACTCCCGGGTTCAAGTGATTCTTGTGCCTCAGCCTCCTGAGTAGCTGGGACTACAGGAGCGTGCCTCATACCATGGTAATTTTTGCATTTTTTGTAGAGACAGGGTCTTGCCATGTTGCCCAGGCTGGTCTCGAACTCCTGACCTCAAGTGATCACCAGCCTCCGTCTCCCAACGTGATGGGATTACAGTCATGAGCCACCACACCTGACCTCAAATTATGTCTTAATTTAACTTCTTAAAATATCAAAATTGTCTGGGCACAATGGCTCACACCTGTAGTCCCAGCACTTTGGGAGGCCTACGTGAGTAGATCACTTGAGCTCAGGTAGTTGAAGACCAGCCTGGGCAACATGGCAAGACCCATCTCTACAAAAAATGTAAACGAATTCGCCGGGACCGAGCATAGTGGCTCACACCTGTAATCCCAGCACTTGGGGAGGCCAAGGTGGGCAGATCACAAGGTCAGGAGATCAAGACCATACTGACTAACACAGTGAAACCCCATTTCTAGTAAATAAATTTAGTAAAATTTATTAAAATTAAATTTTGTAAAAATAGCTACTCAGGAGGCTGAGGCAGGAGAATCGCTTGAACCCAGGAGGCGAAGGTTGCAGTGAGCTGAGATCGCACCACTGCACTCCAGCCTAGGTGACAGAGACTCCATCTCAAAAAAAGAATTAGCTTGGTGTGATGGTATAGTCCCAGCTACCCAGGAGGCTGATGTGGAAGGATTGCTTGAGCCCTGGGAGGTTGAGACTGCAGTGAGCTGTGATCGTGCCACTGCACTCCGGCCTGTGTGACACAGCGAGACCCTATCTCAATAAAATAAGATAAATTACTACCACAAATCCATGGTGAACACACTATCCACATTTTAATGACAGGTTCAGTATTACTGATTTTCCCCTTTCCCTCCAGCTTCAGTACATCTCTGCAAGGCACTGTTGTAAATTCTTATCTTTAAATTCAAATGGCCAGGCACAGTGGCTCACACTGGTAATCCCAGCACTTTGGAAAACTGAGGCAGGAGGATCCCTCGAGGCCAGGTGTTGGAGACCAGCCTGGACAACATAACTAGATGCTGTCTTTACAAAAAACTTTTTAAAAATTACCCTGGCATGGTGGTCCATGCCTATAGTCACAGCTACTTGGGAGGCCGAGGTAGGAGGGTTGACTGCCGTGAGTTGTGATCACGCCACAGCACTTCAGCCTAGGCAACAGGGCAAGAGCCTGTCTTAATAATAAAATTCTGAAAATTCAAAGACTGAGCCGGGCATGGGAGTTCATGCCTGTAATCCCAGCACTTTGGGAGGGAGAGGTGGGTGGATCACTTGAGGTCAGGAGTTTGAGACCAGCCCAGCCAACATGGTGACATTCTGTCCGTACTAAAAATACAAAACTTAGCTGGGCATGGTGGTGGGCACCTGCATTCCCAGCTACTCAGGAGGCTGAGGCAGAAGAATCACTTGAACCTGGGAGGCAGGGGTTGCAGTGAGTAGAAGCCACTGTACTCCAGCCTGGGTGACAGAGCAAGACTCTCAAAAATAAAAAATAAAATAAAAATTCAAAAGCTGATTCAACATTGATTTCTAATATTGATCTACTATAAATCAATAAATGTTTGTAATTTGTAACTCAGATATTTTGCTCATTATAAATTTTTGGATTAACTTCTTTTTTTTGAGACAGGGTCTCACTCTCTTGCCCAGGCAGGAGTGCGGTAGTGATATCATAGCTCATTGCAGCCTTGAACTCCTAGGCCCATGTGATCCTTCTAGCTCAGCCTCTCAAGTCACTGCGACTACAGGCACACCACCATCATGACTGGCAAATTTTTTAATTTTTCGTAGAGACAAGGTCTCACTATGTCGCCCAGGCTGCCCTTAAACTCCTGACTCAAGTCGTCCTCCTCCTGCCTCGGCCTCCCAGAGTGCTGGGATTATAGGTGTGAGCCACTATGCCTGGCCAATTTTGATTTCTCTGAAGTATTATGTTAAAATTTTGTGACTCACCTGGGCACAGGGCTCATGCCTGTAATCCCAGCACTTTGGGAGGCTGAGGTGGAAGGATCACAAGGTCAGGAGTTCAAGACCAGCCTGGCCAACAGTGAAAAAATACCAAAAATTAGCCAGGCGTGGTGGCAGGTGCCTGTAATACTAGCTACTTGGGAAGCTGAGGAAGGAAAATCATCTGAACCCAGGAGGTGGAAGTTGCAGTGAGCCAGGATCACGCCACTGCAGTCCAGCCTGGGCGACAGTGCGCTATTCCATCTCAAAAAAAAAAAAAAAAAAAAAAATGTGTTAATCTTGATTAGTGAGAGGTTTGGTGCCCTGTTTACCTTTTGTTCCCCAATCCTCCGGGATTCCCTTTGTGTCCCTGAGGAACATGAGCATCATTTGCACAGCCCAGGAGAGGGACTGTCCAGTCAGCCCTGGCTGCTTCCTGTGTTAACCCATCCTGAGTTGGCCACACGGAAATCAAAGCAGAAACGCTGCCCTGGAGAAGCTCCCGACCACATTACAGCGACAGGAGTTGTGCTCAGGAAATGATGACATTTGGAGACGACATATGCCTTAGGGCCACAAAACCATATGCACTGATGGACGTCTCCCGTGCCTGAAAAAAGTGATTTGAATGAATGAATGAATGAATGGCAGCTGGAGCAAGCAAGTCTGCCTCTGGCTCCTCCCCTACAGAACTGCCTTGACCAGGTTAGGTGCCGTAGCTCACGCCTGTAATCCCAGCACTTTGGGAGGCCAAGGCCAGCAGATCACCTGAGGTGAGGCATTAGAGACCAACGTGGCCAAGATGGCAAAACCCCATCTCTACTAGAATACAAAAAGTAGTCAGCCATGGTGGAGTGCACCTGTAATCCCAGCTACTCTGGAGGCTGAGGCAGGAGAATCGTTTAAACCCAGGAGATCAAGGCTGCAGTGAGCTGAGATTGCACCACTGCACTCCAGCCTGGGTGACAGGGCAAGACTCTGTCTCAAAAAAAATTTAAAAATAAAAATAATCAATCAGGCCAGGCGTGGTGGCACATGCCTTTAATCCCAGCACTTTGGGAGGCCGAGGCGGGCAGATCATTTGAGGTCAGGAGTTCGAGACCAGCCTGACGCAACAAGGTGAAACCCCATCTCTACTAAAAATACAAAAAAGAATAGCTAGACATGGTGGCGCATGCCTGTAGTTCCAGCTACTTGGGAGGCTGAGGCAGGAGAATCGATTGAACTTGGGAGGTGGAAGTTGTAGGAAGCTGAGATTGTGCCACTGCACTCCAGCCTGGGAGAGCCAGACTCTGCCTCAAATAAAAAATTTAAAAAATCAAGCAGGTCAGTAGCAACGGCTCACACGTGTAATCTCAACACTTTGGGAGGCCAAGGCAGGCAGATCACTTGAAGTCAGGAGTTTGAGACCAGCCTAGCCAACATGGCAAAACCCTACCTCTACTAGAAATACAAAAATTAGCAAGGCGTGGTGACATGTGCCTGTAATCCCAGCTACTCAGGAGGGTGAGGCATGAGAATCTTTTGAACCTGGGAGGTGGAGGCTGCTGTGAGCTGAGATTGCGCCACTGCACTCTAGCCTGGGCGACAGAGTATCTCAAAAACAAACAACAACGAAATCAATAAATAAATGAGTCAGCGAGTTTTTTCTCTAAAGGACCAGATAGTAAATATTTTAGGCTTTGCAGACCACATGGCCTCCTACAAGCACTCAACTCTGCCCTTCTGGCTGGAAAGCAGTCCTAGATGGTGTATGAATGAATGAGCATCTCCGGGTACCAATAACACTTAGCTTATGGACACAAATGGAATGTTGTATAATTTCATGTGCCACAAAATATCATTCGTTTGACTGCTTTCCAACCATTTGAAAATGTAAAAGTTCTATGGCCTCCGTAACAAGTTACTACAAGCTTAGTGGCATAAAACAACACAGATTTGGCCAGGGGCCAGGGTTCACACCTGTAGTCCCAACACCTGGGGAGGCCAAGTTGGGTGGATCACGAGGTCAGGAGTTCAAGACCAGCCTGACCAACATGAAGAAACACCATCTCTACTAAAAAAATACAAAATTAGCCGAGCACGGTGGTACATGTCTGTAATCCCAACTACTCGGGAGGCTGAGGCAGGAGAATTGCTTGAACCCTGGAGGCGAAAGTTGTGGTGAGTTGAGATTGCACCATTGCACTCCATCCTGGTGACGGAGCGAGACTCTATCTCAATAAAAACAGGCCGGGCACTGTGGCTCACGCCTGTAATCCTAGCACTTTGGGAGGCCGAGGTGGGTGGATCACCTGAGGTCAGGAGTTCAAGACCAGCCTGGCCATCATGGTGAAACTCCACCTAAAAAAAAACCAAAAAACAAAAAACATAGATTTGACCAGGAACCATGGCTCATGCCTATACACCTATAATCTCAGCAGTTTGGGAGGCTGATGTGGGAGGATCACTTGAGGCCAGGAGTTGGAGACCAGCCTGGGCAACATAGGGAGATTCCATCTCTATAAATGTGTGCGAGAGAGAGAGAGAGATTCTAGAAAACAACACACATTTATTCTCTGGAGGTCAGAAGTCCAGATGGGTTATGTTTGGCTAAATTCAGGGTGTAGGCAGAGCTGCATTTCTCCTGAAAGTTCTAGGGGAGAATCTGTTTCCTTGCCTTTTTCAGCTTGTAGGGGCCACTCACATTCCTTGGCTTGCAGCCCCTTCCTCAGTCTTCAAAGTGCACCTCTCAGTGTCTGCTTCTGCCACCCTCTCTCTTCCACCCTTTCATCTCCCTCTCTTGATGACCTTGGACCCACCCAGATAATCCAGAATAATCTCCCCATATCAAAATCCTTAACATAATCACACCTGCAGAGCCCCTTTTGCACGTAAGGTAACTGCTGTTAACAGATTCTGGGGATAGGGCATGAACACCATGGCGGGGGCCATTATTCTGTCTACGACACCATTCTCGGTTTATGAGCCATACAACAGGCAGTAGTTATCACAGGCCCCAGCAATTCCACTCCTAGGTAAACATCCAAGAGAATGAAAACAGGGTCTCAAACAGATCATGGTACCCCCACGTCCATAGCAGCATTCACACGAGCCAAAACACGGAAGCAACCTAGTGTCTATCAACACATGAATGGATTAAAAAAATGTGGTCTGTCCACAGAGTGGAATATTATTCAGCCATAAATGGAATGAAGTATTGAACCTGCCACAGCATTACATTTATTTGATTCCTTATTTCTATTACTACATTGTAATAGATAATGAAATAACTATGCAGCTCACCACCATGTAGACTCAATGGGAGCCTTAGGCTTGTTTTCCTGCAACTAGATGGTCCCATCTGAAGGTGATGGGAGATAGTGGCAGATCATCAGGCATTAGGTTTTCATAAGGACGCACTACCCATATCCCTCACATGCATGGTTCACAATAAAGTTTGCACTCCTGTGAGAATTTAATGCAACCACTGGTCTGACAGGAGGCGGAGCCCAGGTGGTAATGCTGGCCATACCGAGTGGCTGGACATACAGCTGGAGCGTGACTGGATGGATCACTTGCTCGCCCACCCACTGTTGAAGAGCTCAAGACCAGCTGGGAGTGGTGGCTCATGCCTATAATCCCAGCACTTTGGGACGCCAAGGCGGGTGGATCACCTGAGATCAGGAGTTCTAGACCAGCCTGGCTGATATGGTGAAACCCTGTCTCTACAAAACTATAAAAATTAGCCAGGCATGATGATGGGTGCCTGTAGTCCCAGCTACTCAGGAGGCTAAGGAGAGAGAATCACTTGAACCTAGGAGGCAGAGGTTGCAGTGAGCCAAGATCGCACCACTACACTACAACCTGGGCAGCAGAGCAAGACTGTGTCTCAAAAGAAAGAGGTCAAGACCATCCTGGGCAACATGGTGAGACCCTGTCTCTACAAAAAGAAACAAATAAATAATTGGTTAAACAGCAAGTTTTTGTTATGTATATTTTACCACATAGAAAAAGGTTTGTATAAAAGCAGTGGGCTAGGCCAGGTGCAGTGGCTCATGGCTGTAATCCCAGCAATTTTGGAAGCTTGAAGAGGGCAAATCACCTCCTGAAGCTTGAGGTCAGGAGTTCGAGACCAGCCTGGCCAAGCTGGTGAACCCCTGTCTCTACTAAAAATACAAAAATTAGCTGGGTGTGGTGGTAGGCACCTGTAATCCCAGCTACTCGGGAGGCTGAGGCAGGAGAATGGCTTGAACCTGGGAGACAGAGGTTGTGATGAGCTGAGATCATGCTATTGCACTCCAGCCTGTACCCTGGGTGACAAGTGCAAAGCTCCATCTCAAAAAAAAAAAAAAAAAAAAAAAAAAGCAGCGGGCTGGATGTTGGCTGGTGGTCCCTAGTTGGCTGACCCCGTTGATCCTGCTAACTCCTATGACCAGGTTCATCTCACACTGCCTGCTCTTCCCTTCTCCTGACCTGCAATAAATAGCTGAATATGGCTAGGAAGAGGAAATCCCACAACCTTGCTGATTGGTCTTTTTTTTTTTGTCAGTCAGCAACAGTTGTATTAGGGATGTTATTACAGTCACCTGCTAGGTGGTGGTTTTTCGGTTTTGGTTTTGGTTTTTGAGACAGGGTCTCCCTCTGTCACTCAGGCTGGAATGCAGTGGTGCCTGGCTTATTGCAGTCTCCTGGGCTCAAGCGATCCTCCTGCCTCAGCCTCCCAAAGCACTGGGATTTCAGGCGTGAGCCACTGCACCAGGCCACTGCTCTTATTTTATTTTATTTTGTTTTTTTTGAGATGAAGTTTTGCTCTTTCTTGCCCAGGCTGGAGTGCAATGCCACAATCTCGGCCACTGCAGCCTCCGCCTCCCAGGTTCAGGAGATTCTCCTGCCTCAGCCTCCCGAATAGCTGGGACTACCAGCACGTGCCGCCACACCCAGCTAATTTTTGTATTTTTAGTAAAGACAAGGTTTCACCCTATTGGCCAGGTTGGTCTTCATCTCCTGACCTCGTGACCCGCCTGCCTTGGCCTCCCAAAGTGCTGGGACTACAGGCATGAGCCACAACACCCAGCCGCTGCTCTTGTTTTTAAGTGCCTGATCCAAACCCTCACGTGGGTCTGGGGGCTGCCGTAACTGCATCCTGTTGCCCTGGCCCCTCCTTGCTACCCTTCCTTCTCCTCTCCCCTCAAGCCCTCCAGCACCATCTCCTTGCTGTCAGCTCATGGTCTCACTTCCCGTTTCTCTGAGGGAAATGGAAGCAATTACAAGAGACCTTCCACAGGCTGCCACAGCCACCACTGCCTCCCTCCCTGTGCCTGGGACATGCCATCAGCCAATGTCTCCGAATGAATGTCCATGCTGTCCATGCACAGAACACCCTTCCACTTGCACGATTCAGAGATGTCACTACAGACACTGTCCGCTCTCCTGCATCTTCAGTGCACGCCCTCTTTTGGATCATACCCATTTCTGAGAATAAGCTGTTGCTATTCTCCTTTCAAACGAACCAACAAGCTGGCCCTAGATCCCCTTCCAGTTCCCAGTCTTAGCTCTGCTCTCTTTTTTTGGTTTTTGAGACAGTGTCTCTGTCTGTCACCCAAGCTGGACTGCAGTGGCGTAATCTCCACTCACTGTAACCTCCACCTCCCAAGTTCAAGCGATTCTGCCACCTCAGCCTCCTTCGTAGCTGGGACTATAGGCGTGTGCCACTACGCCGGGCCCAGCTCTACTCTCTTTAACAGCAAAACTCCTTGAAATGGATGCTCACATTCACTCTCTTCCGCTTCCCTCCTACTCACTCCATCATACACCCATGACTGCACAGGGTCAGTGACTCGCTCCTGTAATCCCAGTATTTTGGGAGGCCAAGGGAGGAGGCAGAAGGATGGCTTGAGCCCAGGAATTCGACACCAGCCTGGGCAACATAACAAGACCTCATTTTTTTTTTTGGACAGAGTCTCGTTCTGTCACCAGGCTGGAGTGCAGTGGCACGATCTCAGCTCACTGGAACCTCTGATTACCTGGTTCGAGTGATTCTCCTGCCTC
>NW_016107637.1:1746569-1756977 GCF_001604975.1 Cebus imitator | reverse complement strand
TGAGAACCTGTCTTTAACACACACACACACACACACACACACACACACACACACACACACACACACACACACACTCTCTTCTCTTGTCAAAGTCATGAAGACCTCCAGAACACTACATTGGGTCTCTGTTTTCTGTCTTCACTGTATCTGACCTTCTTGAAATTCTTTCTTTGCTTTGCGTCTAGAACATCCCCATGACAGTCCTCAGACCTGTCTGCCTACACACACTCCCTGTTCTTCAGACAACAGACTTCCAGAAAGCACAAGCAGCCACCAAGTGTGGAACAGAATCCAGGTCCTGCCGGAACCTCAGCCCCACTAACCTGACTCCACTTTTTTGTCTGCAAAATAGAAGGCACAAAGTATCTCCCTGGTGGGGCTGCTGTGAACAGCTGGTGACCGCCTGGCATGTCATGGCATCAAGAGTGTTGGCTGCCAGCACCCCTGGCACCAAGTTGCCGTGGGCAGCAGTGGCCAGAGGCGTCTGAGCTGACCATGGAGAACCACAAGATTTCTTAATACGCAGGGGGCTTAGAGGTGGGGCTCAGCCTTTCCCCTTCCCAGCTCTACCTGGCAGCAAGTGAGAGGCAGCAGGTATGCGCTGTCTCTGCTGTTCACCTGGGGTGCACCTGCTTCCCACTCGAAACACCCTCATGTGGTGGAGCGGTGAAAACCGGCCCACAAACTGCTTGCCCTGTAAAAGGTGGGTCTCTTGGCCAGTCTTAGTTGCCCGTGTCTGCAGTCCTGGCTACACAGGAGGCTGAGGCGGGGGGATTGCTTGAGCCCAGGAGTTAAGGCTGCAGTGAGCCATGATCATGTCACTCCATTCCAACCTGAGCAACAGAGCAAGACCATGTCTCAAACTAATTAATCCATAAATACTAGCAAAAGGTGGGTCTCTGTAAAGAAAGTAATCAGCAGAGTGTGGTGGCACACATCCGTAATTTCAGCTACTCCAGAGACTGAGATAGGGAAATCCCGAGACCAGGCGTGTAAAGCCAGCCTGGGCAACAGAGTGAGACACCCCGAAACAAAATAAAATAATTTTTTTAAGGGAGGTCCGGGCACAGTGGCTCCCAGCACTTTGGGAAGCCCAGGCGGTTGGATCACGAGGTCAGGAGTTTGAGACCATCCTGGCCAACATGGTGCAACCCCATCTCTACTAAAATACAAAAATCAGCTGGGTGTGGTGGTGCATACCTGTAGTTCCAGCTACTCGGGAGGTTGAGGCAGGAGAAACCCTTGAACCTGGGAGGCAGAAGGTTGCAGTGAGCCAAGATCACAGCCACTGCACTCCAGCCTGATGACAGAGTGAGACTCGATCTCAAAAAAAAAAAATAGAAAAATTAGCCGGGCGTGGTGGTGGGCACCTGTAGTCCCAGCTACTTGGGAGGCTGAGGCAGGGGAATTGCTTGAACCCAGGAGGCAGAGGTTGCAGTGAGCCAAGAATACGCCACTGCACTCCAGCCTGTGTGGCAAAGTGAGACTCCCTCTCAAAAAAAGAATAAATAAATACAAAAAAGTCAAAAAGTTAGCTGAGCATGGTGGCGCATGCTTGGTTTATAGTCCCAGCTACTAGAGAGGCTGAGGGAGGAGAATCACTTGAGCATGGGAGGTCGAGGCCACAGTAAGCTGTGATCGTGCCACTGCACTCCAGCCTGGGCAAGAGAGGGAGACCCAGTCTCAAAAAAAATTGCATTATTGAATAGATACATAAAATGTGGTCTATCTGCATGATGGAATATTATTATTCAGCCATAAAAAGGAATGAAGCACTGACACATGCTACGGCATGGATGGGCCTTGAAAGCCTTCTGCCAAGCGAAAGGATCCAGACACAAAAGCCCACATGCTGTATAACTCCATTTTACCAGTGTCCAGAATGGGGAACTCTTTAGATACAGAAAGTAAATTAGTGGTTGGCTGGGGCTGGGGGATGGGGAATGGGGAGTGACTGCTAATGGGTGTGGGATTTCTCTCTGGGGTACTGAAATGTTCTAAAATTGATTGTGGTGACTGTTGCACAACTCTGTGAATACCTTTAAACCAGTGAAATGTGGCCGGGTGCAGTGGCTCACGCCTGCAATCCCAGCACTTTGTGAAGCCCAGGTGGGAGGATCACGAGGTCAGGAGTTCAAGACCAGACTGGCCAACATGGCAAAACCCTGTCTCTACTAAAAAATATAAAAATTAGCTGGGCATGGTGGCTCGTGCCTGTAATCCCAGCTACTTGGGAGGCTGAGGTAGGAGAACTGCTTGAACCGGGACCCGAGAGGTAGAGGATGCAGTGAGCCGAGATCGCGCCACTGCACTCCAGCCTGGGCTACAGAGCAAGACTCCATCTTGAAAAAAAAAAACCAAAAACCTGAAATGTACACTTTAATGGGTGAATTGTGTAGTATGTGAATTCTCTCTCAATACAGCTGTTATTAAAAAGCATCTTTATTTTACAGAATTGGCACGAAAAAATTGAAAGAAATAACAAAAGAAAGGAAAAAAATAAAAACAGAAAGCATCTTTAGGCCAGTTGCCGTCGTTCACACCTGTAATCCCAACACTTTGGGAGGCCAGTGCAGGTGGATCGCCTGAGGTCAGGAGTTTGAGACCAGCCTGGTCAACATGGTGAAACCCCGTCTCTACTAAAAATACAAAATTAGCTGAGTGAGCGTTTTTAGCCTGGGTTGGTGGCTCAGGCCTGTAATCCTAACACTTTAGGAGGTCAAGGCAGGAGGATTGCTTAAGGCCAGGGGTCCGAGGTTGTGGTGAGCCATAATCATGCCACTGTACTTCATCCTGGAGTCTGGACAGAAGAACAATTCACCCACTCTTTTCTTTTAATGGGTGTAATTGCCTCCAGCTAATTTTTGTATTTTTTGGTACAGATGGGGTTTCACCATGTTGGCCAGTCTAGTCTTGAATGACCTCGTGATCCACCTGCCTCAGCCTCCCAAAGTGCTGGGATTACAGGTGGGAGCCATATGTCCCCAGTCTTAACGAGGCTTTTTCCTCTACAGAAATATGCTAGGAGTGGGGGATGCACCCATTGGCCTTTCTAGTCCTGGTATACTCCAGTGGATGTAGGGAAGTGTAGACTGCTTGGGGTGGTGACAGGGGCAGGGATACCAGCCACTGAAGCCGGGATGAGAAGGAAAAAGTCCCTGCTTGGGAAAGGATCCTGGATGCTCCCAGGCAGGCAGAACAGGGGTCAGATGCCCCAGTTAAGGTTTGGAGCAAAGCCCATTCCAGTCCTCTGGTCCTCCCCTCCCCAAGTCAGAGGGAGATCTCTGGGCTCACAGGGCTGGGGTTCCCCCAACCACTAGGGGGCATCCGGCATACGCGCTGCTTTGTGGAAGCGGAATGTGAACACGGTGGGGGAACTAGTACCAGGCAGGTACTAGGGTGTAGGGCTGACCAAGGCCCCCCATGGCCCTGAGGCGCTGCAGACCCACAGGGTACCTGGTTTGTCTAGGGAGACATGTGATGCCAGCTTCCTCCTCCTCAGCTGGATCTGATTCACATGAGCCATAAGTAAGCACTGAAAATACAGCTGGTTCCGGTGGCTGACAGCTGTGATCCCAGACCTATAGGAGGACGAGGCAGGAAGATCATTTGAGTTCAGGAGTTCCAGACCAGCCTGAGAAACATAGCTAGATTTCATCTTTTAAAAAAACTAGCTGGGCGCAGTGCCTCATGCCTGTAATCCCAGCACTTTGGGAGGCCAAGGCAGGGGGATCATTTGAGGTCCCCCAAATCCCAACATGTGGGACCTTTCAAGGGGGGGATTGAAACCCCATCTCTACTAAAAATATAAAAGTTAGCTGGGCATGGTGATGGGCACCTGTAATCCCAGCTAACTCAGGAGGCTGAGGCAGGAGAATCACTTGAACCCGGGAGGTGGAGGTTGCAGTGAGCTGAGATTGTGCCACTGCACTCCAGCCTGGATGACGGAGTGAGACTCCATCTCAAAATAAATAAATAAACAAAATTAAAATTAAAAATTAAATAAATTAAGAAAATTAGCGGCCAGATGTAGTGGTTCATGCCTGTAATCCCAGCACTTTGGGAGGCCGAGGCAGATAGATCACCTGAAGCTGGGCATTCAAGACCAGCCTGAACAACATAGAGAAACTCCATCTCTACACAAAATACAAAATTAGCCAGGTGTGGTGGCACATGCCTGCAATCCCAGCTACTTGGGAGGCTGAGGCAGGAGAATTGCTTAAACCAGGGAGGTGGAGGTTGTAGTAAGCCAAGATCATGCCATTGCACTCCAGCCTGGGCAACAACAGCAAAACTTTGTCTCAAAAAAAAAAGAAAGAAGGAAAGAAAGAAAATTAGCCAGGTGTGATGGTGTGCCCTTGTAGTCCCAGCCTCTCAGGAGGCTGAGGCAGGAGGATCACTTCAGCCCAGGAGTTCAAGACCAGCCTGGGCAACATAGCAAGACCCCATCTCTGGAAAAAAATTTTAAGGCCGGGCATGGTGGCTCACATCTATAATCCCAGGACTTTGAGAGGCCGAGGAGGGTGGATCATGAGGTCAGGAGTTCAAGACCCACCTGGCTAACATGGTGAAACCTCGTTTTACTAAAATAGAAAAAATTAGCCAGATTTGGTGGCGCACAACTGTAATCTCAGCTACTCAGGAGGCTGAGGCAGGAGAATCACTTGAACACGGAAAGTGGAGGTTGCAGTGGGCCAAGATCACACCATCGGACTCTAGCTTGGGCAACAAGAGCAAAACTCTGCCTTAAAAAAAAAAAAAATTCTATGGTCCCAGCTACTTAGGAGGCTGAGGTAAGAGGATCACTTGATCCCAGGATGTCCAGGTTGCAGTGAGGTATAATTGCACCACTGCACTCCAATCTTGGTGACAGAGGGAGACCCTGTTCCAAAAAAAAAAAAAAAAATCCCTTTTAAAAAAAAAAAAAAAAAAAAAAAAAGAACTGCTGTTTATCAAAAGACTTTATTAGGCCAGGCATATTGGCTCATACCTGTAATCCCAGCACTTTGGGTGTGGTGGCGCACACCTGTGGTCCTAGCTACTCGGCAGGCTGAGGCAGGAGGATCACCTGAGCCCAGGAGCTTGAGCCTGCAGTGAGCTATGACTGTGCCGCTGCACTCCAGCCTGCGCAACAGAGACCTCACTTCTTTTAAAAATTTTTAATTATTTAAGTTAAAAAATTAAAAATAAAGGCCTCATCAAGTCACAGACTTGGAGAAAATAGTCAAATTTTATATATCTAACAAAGAACTCATATCTGGATTATGTGAAGAACTCCCACAAGCCAATAAGAAAAAGAACAACCCAATTTTTTTAAATGAGCAAAACATATATGCTGTTCCCTTCTGAAATTTAAAAAAAAAAATCAGCAAAATGTTTGAACTAGTACTTCACAGAAGAGGATATACAAACTGCCAATGATCATGTAAAAAGATGCTTAACATCAGTAGTTACCAAGATATGCAAATTAAAACCACAAGTAACTCTCACTAGACAGACACCCCCTACAATGACTACGATTTTTTAAATGGACAATACCAAACGTTGGTAAGAATGTGGAACATTTGAAATTCACATTGCTTGTGGAAGCATAAATGAATTCAGCCATTGCTGCAGTTTGAATATTTGTGTCCCCTCCAAAATTCATGTGGAAACTTAATCTCCAATGCAATAGTAGAGACTTTAGGAGGTGGTCAAATTATGAGGGCTCCCCTCTCAAGAATGGGATTAAGACCTTTATAAAAGAAGCTTCATATAGAGTTCAGTCCCTTATAGCCTTCCACCTTCCACCATGTGGGGATACAGCAAACAGGCCCTCACCAGACACCAAACGCTGGTGCCTTGATCTTGGACTTCCAGTCTCTAGAAGTGTGAGAGAATAAATTCCTGTTGTTTATAAATTACTCAGTCTCAGGCATTTTGTTATGGCAGCACCAATGGACTAAGATTACCACTTTGAAAAGCTGTTTGGCAGTATCTCTTTTTTTTTTTTTTTTTTTGACGGAGTCTGTCTCTTATTGTCCAGGCTGGAGTGCAATGGCACAATCTCAGCTCATCGCATCCTCTGACCCCCGGGTTCAAGTGATTCTCCTGCCTCAGTCTCCCAAGTAGCTAAGATTACAGGCATGTGCCACCACACCCAGCTAATTTTGTATTTTTAGTAGAGACGGGGTTTCTCCATGTTGGTCAGGTTGGTCTCGAACTCCCAACCACAGGTGATCCGTCTGCCTTAGCCTCCCAAAGTGCATGAGCCACTGCGCCCATCTGGCAGTATCTCTTAAAGTTATAAATATGCCTGCACTTGACCCAGAAATTCTACTCTGCAATAAATAAGTGTACCTGTGCACCAAAGTCATGGTCAATAACATTCACAGCTACTTTATTAATAACATCCAAAAAGTGGGAACAATTCTAATGTCCATCAGCAGCAGAATGAATAAACAAACTGTGGTATATCCATACAATGGAATAGTAGAGAACACCAAAAAACAATCTACTATTGAAATATACAACAATATGGATGAATTCGACAGACATAAGGTTGTGCTAAAAAAGCCAGAGTCAAAACAGTAAACACAGTTGGGCTAGGTGGCACACACCTGTAATCCCGGCCCTTTGGGAGGCCAAGGTGTGTGGATCACCTGAGGTCAGGATTTCGAGACCAGCCTGGACAACATGGTGAAACCCCGTCTCTACTTAAAAAACTACAAAAATTAGCCAGGCATGGTGGCACGCAACTGTAATCCCAGCTGCTCAGGACACTGAGGTGGGAGAATCACTTGAATCCAGGAGGTTGAGGTTGCAGTGAGCTGAGATTGCACCACTGCACTCCAGCCTGGGCGACAGAGTGAGACTCCACCTCAAAATAAAAATAAAAATAGAAAAAATCAGCTAGGCGTGGTGGCGCATGCCTGTAATTCCCAGCTACTCAGGAGGCTGAGGCAGAAGAATCGCTTGAACCAGGGAGGCAGAGGTTGCAGTGAGCCTAGATTATGCCATTGCACTCCAGCCTGGACAACAAGAGCAAAACTCCATCTAAAAAAAAATAGTAAATACAATATTATTCTATTGACAGTGAGTTTAAGAATAGGTAAAACTAGTCTATGGTGGTGCAAATTGGAATTGTCACCTCCAGGGCAGTGATTATCAGCCAAGAGCAGTTATCCCCCTGCCACACCCCCCACTGTGGAACTTTCAGCAATGTTTGGAAACAGTTTTGGTTTTTACAACTTGAGGGTGGCAATGGGAGGTTTCTACTAGCATCTGCTGGGTAGAGTCCAGGGATGGCTGCATCTCATAATACATAGAACAGCACCCCCATCCCCGCCACCAACATCACACACACACACACACACATACACACACACACACACACACGACAAAGAATTTCCCAACACAAAATGTCAATAGTGCCAAAGTTGAGAAATCTTGTCCCAGGAGAAAGGATGCTGATTGGAAAGGGACATAAGGAAAGCCTCTGGGCTTCTGGAAAGATCTGTATCATTATCTGAGTGGTAGCTACCAGTGTATACTTCCATACATTTTCATTAAGCTGTACACTTGAGATGACTAGCACACTTTACATATTTTACTGATCCATGTTATACCCCAAAAAAGATTTTAAGAGGCTACTGTAACTTGAAAATACATTGTTTTAAACATGCAAATGGACAAAATGCTCCCATTAAAAAAGCAAAGATTGGCCCTGATAGCCAAAGTAATCTTGAAAGAACAAAGCTGGAGGACTCATACTTCCTGATTTCAAAACATACCACAAAGCTATAGTAATCAAAACAGCATGGTACTGGCATAAGGACAGACATATAGACCAATGGAACAGAATTGAGTATCTAGAAATAAACACATTCATGGCCAGTTTATTTTTAACAAGGATGCTAAGAACATTCACTGGGGAAAGGACAGTTTTTTCAATAAATAGAGCAAGAAAAACTGGATATCCACATGCAAAAGAATGAAGTTGGTATATGAGGTACCTAGAGTAGTGAAAATTATAGAGACAGTAGAATGGTGGTGGCTAGGGGTTGGGGGACTGGAAAATAGGAAATGATTGTTTAATGCACATGGAGTTTGAGGTTCATAAGATAAAAACTGTGTAGAAAGGGAATGGTGCTAATAGTTGCACAACATTATGAATATATTTAATACCACTGTATTAAACTGTACATTTTTAAATGGCTGGCCAGTCACGGTGGCTCACACCTGCAATCCCAACACTCTGGGGGACTATGGCAGGTGGATCACCTGAGGTCAGGAGTTCAAGACCAGCCTGGCCAACAGGGTGAAACCCCATCTCTACTAAAACTACAAAAATAAGCCGGCCGAGGTGGCACACACCCATAATCCTAGCTACTTGGGAGGCTAAGGCAAGAGAATTGCTTGAACCTAGGAGGCAGTGGTTGCAGTGAGCCAGGATGGCACCATTGCACTCCANAAAAAAAAAAAAAAAGAAAGAAAAACAGGGCTGGCTGCAACTCTGTTTGAGGTGGCTGGAGTCCCCTGTGCCCTCTCTCTCTGCCCCAGACATGGGCTCCTGCCAGTCCCTCTCCCTCCCTCTCTCTCCCCCCTCCATCAGCTCACCTGCCCTATCCTTTTCAGCACTCAATTTCTCTTCCTCTTCCCACACTCCATGGGGGATTTCAGCTCCATGTAGGGACTTTTCCCCTAAGAAAGTGTCTCTTTGCTTCTCAGTGTCAGCAAGGGAGAACCAGGTGCCCAGGCCTTCGACTGAGTGCACTCCCTCTAGACACACTCAGTTCACAGCCACGCTGGCCAGACTGTTCTGCGTTACACAGAAATGGCCATCCAACTGCTTCTTTAATTAATTGTGAGGCCATCGGGGCAGTTATAATAATTTCACCCAGCAGACTAAGAGCCTGAGGCCTGTTAACATGGAGTATGGACACTGCTGAAGACCCTCAAAGAATGAGTGCAGCCATGAAACCAGATCTAAGAACACTGACACCCAGTCTGGGGCCTTCTCACCAGGAAGCCTCTGGTTAATAGGAAATGAGAGTAAATCAGGCCAGGACCGGTGGCTGACACCTGTCATCCCAGCATTTTGGGAGGCTGAGGTAGGAGAATCACTTGAGCCCAGGAGTTTAAGACCAGCTGGGACAACATAGCAAGACCCCAACTCTACAAAAATTTAAAAATTAGCTGGGTATGGTGGTGGTGCACCTGGCCCAGCTACTTGTAAGGCTGAGGAGGCAGGATCACCTGAGGCTGAGAGACTGAGGCTGCAGTGAGCCATGATCGTGTCACGGCACTCCAGCCAGTGCAACCAGCTGAGTCTTGACAAAGAAAGACCTGAGAGTGGTGGCTCACGCCTGTAATCCCAGCACTTTGGGAGGCAGAGGCAGAAGGATCACCTGAGGTCAGAAGTTGGAGAACAGCCTGGCCAACATGGTGAAACCCTGTCTCTACTAAAAATACAAAAATTAGCCTGGGTGTGATGGTGGGCGCCTGTAATCCCAGCTACTTGGGAGGTTGAGGCAGCAGAATCGCTTGAACCCAGGAGGCAGAGGTTGCAGCGAGTCTGTGGTGCCACTCCAGCCTGAGTCTCAGAAACAACAACAACAACAAAAAAAATTAGCTGGGCATGGTGGTGCGTGCGTGTAATCTCAGCTACTCAAGAGGCTGAGGCAGGAGAATCGCTTGAACCTGGGAGTCAGAGGTTGCAGTGAGCTAAGATGGTGCCACTGACCTCCAGCCTGGGTGACAGAGGGAGACTCTCTCTCAGAAAAAAAAAGAAAAAGACAGGGAAAAATAAAAGAAAAACAAAAGGAAAGGGAGAAAGGAAGGGAGGCAGAGAGAGAAAGAGAAAGAAAAAAGAAAGGAAGGAAGGAAGGAAGGAAGAAGAAACAAAGAAAAAGAGAAAGGAAGAAAGAAGAAAGAAAGAAAGAAAAAGAAGAAAGAGAAAGAGAAAAGAAAAAGCAAGCAGGTAGTTGCATTTGGGGATCAGGAGCAAGGCAGGAGGCGGAGGGATGGGGGACGAGGATGCCTGGGAGGTGCCATCTCCAGTGTCCCTCTGGGCGACCGGCTCTCTTCACATGGAGTGGACAGAGGCTGGGGACAGAAGGTGGAATGTCAAGTTCCACCTGAGACAGGAAAAGGAAAGGCTGGGGCTGACCAGGCCAGAGCAGGGTTGGAGGCCTGCTCTCAAGAAAACCAAAGCTGGGTGGGTTTCCAAATGGGCGAGGCAGGGTGGACACCGGGAAGCAGGGGCCGGCTCAGACTGTGGGTCCTGGAGAGGAGCCTCGATCATCACCACTCCAGGCCAGCGCTGCTGTGGAAGCTTTCTTTGCACTCCTATGCACTCCCAGTTAGTTTCTTCCCTCCCTCCCTCCCTTCCTCTCTCTTTCTTTCTTTTCTTTTTTTTTTTTTTTTG
>NW_016107637.1:1743134-1744685 GCF_001604975.1 Cebus imitator | reverse complement strand
CCTGGAGGTGGAGGTTGCAGTAAGGCAAGATCATGCCCCTGTATTCCAGCCTGGGCAACAGAGTGAGATCATGTCTCAAAAAAAAAAAAAAAAAAGATGGTAAGGATTTTGTTGTTGTTGTTTATACAGACAGAGTCTCGCTATGTTGCTTAAGCTGGTCTCAAACTCCTGGCTTCAAGTGATCTTCCTGCCTCAGCTTCTCAAAGCACTAGTATTATAGGCATGAGTCTTTGTGCTGGCCTACATGGTAAATTTTGTTATGTATATTTTACCACAATTTAAAAATTGAAAAAAAAAAACTTTTTTTCTGTTCACTCCCAAGTAGCTGGGACTACAGGTACGTGCCACCATGCCCAGCTTATTTTTGTATTGTTAGCAGAGACAGGGTCTCACCAAGTTGGCCTGGCTTCCCAGAGTGCTGGGATTACAGGTGTGAGCCACCATACTCAGCCTGATAAAAGTCTTTTTTTTTTTTTAGATAGAATCTAGCTCTGTTGCCCAGGGTGGAGTGCAGTGGTGCAATCTTGGCTCACCACAACCTCCATCTCCAGGGGTCAAGTGATTCTCCTGCCTCAGCCTCCCGAGTAGCTGGGATTACAGGAGTGTGCCACCACATCTGCAGATTTTTGCATTTTTAGTAGAGACGGGGTTTCACCATGTTAGCCAGGCTGGTCTGGAACTCCTGACCTCAGGCAATCCACCTGACTCTGCCTCCCAAAGTGCTGGGATTACAGGCACCAGCCACCATGCTCAGCCGGGAAAAACAAAAACAAAAACAAAAAAAAAAACAAAAAAAACTTTTCAGTTTAAAAAAAAAAAATACACTGGGCGGAGCATGGTGGCCCATGCCTGCAATCCCAGCACTCTGAGGGGCCGAGGTGGGTGGATCACTTGAGGTCAGGAGTTAGGCCTACATGGTGAAACCCTGCCTTTACTAAATATACAAAAATTAGCTAAGTATGGTGATGCATGCATGTAGTCCCAGCTACTTGGGAGGCTGAGGCAGGAGAATGGCTTGAGTGAGGCGGAGGTTGCAGTGAGCTGAGATGGTGCTGTTGCGCTCCAGCCTGAGTGACAGACAGACTCTGTCTCAAAAAAAAAAAAAAAAAAAAGGAACAAGGTACTGATCCATGCTACAATATGGATGAACCTTGAAACACTGAGTGAAAGAAGCCAATCACAAGAGATCACACTTCATTTGAAATGTCCAGAAGAGGGAAATCCAAAGAGGCAGAAAGTACACTGGTGTGCGGCCAGGGCCTGGGAGGAGAGAGGAATGGGGAGGGGCCGCTTAATGAGTATAGTGTTTCTTTTTGGGATGGTGAAAATGTTCTGGAATTGGATGTTGGTGATGGTTGTATGACTCTGAGTACACTAAAAAACCACTGATTGTACACTTTGAAAGGGTGAATTTTGGGCAGGGCACGGTGGCTCAAGCCTGTATTCCCAGCACTATGGGAGGCCGAGGCGGGTGGATCACGAAGTCAAGAGATCGAGACCATCCTGGTCAACATGGTGAAACCCCGTCTCTACTAAAAATACAAAAATTAG
>NW_016107637.1:1728114-1742574 GCF_001604975.1 Cebus imitator | reverse complement strand
TTTTTAGACAGTCTTACTCTGCCACCCAGGCTGGAGGGCAGCGCAGTGGCATGATCTCAGCTCATTGCAACCTCCACCTCCCAAGTTCAAGCAATTCTTTTGCCTTAGCCTCCTGAGCAGCTGGGATCACAGATGTGCACCACCACACCTGGATAATTTTTGTATTTTTAGTAGAGAAAGGGTTTCACCATATTGGTCAGACTGGTCTCAAACTTTTGACCTCGTGATCTGCGCACCTTGGCCTCACAAAGTGTTGGGATTACAGGCGTGAGCCACTGCGCCTGGCCTCAGCTAATTTTTTGTATTTTTAGTAGAGACAGGTTTTCACCATGTTGACCAGGCTGATTTTGAACCCCTGATCTCAAGTGATCCACCCTCCTCAGCCTCCCATTGTGCTGTGATTACAGGCATGAGACACCACACTGGCTAACACATTTTAAATGGGTGAATTATATGGCTTGTGAATTATATGACACTAATAACTGAACATCCACATGCACAATAATGAAGCTGAAACCCCACCTCACATCACATACAAAAAATTAACACAAATTCTACCAAAGACTTAAAGGTAAGAGCCAAAATTATTAAACTCTTAGAAGAAAACATGGGCATAAATCTTCATGACCTTAGACTAGGCAATGGTTTCTTTAAATATGACACCAAAAGCACAAAAAATAAAAGAAAAATTATATATATTGGACAATGTCAGAATTAAAAATTTTGTGTTTCAAAGAACACCATCAAGAAAATAAAAAGGCAGCCAACAGAATAGAAGAAAAAATATTAGTAAATTGGTTGGGCATGGTGGCTCATGCCTGTAATACCAGCACTTTGGAGACTAAGAAGTGAGGCTTGCTTGAGCCCAGGAGTTCAAGACCAGCCTGGACAACATAGTGAGACCAGTCTCTACAAAATATACAAAAATTAGCCAGGTGTGGTGGTGTAGGCCGGTGGTCCTAACCACTTGGAAGGTTGTGGCGGGAGGATTTCTTGAGCCTGGGAGGTGGAGGTTGCAGTGAGCAGAGATCATGCCACCGCGCTACAGCCTGGGTGACACAGCGAGGCCCGGTCTCAACAAAATAAACAAATAAAAACACAAAATAAAAATAAAATAGCCAAAAGATAGAAACAATCCACATGGCAATCAAATGACAAACAAAATGTGGTGTGTCCATGCGAGGAATACTATGTAGCCGTAACAAGGTATGAAGTACTGATACATGCTACAGAGAGAATGAACCTTGAATACATTCTGCTAAGTGAAAGAAGCCAGTCACAAAGGACGACATATTACATGATTCTATTTCTATAACATGTCCAAAATAGGTGAACTATAGAGACCAAAAGTGGTGATTGCCCAGGGCTGGGTTGAGAGCGGGCATGGATTGAGGGTGATGTCTAAGGGGTGCAGGGCTTTTTTTAGGGATGACGAAAATGTTCTAAAATTGATTGTAGTGATAGTTGCACAATTCTGTGTATATAAAAAGCCATTAAATTACATACTTTGAAAGAGCAAATTGTATTTACAGTTATATCTCCACAAAGTTGTTTTTTTTTTTTAAAGAAAAACTTGCAAAAACTAAGTTTCTCTAGATCATCAGCATCATCAATACTAAGTAGGAATTTTATTAGAAAATAAGATACTATAGGCCGGGCATGGTGGCTCATGCCTGTAATCCTAGCATTTTGGGAGGCCAAGGCTGGCGGATCACAAGGTCAGGTGTTCAAGACCAGCCTGGCCAACATGGTGAAACCCTGTCTCTACTAAAAATACAAAAAATTAGCCGGGTGTGGTGGCATGTGCCTGTAATCCCAACTACTTGGGAGGCTGAGGCAGGAGAATTGCTTGAACCCAGGAGGCAAAGGTTGCGGTGAGCAGAGATCATGCCATTGCACTCCAGCCTAGGGGACAGAGCAAGACTCTCTTTCAAAAAAAGAAAAAGAAAATACCATAAAGTATCTAGGATTAGCCCATCCAAGTGTGCATCAGACTTCCATGAAGAATTTTTTAAATCCTAGTAAAGCATATATCCTATGTAAAGGAAAATGTGAATAGGTAAATAAACTGATAACATTCTCTAAAAAATGCCAGCAAGATTTTTTTGAAGCCCAGAAAAAATCCCTAAGAAATCCTAGGAATGGATTCTAAAATGTATAGAGGCTAGGCGAGGTGGAAAACACCTGTAATCCCAGCGCTCTGGGAGGACCAGGTGGGAGGATGGCTTGAGGCCAGGAGTTCAAGACCAGCCTGGGCAACACAGCGAGGCCCCGTCCCTACAAAAAATAAAAAATAAATTACTCAGGTGTGGTGGTGTGCACCTGTAGTCCTAGCTGCTCGGGAGGCTGAGGCAGGAGGGTCTCTTGAGACCAGGAGTTCAAGGCTGCAGGGAGCTATGATTGCATCACCCAACTCCAGCCTGGGCAACAGAGTGAGCCTTTGTCTCAAAAATAAAATAAAATAAAATATTATCTATTAATAGCTAAGTTGATTTTCAGGAGAATTTTAAAGAGGGATCCTTGCTCGGGCATGGTGGCTCACTCCTGTAATCCTAGCACTTTGGGAGGCTGAGGTGGGTGGATCACCTGAGGTCAGGAGTTTGAGACCAGCCTGACCAACACAGTTAAACCCTGTCTCTACTAAAAATACAAAAATTAGCTGGGCATGGTAGTGGGTGCCTGTAATCCCTTCTACTCGAGAGGCTGAGGCAGGAGAATCATTTGAATCCAGGAGGCAGAGGTTGCAGTGAGCCAAGATCGTGCCATTGGGCTCCAGCCTGGGCTACCGAATGAGGTTCCCTCTCAAAAAAAAGGTTGGAGGGGAGGGACTCTCACCAGATATGAACATCTGTTTACAAAGCCATGGTCCTTTTTAAAAAATCTTAATATAGTATTGGTGCATGAAAAATAAAAATTGATTACAAGAAGATATTTACAGCATCAGAAACTGACAGGGGATTAGTTTACAGGAATCCTGCATATCAGGAGGGACTCACAGGTTCCAGACAGGACCCCAAGGCCCTACTCAGGTGGGGATGGCAAAGTCTCAGTAGAGGTGAGCTGAGCCTAGAGCCTGCCTGCTCCACGGCAGACCTGCAGACCTGAGAAGCCAGGTCTGAAATGTATCAAGAAAGAAAGAGATGTACATTTTGAATGGAAGGGATAGTTTGATACAATAGACTTATAATTTGGACAGAATAGGAGTATTACATAGTGATATTATAGTCAAGGAAGTTGAAGCTCAAAGAGATTAAGTAGCTTGTCCCAAGTCACATTGTTAGCAGAGGCTGATTATTAGATGTCTAGTATAGAATTAATAGATCAGATATTATCAACTGCCTTCTGTCCCCTCCCTCCCTCCCTCCCTCCCTCCCTTCCTTCCTTCCTTCCTTCCTCCCTCCCTTCCTTCCTTCCTTCCTTCTCCTCTCCCTACCCTACGAGTTTGAAGACAGAATTCTTTCAGGACAGTGCTCTCTCTAGGGCTGTGGCCCTGGCCTTACCCTCAGAGATGCCTTGCAAGGTCACGGCATCCTTGCCCATGGGATTGGAGGTGGGGAGTCCCAGCGGGAACTGGCCTGCCTCAGTGCCGGCCATCTCACTCCAACTCTCCAGATTCTCCTCCAGGGGTACAGTGCGGATGCTGCTGTCCTCGGCATAATCCTGCTGACTGCTCAGTGTCAAGGTGGAGGTGTCGCTGAACAGGAGGCTGGAGCCCAGGCTCAGCGTGTCATTGGAGCCCAGGATTAGGGTCATGCATGAGGATGGAGAGATGGTGGAGTTGGGCCCGTGGGCACTGGCATGCAGGCTGATACCGTCGCTGGAGCCAGGAATCAGGGTCAGGTACGGGGCTTGAGTGACGGTCGTGTTCAAATCAGATCTGGGGTGGCCGTTGGAAGCCACATTCATGGTTCCCTTGGAATTTGTGCTCCAGGTGGTACCAAAGGCTCCTTTCGAAACAGATCGAGAGATGTTAGATGAAGCCAAAGCGATGGTCTCGTCGGTGTCTGGGGTTAGGGTCCCACGAGCATCTGGAGCTATGCTCAGGCTCAGCTTGGAGTTGTTTGTCGAGCCCATGTCGAGCAATGGACTGGAATCAAGGTCCAGAGAAGAATTTGAGGCTGGAATAAGGAGTGCTTTTGAGCTTGGCCTAGAGATACAGTGGCCCAGAACCAGGCCTTCTCTGGAATGGTGCCTTCTAAACGGGTTTAGTTCATGCCTGGAAGGGTTGGAGTTACTCTGACCCATCTCAAAAATCTTACTTGAGAGGTACTTGACAGCCTCTTCAGAATTTGACCAAGGGTGGTTCCCTGAGCTCAGACCAGTGGCCTCAGCAGGGCTAGGACTCAGAATGGTATTTGAGGCAGGACAGAGGCGCCCCTGCGACTCAGGTCTTGAAGCGTCCTTGGAATCCAGGTCCAGGGCTTCACCAGAACAAGAGCTGGTGATCTGGAGGGAGGCCGGAGCGATGGCCCTGCTGTCATCGGGTCTGGGGGTATTTTCAGACACCAGGCCTGAGGTCTCCCCTGAGACAGGACTCAGAGTTGGATTAAGATCCAGAATGAGAGGCGAGCCAGGACTTGGGAGTAGATTCAACACAGGCACATGAGCCGTGTCTGGGTGGGACCCAGGGGTGGTACCAGACCCTAATCCTGGGGCCCCACAGGAGGTGAGACTTGGTGTCATCTTTGAGTCTTCATGGAAAACCAGGTTAGCCCCTGGACTCAGGGCCATGTCCAGTCTGGAGGTCTCTCAATGCCAGTGCCCGCTTCTCTTCAACAGCCAACTGCCACGCTCCCTGGAGCAGTCTTGAGAGAGAGAAAAGACAAATGCAGCCATGCCACGCCTGTTAAGGTTTTTCCAGGGCTCCCACTATTCTTAGGATGAAAGCCCCTTGCTGTGATGTACAAGGCCCTGGTGGCTGTGCCCAGCCCACCTCTCCGGTCCCTCACTCGCCACTTGCCTCCACAATCCCTCAGTTCCGTTCTTTGACCACAGCCTGCTCCCTCTTGGCTCATGGCCCCAAACAAATGCAATTCCCTTGGCTTGTGGAATTCTATGGGATAATTCTCATTATCATTTGCTAATCCCACTTCTCGCAAAATGCTCATCATATTTCGTTCCAGTGACTCATTTAGTGGTCTGGCTCTTGCTAGAGATGAGCTTTGCAATGACAAGAACCGTGTATATCTTGGCCCCCGGGGCAACCCCAGCTCCTAGCCCAGCACCAGTTGTACAATTGGAAGTCTACAAACAGACAAATGAGGAATCTCTACTACTTTGCGGGAGAAAAAGGGAAGGAAGAGCCTCCTTATGAGTTACCCCACTTGCAGCTGGCCACATGTGACAGGGCGACCCCCAGTGCACCAGCAAGGAGCCCTGAGACTTGAGAGACGGGGGTGCTCCAAGCCAGAGCCAAATCCCTAAGTTGCTAGAACTGCTCTGCCAGAAACTGTGACGCTCGATTCTCAAAGCAGCCCTGGCAAAGCGCCTGCAGCCTCAACAGTCTTCTGTTCCGGGTGAAGCAGGCACGTGGAGGGGCCGTGGGGCAGCTGTCAAACACAGAGCCTGCCTTAGCACAGCCGTCTAACTGCTGGGTGAAATCCCCAGTCCTCCCCCCACCCCACTCTCAATCTGGGCTGCCCTCCCTGTGGGAATCGTAGGGACAGCTCACCGCATGCGCGGTGTTTCTAAGCAGGAGTAGGCCGCTGGGAGGAGATGCAGAAGGAAACCAAGTCAGGGAAGAGTGCCTTTTTCAACACTTACTGCGCAGTCCACAAACCAGGCCCCCCGCACGTCTGTGAACCAGCTACTCCCTGCTACACACACTCACACACACACACATCCCCAGTAAGTTAAATATTATTGCCCCACTTTATACATGAGGAAGTGAAGGTCAAAGAGAGGTCACTCACCCCACTGGCCCCCTGGGCAGCCAAGACCATCTCTATGCCATCCTCCTGCCTAAACACCTCCACGGCTTCCTGTTCTCTTTAGGATAGAGTCCCCCAGTTGTTAGCGGACCTGAAAGGACTGTATCTGGTCCCAGTCCCCTTTTCACCCTTTTTGCCCCTCTATATGTCCCCTTTCCTCTTCTATTCCACCCTTGCTGGGATTCTTTGACTTCCTCCGAAGAGCCAGGCTCTCCCAGTTAGGCCTGGGCCTTCCGCAGGCTGGGCATCCGTCTCCTTCCTCAGCTAAGGCCTGCAGCCTTTCAGGCTTCAGCTCAAATGCTAAGAGGCTTCCAGGACCCCTAGACAGGTGGGGGCCACCTGAAAGTCCCCAGGGTGCCTTGTTCCTTCCTGTCTCCTGGCCCACAGTATCTGGCTTCCCCAGCAGCCCATGAGCTCCACTGATGCAGAGGCTGCGTCTGCCTTGTTCTCTGCCAATTTCCAATGGTGAGTATAGCACCTGGCATACGGTGAATTTCCAACGCACGTTTGTGTTATTTCATTATTTTTCTCTCTTCTTTGTAGTTTCTGTTTTGTTTTCCTTTTGGCAAGGTGTGGGGACAGAACCACACAGTGATGGTGGCCAGAGGGCCAGGGAGATGAGAGTTGGGAAAGAGAAAAGAAAATGTAAGGAAAGAGGCAGTGCAGCCAGGTACAGGGGCTCACGCCTGTAATCCCAGGACTTTGGAAGGTAGAGGTGGGAGGCTTGCTTGAGTCCAGGAGTTCCTGACCAGCCTGGACAACATAATGAGACTCTGTGTCTACAAACACACACACACACACACACATACACAAATTAGCTGAGTGTGACGGCATGCACCTGTCATCTCAGCTACTCAGGAGGCTGAGGTGGGAGGATCACTTGAGTCCAGGAGGTTGAGGCTAAAAGGAGCTGTGATTGCACCATTCATTCCAGCCTGAGTGACAAAATGACACCGTCTCAAAAAAAAGCGGAGTGGCAATGAGCGTGCAAGAGGGGAAATACTGAACAGTGGTAAGGAAAGTAGGGAGAGAAGAAAGGAACAGGAAGGAAGGGGAGAGAGGAGAAAGACAAGAAAGAAGAGAAGAAGGGAGAAAGGAGAGGTAAGAGGAAAAAAAGGGAGGGAGAAGGGAGAGGACGGGGAGGCAGTAAAGAGGAGAGGGAAGAGGAAGGCGGGGGGGCGGGGGGGACGGGGAAACAAGAGAAGGGCAGTGGGTGGGTGGGGAGCTCTTGTTCGTTTGATGATGCATTCTTTCACTAACTCATTTCATCACTTCCTCATTTATTATTCATTCACGTGCTAACTCATTCAATGAATCATTTACTCCACAAATTTTGCTGTGTGTCTTTATAGCGTGGCTTTGGAGAGACCACAGGTTTGGATTCATGTAGTCCTGAGTTTAAAGCCCAGCTCAACTCTCTTGCTAGTCTGGGTGAACTTGGGCAAGAGACTTTTCCTCTCTGCCTTGTCCTCCCCATCTCTAAGTTAGGGAGCGTATAAAGCCTTCCACAGGGGTGATTGTAGTTACCGTGTCTGGCACGGAGCGCATGGCCCAGCGAAGTCTGGCCTAAATGGTAGCTACTTGTTCTATTTCTCTCTGCCAGGCACCGTGGACAGAAAAGAACAAGGCACTCAGCACCCAGTGGGATCCAAGCAAGCGGTTCCTGCACAGCTTTGAATCGGCCTTGGAAGCAAGCAGTGTTCACTTACCATCAGCACCAGAGACAATTTTACCCTGAATGTAAACTTTGATTGTTCCTTGATTTCACAGTCTCTTTCCAAACCCCTGTACTTAACTTCATGTCCATAATTTTGTCTCTTTTTATTTAAGGAGGGGCATGAATCTTCCCTTAATGATCTCTCCCACCCATGTGTAAACGTGCCACATGCACACACACACACAGACCATAGTTACCAAAGGCAGGCATTTGCAACCTGGAAAATATGGCTTGTGGCAGCCTATGAGGCAGTGAGTAAGATCTTCAAAGACCTAACTTGTTTGGGCTGAGGAAGAAAGTCTTCATCTCTACCCCAGCAACCCAGCAGATGCACAACACCAGGTCACTGGGCAGAAGGCCACAGATCTCAACCCTAGCTGACCTGCCCTCAATCCTCCTCCTCCATCCTGCAACAGACAGGCAAGGCTCCAGAGCTGTCTGGCAGTGACTGGGGTGGCCCATGGCTTGCCCTCTACCAAAGGGACACTGTGCATTAGGAGGAGCTGTGGCTGTTGAGGGGCTTGGGTGGGATCCACAGGAGCTAAAGGAGCTTACCACTTCCTGCTGACAGCCACAAACTGCCTATTGGCCTTTGCCCTGCTATCCTGGGGCCCCAGATGGAAGGAGCAGAGCACAGCCATAAAACAGCTAGTGCTGTCTAAGACAGAGAGAATCATTGACCCATTCCCATCCTCTCTTCTCCACCTCAATGAACCCTTCCAGGCCCTGGACAAGGGTTGCTAGAGCCTTCAGGAAGTAGAACTATCGATAGATTGTCCAGCTCATCATTGAGAACACACTGTTATCAGATGTGAGGGCCTGGAATGTGGTAGGCACTTGCACAAGTACCTATACACACACGTGCACACACACAACATCTGAGACTGGGGAGCCTCAGACCCAGACCAGCCAAAACATAGTCTCCATTTTCCCCCAAATAGGACTCCTCTGTTTTCCTCCATTGCAAGGAACTGGCACCATCTATCATCCAAGCCAGAAACCACATCCTCCTTGACTGTCCTTTTTCTCACTTGCTGCACCCAATTTTGGCCAAGTTCTGCAAATTCTGGCTCCAGAACAGCTCTCAAATCTTTCTGCATTTCTTGATCACCACCACCAGACCCTAGCCCAGTTCCCATTGCTTTGGGACGTGATCTTGGAATTGCTTGCTCAACAGGGGTCCCTGTATCTAGGCCAGCTTCCAACAATTTCCAAAGTAAGCCACAGAGATCTTCCTTTAAAATTGTATACAGACCAGATGCGGTGGCTCACACCTATAATCCCAGCACTTTGGGAGGCCAAGGTGGGTGAATCACCTGAGGTCAGGAGTTCAAGACCAGCCTGGCCAAAATGACGAAAATCCATCTCCACTAAAATACAAAAAATTAGCCAGGCATGGCGGCATGCATCTGTAATCCCAGCTACTTGGGAGGCTGAGGCAAGAGAATCGCTTGAACCCAGGAGGCAGAGGTTGTAGTGAGCTGAGATTATGCCACTTCACTCCAGCTTGGGCAACAAGAGTGAAACTCTGTTTCAAAAATAAATAAAATAAAATAATAAAATTGCATGCAACACTGTGGTACTGACATAAGGATAAACATACAGACTAATGGGACAGAATTGCAAGTCCAGAAATAAATCCATGCATACATGGTCAAATGATTTTTGACAAGGTTGATATCATTACTAGGGAAAGAATGGTCTCTTCAGCAGGTAATCTCAGCACTTTGAGAGGTCAAGGTGGGAGGACCACTTGAGCCCAGGAGTTTGAGACCAGCCTGGGCAACATAATGAGATTCTATCTCAAAAATAATAATAATAAATAAATAACTTATATATTTAAAAAGAATAGTCTTTTCAACAAATGGCAGTAGAACAGCTGAATATTAACACGCAAAAGAATAAAGTTAAACTCCTGTCCCATATCCTTTTTTTTTTTTGGCAGCGGGGACGGAGTCTCCCAGGTTCAAGCGATTCTCCTGCTTGAGCCTCCCAAGTAGCTGGGATTAGAGGCTTAAACCATCATGCCCAGCTAATTTTTTGTATTTTTAGTAGAAACAAGATTTATCCATTTTGGGCAGGTTGGTCTCAAACTCCTGACCTTAGGTGATCTGCCTGCCTCAGCCTCCAAAAGCACTGGGATTACAGATGTGAGCCACTCCACAAGGCCAATTTTTTTTTTTTTTTTTTTTTTTTTTTTTTTGGGTTGTTTTTTTTTTTTTTTTTTTTTTTTTTTTTTGAGATGGAGTCTCACTCTGTCACCCAGGCTGGAGTTCAACGGCGCATCTGGGCTCACTACAACCTCCGCCTCCCAGGTTCAAGCAATTCTCCTGCCTCAGCTCTCAAGTAGCTGGGGTTACAGGTGCCCACCACCAAATCCAACTAATTTTTTTTTTTTTTTTTTTGTTAGTGGAGACAGGGTTTCACCATTTTGGCCAAGCTGGTCTCGAACTCCTGACTTCAAGTAATCTTCCTGTCTCAGTCTCCCAAAGTGCTAGGATTACAGGTGTGATCCACTGCACTCAGTCTCCTATCCCACATTCTATACAAAAACTAACTCAAACTGGATTAAAGACCTACATATAAGAACTAAAACCATAAAACTCTTGGAAGAAAACATAGGAGTAAATCTTCTTGACCTTTGATTTGGCGATGATTTCTGAAATATGACACCAAAAGCACAGGCAACAAAAGAAAAAAATAGGTAAATTGGACATCAACAATATTTAAGACTTTTTTGCCTCAAAAGACACTGTCAGCCAGGCACGGTGGCTCATGAGAGCCAAAGGTGGAAACAACCCAAATACCCACATACTGACGAATGGATGAACAAAATATGGTATGTCCATACAGCAGATTACTCAGCTACAAAATGGAATGAAATACTCATGCATGCTAAACGTGGATGAACTTTGAAAACATTATGCTAGGTGAAAGAAGCCAGTCACAAAAGACCACATATTATATGACTCCATTTACATAAAATATCCGGAGTAGTCAAATCTCCAGAAACAGTAGATTAAAGTAGACAGAGAGAGGTTGTCAGGGGAAGGGAAAAGCAGGGAATGGGAATGGACTGCTTAATGGGTATAGGGTTTCCTTTCG
The DNA here is from genome assembly GCF_001604975.1 of Cebus imitator. NCBI lineage: Eukaryota > Metazoa > Chordata > Mammalia > Primates > Cebidae > Cebus > Cebus imitator. The sequence goes on along the minus strand of NW_016107637.1, from coordinate 1,731,822 downwards.
GACCAAAAAATGTTCTGATAGTAATGATGGTTGCTCAGCCTTATGAATTTTATGCTAGGTGCTTTCTTTCTTTTTTTTTTTTTTTTTTTTTTTTTTGGTTTTTTTTTTTTTTTTTTTTTTTTTTTTGAGATGGAGTTTTGCTCTTATCACCCAGACTGGGGTGCCATGGTGCAATCTCAGCTCACCACAGCCTCCACCTCCCAGGTTCAAGCGGTTCTCCTGCCTCAGCCTCCGAGTAGCTGGAATTACAGGCATGCACCACCACACCCGGATAATTTTTTGTATTTTTGTTTTAATAGAGACAAGGTTTCTTCCTGTTGGTGAAGCTGGTCTCGAACTCCCAACCTCAGGTGATCCACCCACCTCAGCCTCCCAAAGTGCTGAGATTAAGGTGTGAGCCACTGTGCCCGGCCACCACAGTTTTTTTTAATGCATGCAATAGATAAGGTTGTCAATTCACTTTTTTCTGTTCTTCCCTTCTAAAAATAACTAAATATTCTGGAAATACTTCAACAGACAACCATGAAAGGACTCTGACGGCTGGAAAGAAGGCAGCGGACTGACTAGGTATCTGAGGACTTGAAGGTTGACACTCTGGTGAGTTTCCTGGAGTTTTCTTTTTATCACTCACGTAACCCAAACTGGGCACCAAAGAAGCCTGCCACATAGATCTGCCGAGAGCATAAAGTAGAAGAAAATCCTGCTCTCCAAGCCAGAAGACCAGGAAAGAGGAAGCCCAACACAGGGGATTTCCCAGCAGGGAGCCCCAATCCCTACTCCATACCTGGAGCCATGACAGACCAATCCAACCTGCAGTGGCCATGTCAGCAGATCCCTGCATCTGCAGGCCCTCTACCCAACATCAGATATTTTACCAGACCCTACATCTCCTGGCCTCCGCCACCAGCTCCAGTGATAACAAGTGGCCCAGGGAAGTGTCTTCTACCCCTGCAGGCAGCACCAGCCGGAATAAGCAGGAGCCCCAGCAGTGGCAGAAAAATGAAGCAGACCAGGACTCAGAGCTACCACTGGGAGCCGGGCCTGTACCAGGACTGTCAGAGTCCAGAGCTGTGCCAACAACTTCTCGACTTAAAAATAACTTTTGGCTGGGTGTGGTGGCTCCTGCCTGTATCCCAGCACTTTGGGAAGCTGAGGCAGGTGGATCACTTGAGCTCAGGAGTTCAAGATCAGCCTGGGCAAAATAGCAAAATCCTGTCCCTACAGAAAATATAAGAATTAGCCAGGCACAGTGGCGTGTGCCTGCAGTCCCAGCCTACCTGGGAGGCTGAGGCAGAAGAATTGTTTGATCCCAGAAGGCCAGGCTGCAGTGAGCTGAGATTTTGCCATTGCCCTCCAGCCTGGGCGACAGGTGTCTCCTCCCCACCCCCCACCAAAACAAAGGCCAGGCGTGGTGGATCATGCCTGTATTCCCAGCGCTTTGGGAGGCTGAGGTGGGTGGATCACCTGAGGTCAGGAGTTCAAGACCAGCCTGGCCAATATTTTTTTAGTAGAAACCCCGTCTCTACTAAAAATACAAAAAATTAGCTGGGTGTGGTGACAGGCACCTATAATCTCAGCTACTCGGGAGGCTGAGGCAGGAGAATCTCTTGAACCCCAGAGGCAGAGGTTGTAGTAAGCTTAGACCATGCCACTGCATTCCAGCCTGGGCAACAGAGCAAGACTGCATCTCAAAAAAAAAAAAAAAAGAAAAGAAATATCACTGGAGCTGCAGTCCACAAAAGTAGGCCAGAACCTACAAACTAAACCTTAACACAGTGGCTCATGCACTTTGGGATGCCAAAGCGGGCAGATCACTTGAGGTCAGGAGTTCAAACCTGGCCAACATGATAAAACCCCGTTTCTCCTAAAACTACAAAAAATTAGCTAAGTATGATAGCGCGCACCTGTTATCCCAGGTACTCAGGAGGCTGAGGCAGGAGAATTGCTTGAATCTGGGAGGTGGAGGTTGCAGTGAGCCAAGATCATGCCACTGCAATCCAGTTTGGGTGACAGAGCGAGACTCTGTTTCAGAAAAAAAGAAAAAAAAAATCTTAATATAATACCTAACAAGTCAAAGATGTAGTAACAATCACTCATCATCCCAAAAACTAGGAAAATCTAATCTTAAGACAGCTAACCAACGTGAACACTGAGATGAATCAGATGTTGGAATTCTTGACAAGGATTTCAAAGCAGCCATCATAAAAATGCTTTGGCTGGGCATGGTGGCTCATGCCTGTAATCTCAGCACTTTCGGAGACCAAAGAGGCCGATCTTTTGAAGCCAAGAGTTCAAGACCAGCCTGGACAACATGGTGAAACCCCGTATCTACTAAAAATACAAAAATTAGGTTGGGCGCTGTGGCTCATGCCTGTAATCTCAGCATTTGGGAGGCTGAGGTGGGCAGATCACAACATCAAGAGATAGAGACCATCCTGGCCAACATGGTGAACCCCATCTCTACTAAAAATACAAAAATTAGCTGGGCATGGTGGTGCATGTCCATAGTCCCAGCTACTCAGGAGGCTGAGGCAGAAGAATCGCTTGAACCCAGGAGGCAGAAGTTGCAGTGAGCTGAGATCATGTTACTGCACTCCAGCCTGGTGACAGAGTGAGACTCCATTAAAAAAAAAATGCAAAACCTAGCTGGGCATGGTGACAGGAGGTGCCTGTCCCAGCTACTAGGGAGGCTGAGGCACGAGAATCACTTGAATCTGGGAGGCAGACATTGCACTCTGCTCCAGCCTGGGTGACAGAGTGAGAATCCATACCAAAAAAAAGAAGAAGAAGAAGTTACTTGGCTAAACATGGTGGCTGATGCCTATAATTAATCCCAGCACTTTGGGAAGTCAAGTCAGGAGCTGAAGGTCAGGAACCAAGTCAGGAACTTGAGGTCAGGAGCTTGAGACCAGCCTGGCCAATATGGTGAAATCTCGTCTCTACTAAAAATACAAAAATTATCCAGGCATGGTCGTGGGCCCCTGTAATCCCCACTACTCAGGAGTCTGAGGCAGGAGGATTGTTTGAACCTGGGAGACAGAGGTTGCAGTGAACCAAAATCTCACCACTGCACTCCAGCCTGGGCAAAAGGGCAAGACTCCATCCAGAAGAAGCAGAAGCAGAAGGAGCAGGAAGAGAGAGAGAGAGAGAAAGAGAGAAAGAAAGAGAGAAAGAAAGAGAAAGAAAGAAAGAAAGAAAGAAAGAAAGAAAGAAAGAAAGAAAGAAAGAAAGAAAGAAAGAAAGGGGAAAGAAAGAAAGAGAGAGAGAGAAATAAAGGAAGGAAGAAAGAAAGAGAGAAAAAGGGAAGAAGGGAGGGAAGGAGGGAGTGAAAAAAAGAGAGAAGGAAAGAAAGGAAGGGAGAAAAAAGGAAGGAAGGGAGGGAGGGAGGGAAAAGTCTAAACAACAAAGAGAAAATAGACACACACAAACTCGCACACGCACACGCGCACACACAAATGAACAGAACCTCAGGAATCTGTGGAAAAATAACCATGTCTTCCATTTCTTATTCCCCATTTCCTCTGCCACTTTTAGGTCCCTATCCTAAAGGCAAAGTTCAATGAAAACAAGGCAACTTTCCTGACACCCAGCTACAACGCCAAATTCCAAGGCTTTGGAGTCAGGCAGACCTGAATTCAAACCCTTCTCTCTCACCAGCTGTGTGAACTTCAGATGTCCTCATCACTCTAAGCCTCCAGCTTAATATTA
>NW_016107637.1:1725821-1728022 GCF_001604975.1 Cebus imitator | reverse complement strand
ATCTCGGCTCACCGCAACCTCCGCCTCCTGGGTTCAGGCAATTCTTCTGCCTCAGCCTCCTGAGTAGCTGGGATTACAGGCGCCTGCCACCACATCCAGCTAATTTTTTGTATTTTTAGTAGAGATGAGGTTTCGCCATGTTTACCAGGATGGTCTCGATGTCTTGACCTCGTGAACCACCCGTCTCCGCCTCCCAAAGTGCTGGGATTACAGGTGTGAGCCACCGTGCCCCACCCAATAATAATATCTTAGTATTCCAGATGGGATAGCTCACCCAAAGTGATGATCGCAGGGCCTGGCCCACAATAGGCGCTTAATAAATGTTCATCCCCACCTTCCCTTCTTCCCCCGGGCAAGGGCAGGCTAGGGAGACTTGGCAAAAAGACGAAAGTATGCTTTCCAGACTCCAAGGCTTCTCTTTCCCCGGATCTATGGCATTCCCTCCCTGCATCTTTTCACTCCCTTCCCCTTACCTCTCCCCAACTCCCAGCCACTAGACTGTCAGGACCTGAACTTTCTCTGTGAGCCTTGAGCTGCTCATGTGAAGTTCAATGTTTACCTCCCCTTGGGGCATCCACACGGTAACAGAAAATTCGGCTCTAAGCCACAGGCATGAAGTTCTAACTGTGAAATTACAGCCAGAGCGGGGAGACTTTTACCCAAAGGGGTGGGGACAAGGTGGTAACTGCCTTGTGGAGGCCGTGGAGGCTGCCCCCACCCCTAGGACTTTCCCAGAACCGCCGCTCAGCTTACCTAGGCTATCCCAGCCCAAGCAGGCCAGTGTTACAGGCTTTATGAGGGCACCGTGACCCAGAAGTCTCCCAGCCAATGAGAGCCTTGCTTCCACCTACACAATGTGGAGAAGGGGTGGGGTCCTTGCAAAAAGAACCTGTCTTGAGACCCTCCTCAGCCTCCTGGAAAGAACTTCACTCTAATAAACACTGAGCTTCTCATCCAGAATTCAAGTGTTCCCATAAAAGCCCCCTACCATATGACCCTGGACCTCTGTTTATCCCAGGGGGACAAGGGCTTTGAAATCAAGAGGTCTCTGATGAGGCAACTGAGACCCACAGTGAGAAAATATTGGCCCATGGTCAGGAGCTAGGATGCCTGCCTGTCCTCGCTCCCAAATCCTTGATCTTTTTCCTGCTCCGCCCCGGCTCCTGTTCCAGGCACAGATAAGAGTGTGTGGAGCAGGGCAGGAATGAGGGCAGGGCGGGCTGTGGCACAGCAGTGTCACCTAGATCTTTCCCTAAGAAAAGCAGGACTCTAAGGCTGCCTTTCTAAAGAATATCCTTTAGTGATGAGCAAATAGTTCAGCTAATTAAGATGATTGGAGACCAGATACTAATAGAAAATCTTCACTGGGCACCATTCACAAAATGACAGTGGAATCTTCCTGAAGAGGGAGACCCAGGCATCTCAGATCAACTTCCCCTTTTCATTCCTAAGACTGTAAACTTCTCCTTTTCATTCCTAAGACTGTAAACTTCCCCTTTTCATTCCTAAGACTATAAAACCAAAGCCCTTTTCATATGTAATTCCTAAGACTGTAAACCGAAGCCCTTTTCATATGTGATTCCTAAGACTGTAAACCGAAGCCCTTTTCATATGTAATTCCTAAGACTAAACAGAGACCCTTTTCATATGTTAAGCTATAAACCTAAGATTCTTCCACGTGTAACATCTAAAGTATAAGCCTATATAAAGAAGGAACCTTCCTTTGTCAGGCGAGCTTGGATATTAGGCAAATACGCCACCTTGCTCCCGGCCGAATAAACTCCTTCCTCCAACATTCGGTGTCCGAGAGATCCGTTTGCCGTGGCCACTCCTGCAACATTTCAGTAAGCTGTCTTCCTGTTCCCCCAGGTCAGGATGTCCTTAGATACAGCGTATAACCTGTTCTCAGACAAGCCGCCCAGAAGTCAGCCTCATCAGACTCAGTCCTTACACTTCACAGTGACCTCACATTAGCGAGCAGCTGAGGGGCTCTCATTCCCTCTAGTCCATGTCAGATCTTGCCCTTTCTGCTCCTTCTGTCCCCTCCCCCCCCTCCCCTTCCCTCCCCTCCCCTCCTCTCCCCTCCTCTTCCCTCCTCTCCTCTCCTGTCCACATCTGTGCAGGAGGTCCCCTGTGTGCGACCCCTGGTTGTGGGACCCCAACCCACAGAGGCAGGCCCCCAGTAGACATGAGGCAGGACG
>NW_016107637.1:1703569-1719425 GCF_001604975.1 Cebus imitator | reverse complement strand
GGGCGGGAGCTTGTGGGACGGGAGGTTACGGGAGAGCTGGTGGGGCGGATGGTGATTGGTTCAGTGGGCCGCTGGGCGGGAAGGTTGCTGGTCTTGGGCCGGGCCAGGATAGAGTGAGATAAGGGACCCTCCCTGTGGGGGAGGAAGGGCTTTCCTTTTCGGGAATTAGGCCCTTTCCACATGGCTGGGGAACGGGGCCAAAAGTCCTCTACCAGACACCCTGCACCCCCAGTTTCCTTCTGCTGCTTCAGAGGCCTTATGTCATCAAGGATTCCTCCTCCACTTGCTCTTTCCCCAGCAAAAATCGTTCCCTCGGCCGGGTGCAGTGGCTCATGCCTGTAATCTCACCAATTTGGGAAGCAGAGGCAGGAAGATCTCCTAAGCCCAGGAGTTCAAGGCCAGCCTGGGCAACACAATCAGACTTCATCTCTACTAAAAATAAAAATAAAAAACATCAGCCAGACATGGTGGCATGTGCCTGTAGTCACAACCACTTAGGAGGCTGAGGTGGGAGGATCACTAGAGCCTGGGAGCTTGAAGCTACAGTGAGCCATGATGCCACCACTGCACTACAGCCTGGGCAACAGAGCAAGACCCTGTTTCAAAAAAACAAGTTCTTTTCTCAAACTTGCGTCTTTTCCCAGCGTCTCCTCCCTCGCTCTTTAGCTCCTGTGACAAGTCCCTCCCAATGACTGCTTTTGATTCCTCCCTCTTCTTCCCTGGCCTCCTGCATGTAAACTCCCAAGTCCTTTCAATTTTACCTCCAAATCTGCTCTTGTCCTCCAACCTCATACCCTCCCTTCTAGCTCAGGTCTTCATCATTGAAATCCCAGATTCTGGCCAGTCCTGTAAATAAGGTCCCACAGGGCAGGTGTTCCCCTCTCCTAGCCACCCACAGTAGACAGAAAGGGAGCTTCCCCAACAACTCATTTCCCCTCTTAACACCGTCCGTGTCCTCCACTCCTGCCAGGGTCACATCCAGCTCCCTAGTCTGACATCGAGGCCGCTCACAGTCTGCCCTGCCTGCCTATCCAGCTTGTCTCTGCTCTCTTTTGATTTTTAAGTTTGTACTGAGCAGAAAATTGCATATGTCATGTCTATTTTTATGAATTTTCACCAAGTGAGCACACCGTGTAACCAGCACCCAGATCCAGAAATAGAACATTACCAGGACACAGAAGTCCTCCTCAGGTCCCCTTCTAATCGCTATCGTCCTCTCTGTTAGGGGGCCACTATCCTGACTTTTAATATGGTTTCCCTGTTTTCATATGTAATCTCTTTATGTAAGTGGAATTATACAATACAGACTCTTTTCTTCTGACTTCTTTGGTTGAATATTATGTTTGTGAGATTTAAAAAAATTTTTGCACCCAGTAGCTGTTTCTTCTTTTCTGGTATCTGTCAGTTTCTCTTAGGTTCTCTCTCTTTTTGCTCTCTTTCCAGGGTCTTCAGGAGGCTGTTTTGTTTTGTTTTGCTTTGTTTTGTTTTGTTTTTGTTTTTTGTCCAGAGTTCATAATTATCTGTATGAAGTTTGATCTGATGGGAGCTACTTTGGCATTATTGCAAGCAGAACCTCTCCTTTTTCATTTTCATTTCATTTTTCTCTTTCCTCACTTACTTTGGGATTATTGAATTTCCCTTTCTTTCCATTCCCATTTGTTTGGAAGTTACATATTACGTTGTACTAGATCGAGCGTAGAAAGTTAGCACCAAGACAAAATATGCCAGGTTGCAGGGTCATTTATTATGCCAGCGACCACAGAGGACTCACGTCTCTCCAACCTGTGGCGTCAAAAGGAAGGTGCCACGACTTTTTATACCTGAAAAACCACCTTGGGAGTGGGGGTAAGGAGCGGGGATGGGGATGAAAAGGTTTTGGACATTCCAAGGGCCAGGGGATTCTGTGATTCACCTCCTGGGCAGAGACGAGGGTGGGGGTCTCCGGACATTCCAAGGTCCAGGGGATTCTGTAATTCACCTCCTGGGCGGAGATGAGGGCGGGGGTCTCCGGACATTCCAAGGGCCAGGGGACTTTTGTCATTCTGTTTGTTGCTTCAGTGGTTTACAGAAGTCAAGATAAGCATTTGTTTACACACAGATCTTAGTTATCCTGGGCTGCTTATTTTAGTTATTACCGGTAAGCAAAGGCTAGCAATTCTGGCACAATATCACAATTATATGTCTATTCTTTTTTTTTTTTTTTTTTGAGATGGAGTCTCACTCTGTCGCCTAGGCTGGAGTGCAGTGGTGCAATCTCGGCTCATTGCAACCTCTGCCTCGCTGGTTCAAGCAATTCCCCTGCCTCAACCTTCCGAGTAGCTGGGATTACAGGCGCACACCACCATGCCTGGCTAATTTTTTTGTATTTTTAGTAGAAACAGGGCTTCACTATGCCAGGCTGGTCTCAAACTCCTGACCTCAGGCAATCCACCGACCTCAGCCGCCCAAAGTGCTGAGATTACAGGCATGAGCCACTGTGCCCAGCCTGTGTATTCCTTCTTATTTCTCTTTTGAGACAGGATCTGGCTCTGTCCCTCAGGTTAGAGTGCAGCCTCAACTCCACCCCCAACCAAGCTCAAGGGATCATCGTGGGCTCAAGCAATTCTCCTGCCTCACCCTCCCAAGTAGCTGGGACTACAGGTGTGTGCCACCACACTTAGCTAATTTTTTTAATGTTTTATAGAGACCGGATCTCCTATGTTGTCCAAGAGGGTCTCATATATATCTATTGGGGGGTTTTTTGTTTGTTTGTTTTTGTTTTTGAGACAGGGTCCTGTTCTGTTGCCCAGGCTGGAGCACAGTGGTGTGATCATGGCTCACTGTAGCCTCAATCTCTTTGGGCTCAAGCGATCCTCCCACCTCAGCCTCCCAAGTAGCTGGGATTTTAGATGCATGCCATCATGTCTAGCTAATTTTTTTGTAGAGACAAGGTTTCACCATGTTGCCCAGGCTGGTCTCAAACTTTTAAGCCTGAGTAATCCTCCTGCCTCAGCCTCCCAAAGTGCTAAAATTACAAGCATGCACCACTGCACGCAGCCCGAATATATCTATTCTCAACATGCAGACTTTAGTTAGCAAAGTCCAAAATTAACACTGCTACCCTCCTTCAAGAAACAAGCAAAAAATGGGCTGAGCACCGTGGTTCACACCTGTAATCCCAGCACTTTGGGAGGTCCAAGGCAGGAGGATCACTTGAGGCCAACAGACAAGCCTGGGCAGCACAAGGAAAGTGTCTCTACAAACAAACAAAACATCCAAAGACAAAAAACACAGGGACTGGCTGGGTACAGTGGTTCATGCTTGTAATCCCAGCACTTTGGGAGGCTGAGGCAGGAGGATCACCTGAAGTCAGTTTTGAGACCAGCCTAACCAACATGGTGAAACCCCGTCTCTACTAAAAATACAAAAAGTGGCTGGGCCTGATGGCACATGCCTGTAATCCCAGCTACTTGGGAGGCTGAGGCACAAGAATCGCCTGAATCCGAGGGGCTGAGGTTGCAGTGAGCAGAGATTTTGTCACTGCACTCCAGCCTGGGCAACAGAGCAAGACTCTGTCCCAAAAAAAAAGTTTCTTAGTAGTAAACTTCTTTAGTTTGCCAAAAAATTATAATTGTCATTCTCGAAACATTTTTACTGCATGTAGGAGCCTAGAGTGTTATCTTATTTTAGTACATCAAAGTGAATATTCCGCTGCCTTCTGGCTTCTGTGGATTCTGTTGAGAAGTTAGTCTGCCACCTTTTTAGTGATCAATCTATTCGTGCCTGGCCCAAATCTATTTTTTCTGGCTGCTTCTAAGATCTTTTACTTTGAGCCAGGTGCAGCAATTCATGCCTATAATCCCAGCGCTTTAGGAGGCTGTGGTGGGAGGATAGCTTGAGGCCAGGAGTTCAAGACCAGCCTGGGCAGTACAGTGAGACCCTGACTCTATTTTAATTTTTTTTTAATTTTAATTAAAAATAAATAAGATCTTTTACTTTGGTGTTAGACGCTCATATCATGCCACATATACATAGGAATTTCTTTGTATTTTTCCTATTTGGAATATTTGGTGTTGATCAGAAATTTTGAACAATTTTCTAGAAACTACCTTCTTCCCATTCTTTCTCTGCCTTGTGCAACTCTGATGAGATGCACACTAAGTCTCCTCTCTGTCCTTTTTTTTTTTTTCTTTTTTTGGAGGCAGAGTCTCTCTCTCTCTCGCCAAGGCTGAAGTGCAGTGGCATAATATCCACTCACTGCAACCTCTGCCTGCTGGGTTCAAGCAATTCTCCTGCCTCAGCCTCCCAAGCAGCGGGGATTACAGGCGCCTGCCACCACACCACCTGCCTAATTTTTCACACCTGGCTAATTATTGTATTTTTAGTAGAGATAGATGAGGTTTCACCATGTTGGCCAGGCTGGTCTCAAACTTCTGACCTCATGATCCACCTGCCTTGGCCTCCCAAACTGCTGGGCATGAGCCACCATGCCTGGCAGGTTTTTTATTTCTTTAAACATATTAAACAGGCTGGGTGTAGTAGTTCACACCTTAATCTCAGCATTTTGGAAGGCCTTGGCAGGAGGATGGATTGAGTCCATGAGTTCAAGGCCAGCCTAGCAACATACTAATACCCTGTCTCCACAAGAAAAACAATTAACCAGGTATGGTGGTGCACATCTGTAGTCCTAGCTACTTGGGAGGCTGTGGTGGGAGCATCACTTGAGCCCAGGAGGTCAAGGCTGCAATAAGCCATGATTGCACCATTGCATTCTAGCCTGGATGACAGAGCAAGACACTGTCTCAAAAAAATAAATAAATAAAACACGTTATTTTACTTCTGATAATTTTGTATTCTGAACACTTTGTGGGTCTGATATTGCTGTTTACTTCATCTCTTGGTTTTCACCCATGGGTGCCTTATTTTCTTACAACTTTTGGGATTGTTGACTATGAACTGCCTATTTTCCCTGCCCAGAATTCCTTAAGGCTTGGAGTGAAGCTATGTTCTTTTGTTTTGCTTTTTTTGTTTGTTTGTTTGTTTGTTTGTTTGTTTGTTTTGAGACAGATTCTTGCTCTGTCATCCAGACTGGAGTGCAGTGGTGCAATCCCTACTCACTGCAACCTCTGCCTCCTGGGTTCAAGTGATTCTCCTGCCTAGCCTCCCTAGTAGCTGGGATCACAGGCATGAGCCACCACACCCTGCTAATTTTATATTTTTAGTAGAGATGGGGTTTCACCATGTTGGCTAGCCTGGTCTTGAATGCCTGACCTCAAGTAATCTGCCCACCTCAGCCTCCCAGAGTGCTGGGATTACAGGCACGAGCCACCACACCCAGCCTCTGTTCCTTGTTAGAAATGTTTGTTCTGGCCGGGCACAGTGGCTCAAGCCTGTAATCCCAGCACTTTGGGAGGCTGAGGTGGGCGGATCACGAGGTCAAGAGATCAAGACCATCCTGGCCAACATGGTGAAACTCCATCTCTACTAAAAATACAAAAGAGAAAAATTAGCTGGGGATGGTGGCACACGCCTGTAGTCCCAGTTACTGGGGAGGCTGAGGCAGGAGAATTGCTTGAACCTGGGAGGCGGAGGCTGCAGTGAGAAAACTTGCTTTGCTTGTAGTAGTAATTTTGGGGCACCACCTACATGAAAACACTTGAAATAAAATTCTATCACTTAGAGTGTTTAGACCACCTACTCAGTGTGAATTAGGACCAAATAGCTGTGTGAGGGCCAGCCTGTGGTCATTAATTTTTAGAAGAATTTTTTTTCTCCTACAATGTGACAGCGTCAAAATAGGCAAATGAGTTTCTTTCTTTTCTTTCTTTTTCTTCCTTCCTTCCTTTTCTTTTCTTTCCTTTTCTCTTCTTTTCTTTTCAGAGATGGAGTCTTGCTCTGTTGCCCGGGATAGAGTACAAGGGCACTATCCCCCTACCTCCTGGGTAGCTGAGACTGTAGGCATGCACCACCACATCTCACTAATTTATTTTTCTATTTTGTAGAGATGAGACCTCCCTGCATTGCTCAGACTAGTTTCGAACTCCTGGGCTCAAGTAATCCTCCCACCTCAGCCTCCCAAAGTACTGGGATTACAGGCGTGAGCCACTGTGCCCGGCCAATACCAGTTCTAAAGATGCAGCTCTGAATCTGAAATATTGGAGCCTCCAAGCCACCCCTGGTTTCATCTCCCCTATAACATGCCATGGTGTGGGAGCAGGGAGAGTATCAAAGTAACCCACGTAACACAGCTTGAGGCACACACACTTCCCTGGGCCATTTGCTGTTCTGAGCAGTGCAGTGTGGGAAGTCCTGTGGCTCTTGGGGGGGTGCAGTGCTGAAACAGGACATCCTGAATGCAAAGGCAGTCAGGCCTCCAGGAGCCATTTGTCAACTCCAGCTTCCAGCCACCCTCCCAAATGCAAAGCTGAGTGTGGCACTCCCTGCTTATCCCATGGGTGAGGGCTCCCCAACCCCTTCAGGTTGAAGGCCAAGTTCTTTTTTTTTTTTTTGAGACAGAGTCTTACTCTGTTGCCCAGGCTGGAGTGCAATGGTGTCATCTCAGCTCACTGCAGCCACCGCCTCCCAGGTTCAAGCGATTCTCCTGCCTCAGCCTCCCAAGTAGCTGGGATTACAGACATTCACCACCATACTCGGCTAATTTTTGTGTGTGTTTTTAGTAGAGATGGGGTTTCACCGCGTTGGCCAGGCTGGTCTCGAACTCCTGACTTTGTGATCTGCCCAGCTTGGTCTCCCAAAGTGTTGGGATTACAGGCGTGAGCCACTGCGCAGCCCGAAGCCAAGTTCTTTATCAGGGTGACCCAGTACTCCGGGGCTCCCCAGTGTCGTCTCTCGCCCACTCCACCTGCCCCCATTTCCCACCTGGTGTTCCAGCCACACTGCATTGCTCATGCTCTGAACAGGCTCTTCTCCTCATGCCTAGGCCCTCTCCCACACACACTGTGCCCTTTGGAAGATCTTCCCTAGCCCCCATCCCTGACGGTTCTCTCAGTCAGCTCAGACAAATCCTCTTCTGAAAGCCTCCTGGCCCACCCAGGAGGTTGGGGTTCCTAACCTGTGTCTCCTCCACCCTGCATGCCCCCACCTGGGTCCACTGCCACTTTCCATGTGTGACACCGTTACAGGCTATGAGCCTGCTATGTGTTTTTGATGTGCACCAACTCTGGTAATAAAATGGCCGTTTCCCATCTGAAATGCTGGAGCCTGCGACAGCCCCTGCTTTCTTCTCTCCCACAATGTCACAGGGTGGATCCCCAGAGCCTAGCACAGTGCCTGGCACAGAATGAGTGCTCAGTGACTTATGTAGTTATTCATGCCCCACGAGAAGTGTCACAGGCAATGGAGGAATCTACAGTCTGGAGTCAGTTCCAGGGTTCTTCCTTCTGCCAAAAGCCAGAGCCAGATGAACTCTCTCCTAGACAGCCCGCAGTGCTCCTCAGAGCCAAGAGAGGCGGCGAGGCTCGTGCCTCAGAGCTCGGCGTGCTGGCTTCTTTCCCAGGAAGCACAGGGACACACGGCCTGCAGAGTCGGAATGAGGGGGCGCAGGCACTCCTCTGCTGCAAAGTGACTCCAGCTCCCTTCTGTGAATGGTGGGAACTTAGAATGCCTCTCTCAGCCTGGTGTGGTGGCTCACGCCCGTAATCCCAGCACCTTGGGAGGCCGATGCAGGTGGATCATGCGGTCAGGAGTTCGAGACTAACCTGGCCAACATGGTGAAACCCCATCTCTACTAAAAATACAAAAATTAGCCGGACATGGTGGCATGCACCTGTAATCCCAGTTACTTGGAGACTGAGGCAGAGAGGCAGAGGTTGCAGTGAGCCAAGATCATGCCACTGCACTCCAGCATGAGCAACAGAGCAATATTCTGCCTCAAAAAAAAAAAAAATGCCTCCCTTATAAGAGTGTCAGGAACACCAAATAAGCATCTTTCAGAATGAGTATAGTTTGTGCTGGGGGTGACCTCATGGACTGTAAGAACTAAGTTCTTGATTTTTCTTTCAAAAACAGATTTGTCCAGCATTGCTGTTAAATATTCTTGCCAGAAGACGTGACTGTCCCATTGTAAATGGGCATGAACAGGAAGAGGCCAGCAGGTGGATAAAGTCAGGCAGACAGGCCCACAGGCAGCCCAACCTGCATTTGAACCTGACATTGAGGTGACGTGGGACAAGTCCTGACCTCTCCGAGCCTTGATTTCTTTGCCTGCAACATGAAGACACGAGAACCATTTGGCAGTGTTGTGTGACACATAGATGAAATTAAAATGTGGGACACTTTGTAGGAAATCACAGATAGTGTTATTAATGAAAGCAGAAAAAAATGCAAGCCACACTAGGTGAGACTCATCAGTATGGGGCTTGGGGGCAACCCTGGAGCCACATTGTATAATTCTGGTGGTTTGTTGTTTCTCTAGATTTTTTTTTTTTTTTTTAGGCAGGGTCTGGCTCTGTTACCCAGTCACCCAGGCTGGAGGGCAATGGTGCAATAATCTCAGCTCACTGCAACCTTGAACCCACCTCCCAGGTTCAAGCAATTCTCCTGCCTCAGCCCCCCAAGTAGCTGGGACTACAGGCACATGCCACCACGCCTGGCTAATTTTTGTATTTTTAGTAGAAATGGGGTTTCACCACATCGGCCAGGCTGATCTTGAATTCCTGACCTCGTGATCTGCCCACATCCTACAGGATAGCACCCCCTGAGCGCCAGGTTCTCCTGCTCCCATCCTCACTCTGCCCAGAGCCTCTCCCTCCTGTACCTTCAGCCTCTCTGGTCTTTCCCACCCCAGCTAAACAGGCTCTGCTCAGACTGCTGCCCTCCCCACTGATCCAGGGAAACGGTCCTGGCAGCCTCAGGGGGCCCTTGCTGTCCTTACTGGGCTCCATCTCCAGGCCTGGCTGACCTCTCCTTTCTTCTTGAAGTGACCTTCCCATTGACACTGCCCACCACCCTCTGCTGTCCCCTCTCTACTGATGCCTCTTCCTCCAGCTATCTGCCTGTCAATGGTCCCCAGAAGTCAGCCTCCATCCTTTTCTCTTTCTGCTTTGGCCAGAAAATGATGCTCATGCCCTTGTCTTTGGCCCTGATCTCAGTCCTGAGCCCGCGACCTCCATATCCAGTTCCCTCCTGGGGGAGGCTGAGGCAGGAGAATCCACTCAGGAATGACTCGCGACAACCCCCATGACCAAAATCCCTCCCGCCCTGCCCCTCCATCCCTCAGTTCCTGACACCTGCCCACTCGGGCATCATTCTCGACACCCTTTCACACACACAGTGAAAGCCACCAGGGGCCCTGCTGGATCTCTCTGAGTCCAGCCTGTAGACTCTGAAGTCTCTGTACACATTACAGGTGATTCCTGGACCCATTCAAATTCCAGGATCCTCAGAACAGGGGCAGCCTCTAGCTTGCTTCCTATACTAGGGCCCCCAGAACTCCCTCTGCGTGAAGTGGTGACTCAGCCTCTTCCCCATGGACTCGCTGCCCCAGAACTGGCCTGCAGTCACCTATGCCAGCATGCCAGGACTATCAGTTTCTATCCCAGGTAGATCATCTATTAGCCGTAATCTCGGATGAGAGGAAGATTCTTGCCCCTTAGGCAGATCTAATCTGTCTTTGTCACCACCCTTGCCTGATAGGCAGGATTCCCTGAGGGCAGGGCAGAAAGCCTGGAGTTAGAAAGGGAAAGAATAGAATATTAGGCTTTTACACAGAAGGAAATGAGGCCAGGAGAGGGTCGGACACTTGCTCCAAGACTCCAGAAAAGCAACAGAGGCTGGGATGGGTCTCCTGACTCCCAGGCAGGGGCAGACAGGCAGGGGTCTGGGCTCAGTCCAACATTCTCTGCTGCCTCTTATTGTGCTCAAAGGTCATTTTAGGGATGGCAGATTTTCTGGTTAGCCTGTTGTGATCCCAGGAGGGTGTGGAGAAGAGGAGTAGGGCGGGGAGGGGGGAGGGGCTTCAGGGGTTATCTCCCGTCGGGGACATTCCGGGGCTGCAGAGCAGACCAGGCCTCGTGGAGAATTAGGTGCTGCTGGGAGCTCCTGTCTCCCACAGGATCCCAGCTGCAGGGAGCCTTGGGGACTCTGGCCCGCCTGGAGTTGGGGACATTCCCCAGAGAGCGCCGTCATGGCCTGCACGGAGCACTTATCAAAGAATCGGGGCAAGTGGGTGTTTGCAGGCATCACCTGTGTGTCTGTGGTGGTCATTGCCGCCATAGTCCTTGCCATCACCCTGCGGCAGCCAGGTAGGTGCCTCCCCCAGTGCCAACCTGAGTGGCTTCCCCCATTGCTCGCTCCTTATCCCCACCTTCAGCTCTGATCGGGTTTTTTTTTTTAAGTGCTGGGATTACAGGCACGAGCCACCGTGCCCGGCCAACCAGCTCTTGATCCCTCATCCCTGTCAAGCATCATTCCCCATCCTCAGCTCTCTCTGTCTCTTCCATCCCCCAACCCTATGTGACTTCATCCCCAGCAGAAAGTCCCGTTAACTTTTGTTTTTTTTTGAGAGGGAGTTTTTGTTCTTGTTGCCCAGGCTGGAGTGCAATGCGGCAACCTTGACTCACTGCAACTTCTGCCTTCCTGGTTCAAGCGATTCTCCTGCCTCAGCCCCTCAAATAGCTGGGATTACAGGCATGTGTGCCACCACATCCAGCTAATTTTTTGTGGGTTTTTTTCCTTTAAATGGAGTCTCACTCTATCCTCCAGGCTGGAGTGCAGTGGCGCAATGTCAGCTCACTGCAACCTCCACCTCTTGGGTTCAAGCGATTCTCCCGCCTCAGCCTCCCAAGTAGCTGGGATTACAGGCATGCACCACCATGCCTGACTACTTTTGTTGTATTTTTAATACAGACGGGGTTTCGCCATGTTGGCCAGGCTGGTCTCAAACTCCTGACCTTAGGTGATCCACCCTCCTTGGCCTCCCAGAGTGCTGGGAGTACAGGCATGAGCCACCACACCCGGCCCCATTTAACTTTTTTTCCCTTCTTCAGTTGCCTGAAGAATATCAGATCTTGGCCTTCAGCCCAGACCTCCCTCCTGTGCCCTTCTTGGGAGTCACACAAGCAACCTCAAACTCAGCAGACTGGGCTGAGCTCATCCTTGTCCCCAACAGCTGCTCGCTGTGAAGGACTCTGTGAAAGGCTCCTCCATTCACACAGGGACCTCGGTTAGGCCCCATGCCCCTGCCTCATGGCTGTGCGAATCAGTCCTGAGCCTCGAGGGCTCTGCCTTTCCCTCCGCCCTCTATCCTCCCGGCCCTGCCCTCTATCCTCCCCACCCTGCCCTCAGAGAAGCTTCAAGGTCTCCTTCTGGACCCTTCTTACAAGGTCTCTCTGCCTGCTTTTGTCAGCTCATGTTAGCTCTGCAGCCCAGATCATGCCAAGCAGCCCTCACTCACTGCCCTCAGCACACACCAGCTCCTTGACTAAAGTTCAAAGCCATTCATGACCTGATCCCAGCCCTCTTCCAATCTTTTATTTTTATTTATTTATTTATTTATTTATTTGAGATGGAGTCCCGCTCTCCATCACCCGGGCTGGAGGGCAGTGGCATGATCTCGGCTCACTGCAACCTCCGCCTCCTGAGTTCAAATGATTCACCTGCCTCAGGCTCCTGCCACCATGTCCCTCCAGCTAATTTTTGTATTTTTAGTAGAGACATGGTTTCACCATGTTGACCAGGCTGGTCTGGAATTCTTGACCTCAGGTGATCCACCTGCCTCAGCCTCCCAAAGTGCTGGGATTACAGGCATGAACCACTGTGTCCGGCCCCCCCTTCCAACATTCCCACATTCTACTTCTGTGTTCCATCTCTACCAGGCCAATGGCTCTTCCTTTAGGCAACTACGCTCTCCTGAAGCCAAGCCTTTGCTTTTTCTCTGTCTGGAATAACCCATTCCCCCTTTTCTGTGAAATTTACACCCACCCTTTCAAGGTCTTCCTTAAGCGTTCCCTTCTCTGTGAACCTGCCCCCCTTTCCTGACTGCCCCAGGCTGGTACTGAGGCCTCCTTGGGTCCCAGAAGCCCACTCACTTTCCCTCTATTGCAGCACCAGTGAGTTTGAGCCTCACCGTCCCTCTGCCAGGTGGAGTGTTGGTCACAGGGAGGGTCATGGGATAAACAAACAGGAGTCTTGGGCTGGGGCAAGGACAGATGCTAACAGCCCCTTGGCATTCCTTCCAGGCTGTGAGCTGGAGGCCTGCAGCCCCGATGCCGACATGCTGGACTACCTGCTGAGCCTGGGCCAGATCAGCCGCCGAGATGCCCTGGAGGTCACCTGGTACCACGCAGCCAACAGCAAGAAAGCCATGGCAGCTGCCTTGAACAGTAAGTCCAGCTGCCAAGACTGGGGCAGGCCAGGGAAGGGGGTGGAGAAGACAGAGGGAGAGAAGAAGGATTAGCCACTGGTCACTGTGGTGGCATGACAGCTGTTTACATGTCTTTCCGCGCGAGGAAGTAGGGGCTCAGAGGCGTTAAGTGAACGGCTCAGGGCTGCGCAGCTAAGCTTCGAGCCTAGATTAAAACCACGTCTGACTCCGAGTCATGACTATACTGCCCTCCCTCCCAGCTACTCCTTCCTAGACCTGTCAGGAACCAACCTCTAAGGAGGCCTTTGCCTTCAAAGCCTCAAGCCAGAAATCTGCACTTGAGGCCCAGCACTACTAAAAACAGTGAGCACCTGTGCAGGTTGTATTAACTCCTGAGCCTCAGATTCGAAATTGGTTAAAGTAGCCAATTGGCCAAGGCTCACCATGTGCACATTACACACAGGTTCTCCCGGGACTACCCTGCGACCCATTTCATGGGTACCATTTCGCAGGAGAAAAACAGAGGCTCAGGAAAGTTAGGCAACTTAGCCAAGGTTACACTGTCTGAAAGCAGTTAAGCCAACATTGGAGCCCAGAGCAGTCAGCCCCAGAATGCACATTCCAAGCCACTGTGTGACGCTCTCCTGCAGGGCCTTTGGGAAGCTCAGCAGATAATGTTCATGAACATGCTGGTGAACTTTAAAGCAGTAGGTATAAAAGATGAAGGAAACAGTCGTTGAACCTGGGCACGTTTCAGAAGACACGGACTGGCCCCACCCCACGTAATGCTGAGGCTGCTGGCCCCAGGGTCACACTTTGAGAACCACTGCTCAAGCAAACTCCTTCCATTTCAGACCCCAAAACTGGGGTCAGAGGGTTGGTAGAATGACCATATCAACCAAAGCAGGACTCTTTTGAGGTCATTATTAATGATTATGCTGAAGCCACAGAAACACACCAGATGGCCCCTTACACTAGTTAAGCAAGCCACTCCATATAAATAATTAACCCTTAGTGAATGCCTAACCAGGGATATTTTATTATTTAATTTTCGTAGATGAGGAAACAGGCACGAAGAGGTCAAATAACCTTCCCAAGGTCACACAGCTGAAAAGTGTCAGGGCAGGGACTGGAAGCCAGCAGTGTCATTTCAGGGTCAGCACCCAGCCGTGCTCTCCTGCAGATGGGTGAAGCTGGCCTGAGGAGGGAGGGTGGAGGGTGGAGGGCTCGGTGACTGCATGCCCCCTTCCCTGCTGCTGTGGCTCCCCGAGGACCATGCCATGGCCACGGGAAACCAATCCTTTCCTCTCATCTTTTGCTGCTTCTTCACTTCTCACCCCCAAGCAAGTCAGCCTCCAGCCCTCTGGAAGGCAAGTCACAACTTTTAAGGTGAAGAGAGATTTTTTTTTTTTTAGACTGGATCTTGCTCTGTCACCCAGGCTGGAGTGCAGTGGTGTGATCTCAGCTCACTGCAGTCTCTGCCTCCCAGGTTCAAGTGATTCTCCTGCTTCCTGTAATCCCAAGTCACTGAGATTACAGGCACCCACCACCACGCCCGGCTAATTTTTGTATTTTTAGTAGAGACAGAATTTCACCATGTCGGCCAGGCTGGTCTCAAACTCTCAACCTCAAGTGATCTGCCTGCCTCGGCTTCTCAAAATGCTGGGATTACAGGTGTGAGCCACCATAGCAGTCCAGCCAGCCATTTTTGAAACATCTCTTTTAGGCCTGCTAGCATCCAGGCACTGGGAATTCAAGTGATGGCTAATTCAGACCCGGACCCTGCTCTCACAGAGCTTATACTTAGGAAGATTGATGCTGAAAGAGCAATCACATGACACAGCTGAACACAAAAGGGAGAAGGCAGGTTTCATTGTGAGCAAGAAGCAGAGTGGCCTAATTTATTAACCTGAGGATGGCTGCCTCCTCCTTAAGGAAGCAATTTTTTTTTTGAGACGGAGTTTCATTCTTGTTGCCCAGGCTAGAGTGCAATGGCACGATCTCAGCTCACCACAACCTCCACCTCCCAGGTTCCAGCAATTCTCCTGCCTCAGCCTCCCGAGTAGCTGGAATTACAGCCATGCGCCACCACGCCCAGCTAATTTTGTATTTTTAGTAGTGATGGGGTTTCTCCATGTTGGTCAGGCTAGTCTCAAACTCCCGATCTCAGGTGATCTGGCCTACCTCGGCCTCCCTGGGATTACAGGCGAAGCCACTGCACCCAGCATTTTTTTTAAGCAAGGTCTTGCCCTGTCACCCAGGCTGGAGTTCAATGGCATGATCTCAGCTCACTGCAACCTCCACTTCCCAGGTTCAAGTGATTCTTCCTGTCTCAGCCTCTTGAGTAGCTGGGATTACAGGTGCCTACCATCATGCCTGGCTAATTTTTGTATCTTTAGTAGGGACAGTTTCACCATGTCAGCCAGGCTGGTCTCCAACTCCTGACCTCAAGTGATCAAACCGCCTAGGCCTCCCAAAGTCCTGGGATTACAGGAGTGAGCCACTGCACCCGGCTGGAGAAGTGTTTGTTTTAAAACGGAGGTCTCCTATTACCCAGGCTGGAGTGTAATGACGCAATCTCAACTCACCACAACCTCTGCCTCCCAAGTTCAAGCAATTCTACTGCCTTAGCCTCCCTAGTAGCTGGGATTACAGGCACGTGCCACCACACCCGGCTAATTTTGTATTTTTAGTAGAGACAGGGTTTCTCCATGTTGGTCAGGCTGGTCTTGAACTCCTGACCTCAGATCATCTGCCCGCCTCAGCCTCCCAAAATGTTGAGATTACAGGTGTGAGCCACCGCACCCAGCCTGGAAGTTGTTTTTTGTTTTTTGTTTTTTTTTGTAGAGACAGGGTTTCACCATGTTGGCCAGGATGGTCTCGATCTCTTAACCTTGTGATCCACCCGCCTCGGCCTCCCAAAGTGCTGGGATTACAAGCATGAGCCATGGCACCTGGCCGGAAGTTAGTTACTTTTTTAAGCCAACGCTAAAGGATGAGCAGGAGGTGCCGTAGTAAAGTTGAGAGAAGAATGTTGCCAGGCAACAGCCCAGAGATGAGGAGGACAAAACAAATTAAAGCCTTGCTGCCCAACATGTGGTCCATGGACAGCAGCATGGGCATCCCTAGAGAGTGTGTTGAAAATGCAGAATCTCAGGCCAGGCCCAGTGGCTCATGCCTGTAATCCCAGCAGGCTGAGGGGCCAAGGGAGGGGGATCACCTGAGGTCAGGACTGACATGGTGAAACCTGGTCTCCACCAAAAATACAAAAACCACCTGGGTGTGGTGGTGGTGCACACCTGTAGTCCCAGCTACTTGGGAGGCAGAGACAAGAGAATCACTTGAATCTGGGAGGTGGAGGTTGCAGTGAGCCGAGATCACGCTGCTGCACTTTAGCCTGAGTGACAAAGTGAGACTCCATCCCAAAATAAAACATGCAGAATCTCAGGCCCTCCTGCGAACCTAGTGATCAGAACATGTGTTTTTCCAGTCCCTGGGAGATGGAAAAGGTGGGGTGCCTGGAACTGAGAGAATGACAGAGAGAGGGGAACATGA
>NW_016107637.1:1675038-1703227 GCF_001604975.1 Cebus imitator | reverse complement strand
GAGTTTTGCTTTTGTTGTCCAGGCTGGAGTGAAATGGTACAACCTTGACTCACTGCAACCTCTATCTCCCAGGTTCACACAATTTTTCTACCTCGAGCCTCCCGAGTAGCTGGGATTACAGGCATGCGCCACTATGCACAGCTAATTTTGTATTCTTAGTAGAGACGGGGCTTCTCCATGTTGGTCAAGATGGTCTCAAACTCCAGATCTCAGGTGATCTGCCCACCTCGGTCTTGCAAAGTGCTGGGATTACAGGTGTGAGCCACCGTGCCCAGCTGAGTTTGGGTTTCATGCTCAGAGCAATGGGCAGGTTTTCCGGCACTTTTTGACAAGAAGTGACATGATCAGGTACATGTTTAGGACACTCACTCTGGTGGCTCTATAGAGAACAGACTGGCGGGGAAGCAGTGCTAGTGGTGAGAAGAATGGTCAGAAGCCTGGGAGAAGGCAGGAGGAAAGGCCCCTCTGGCATCAATGCTGCATAGGCAGAAAGCGACCCCTCTCCCCTCCACTACACTCTCCAACTGTGAGTGCCCCGTGCATGGTTTTCTAGAGACAGCTTCCTATTAGAAGGGTCTGAGCTCCCTACTAGACTGAATTCTTGAAGGCAGGAATCAGCAGATATCTGCCTGATAAGAGTTCACTGTGTGAAGCTAAAAGATAACTCAGTGCTGGTGATGACGCGGTGAGATGGGAACCTTGTGCACCTCGGGCAGGGACAGGAATCAGAACAACTTTTCCAGAAAGTAATTTGATAACAAGGGCTTTAAAAATGACCCTGTGTGCTGGACATTGAGGTGCACACCTGTAATCTCAACACTTTGGGAGGCCAAAGTGGGAGGATGTCTTGAGCTCAGGAGTTCAAGACCAGACCGGGAGAATATAGCAAGACTAATTAGCAAAAAATCAGAAACTCCCGAAGCATCTCAGGAATGGGGATGGTCAGTTACATGGTAGTGAACACCCTCAACCAGGGCTTTGGAGCCTTTTGTTTCTTTGCCTTGTTTGCTGTAGTAAGATATATAAAGAAGCGTGTCATCATGTTGAAAGAAAAACATAAAAAATTACAAATGCAGTAGAGTCTCAACTGTGTAAAAACTATGCATAGGGCCAGGCACAGTGGCTCACGTCTGTAATCCCAGCACTTTGGGAGGCTGAGGTGGGTGGATCACTTGAGGTCAGGAGTTCTGAGACCAGCCTGGCCAACAGGGTGAAATCCTGTCTCTACTAAAATTACAAAAATTAGCCATGTGTGGTGGCACATGCCTGTAATCCCAGCTAGTTATGAGGCTGAGGCAGGAGCATTGCCTGAACCCAGGAAGCAGAAGTTGTATTGAGCCAAGATCGCACCACTGCACTCCGGCCTGGGTGACAGAGCAAGACTTCATCTCCCAAAACAAAAGAAATGGAAGAAAAATCCATCAAAATGTGAACTATGTGGAAATGTAGGTGAATATTTTCCTCTTCTTCCACTTTTCTGTATTTCTTTTTTTTTTTTTTTTGAGACGGGGTTTCACTCATGTTACCCAGGCTGGAGTGCAATGGCGCAATCTCGGCTCACCGCAACCTCCACCTCCTGGGTTCAGGCAATTCTCCTGCCTCAGCCTCCTGAGTAGCTGGGATTACAGGCACGCACCACCATGCCCAGCTAATTTTTTGTATTTTTGGTAGAGACGGGGGCTTCACCATGCTGACCAGGATGGTCTCGATCTCTTGACCTCGTGATCCACCCACCTCGGCCTCCCAAAGTGCTGGGATTACAGGCTTGAGCCACCGCGCCCGGCCCACTTTTCTGTATTTCTCAAATGTTCTGTAATTTGTAATGCTTTTATGATGAGAAAAAAGTTTTCTTTTTTTAAAAAAAGAGAACTGACTGGGTTTTCGCCTCTTCTGCAGGCAACGTCACAGTCCTGGAGGCTGACGTCAATGTAGAAGGGCTCGGCACAGCCAACGAGACAGGAGTTCCCATCATGGCACACCCCCCGGCTATCTACAGCGACAACACACTGGAGCAGTGGCTGGACACGGTGCTGGGCTCTTCCCAGAAGGGTAAGGGCTCCTCTGGAAACCCTCCCCAGCCCCGAGCCCTCTGGCCCTGGGGCAGCATGTGCAGAGATCCCTCGCTGGGAAGCAAGTCCAGTCCTGACATGAGGTGTCATTGCCTTGACTTTCTCATCACGGTGCTATAGACGCCCTGGCTCCGTGAGGACTCAGCGAGGTGGGGAGCGCGTCCGTGCCGTCATGGTGTTCTCTCCCGGACATACAGGGTGGACAGCGAGCAGTACAGCGTGAACTGCAAGGTGCCACGCGTGCTCAGAGTGCTTCCTCCTGTTTTCACAGAACTGAACGTAACAAGTTCAAAGCCAAGCCCCACCCTTCCCCTCCGCACCCCTTTGCCAGTCACAGTCAGAATCCAGGCATCTCTGTAACGCCTCTCTCTGTCTCCCTCCCTTATCCTCACGTCCACTCCGTTGCCGCCTCCGCCAATGCTAGCCCCTAACCCTGCCTCCATCTAGTCGCAGCCACATCGGAACTCTCTCACTGGCTTCCTGACCCAAATTCAGCCCCTACAGACTTCCCTTGACCTCCATGACCACACACGCCTGAGGGATCTTTTCTTTTTTTTTTTTTTTTGAGACAGAATTTCGCTCTTGTTACCCAGGCTGGAGTGCAATGGCGCGATCTCGGCTCACCGCAACCTCCGCCTCCTGGGTTCAGGCAATTCTCCTGCCTCAGCCTCCTGAGTAGCTGGGATTACAGGCACGTGCCACCATGCCCAGCTAATTTTTTGTATTTTTAGTAGAGATGGGGTTTCACCGTGTTGACCAGGATGGTCTCGATCTCTTGACCTTGTGAACCACCCCCCTCGGCCTCCAAAAGTGCTGGGATTACAGGCGTGAGCCACCGCGCCCGGCCGGGATCTTTTCAAAACACCAGTTTCGTCATGCCACTCCTCTGCTTTAACCCTCCATGGCTGCCCATGGTCCTCAGGAAAAAGTGTGATCTTGGCCTGGCTTTCAACATCCCTCTATATCTTCCCAGCCTCATCTCCTCACCACCCTGGAAAGTACCAGGTCCCTTCTCTGCAGAGATTCCCTCCTCTACTCAAATGCAGAGGCTGGATGACCTCCCTACAGGCTCTGGTGGTTTAGGGCTCTCTCAGCCTGCTCAAGAAGAACCTCAGCCCCTTTTCAGCAGAGACCTGATTCCCAGGTGCAGCAGCCGCAGGCCCAAGTCCTTACCTGGCCTCCAGGAGGAGAGGGGAGCTCGTCTAGAGGCAGGCCCTTCTTCTCTCATTAGCTCTGCCTCTTCAAAAGGCTTTCCTCACACCTGCAGGGATGTGGTCCTTGTCCTTCCACCCTCCCCTGACCCCAACACACACACACACACACACACACACACACACACACACACACACGCACCCTCTCTGCTTTCTGCCCAGGGAGTCACGTCTTCCTGGTTCCTTCGTCAGTTCCCCAAGCCCTTGTCCCTTTCCCCACAGGCATCAAACTGGACTTCAAGAACATCAAGGCTGTGGGCCCCTCCCTGGACCTCCTGCGGCGGCTGACAGAGGAAGGCAAAGTCCAGCGGCCCGTGTGGATCAACGCTGACATCTTAAAGGGCCCCAACGTGCCCATCTCATTTGAGGTCAATGCTACACAGTGAGTGTTCGCCTCTCTGTCCCAGCTGTGTCCAGCCTTCTTCTGTCAACACCTAGCACAACGTGAGGATCTTGGGGACCTCTGAGTTTGTCTCCAGTCACGCTATATAGTCTCACCTCTGAGCCTTTGCACGAGCTATTCCCTCTACCTCCAGTGCCTTTCCCCTCTTTTCTGACAAACCACTGGCCAGTTGTTATCTCCTCCAGAAACTTCCTTGACATCCCAGGCTGCTGCAGGATGTCCTCTGGGCCCCTCAACCCCCACACTTCCTCCTAACACAGCCTGACTTCATGGAGCTGTCACTGTGGGTTCACAGGTCTGTCACCTACTACACTGAACTCCCGGAGGACAGACCAGGCCAAGTCCTTCCCTATATTCCCCAGTGACCAGCACAGGAATTGGCCTGCTAGAAAAGTCTAAAACCTTGACTCCGTCCCCAGTCCCCATGAATTCCAGCACCGCTGCTGGCAGACCTCACATGCAGTAGCTGCTCTGCAGTTTACAAGGAGACCACATAAGAGGAGAGCCTGTTTTTGATCTGATCCTGACGTAGTACTGCCAGGTTAGCGCTTTCTCCCCATTTTGCAGATGAGAAAGCTGACAAGAGAAGCATCTCAATTTGTTACGTGTTTATTATGTGTCCCAGACACTGTTTTAAGTACTTTACTTAAAGAACACCATTTAACTCTTACGAAAATGAGGTAAGTGCTATTATTTCCATTTTATTAACGCAGGGACTATATTACAGACGTGAAAAGACCTGCCTAAGTCTAGCAAGAGGCAGAGCAAAGATTCAAACCCAGGCCCTCTGATTCTCAGCTGCAGGCTCCTTCCCATCCATCTCTCCCTCCACCCATCCAGCCAGCCAGCAACCATCCATTTAGCACTTATTATTGTGCTTCTCAAGCTGAGGTGCCTTCCGAAAGTAGAATGTAATAAATGGCCCAAGATAAATATGACCTGTCTTCTTGGAGTGCTAATTTTACTCAGTAGGGTTTTTTTGGTAGGCAGTGGGTGACAACATAATTTGCCTGTTAAAATTTGCATCTTTTAAAGAAGAAAAGTACAAAGAAAAAATTAAAATATTTTCATCAAGGCCAAGTTCAAATAAAATTTTAGGCTGGGCATGGTGGTTCACACCTATAATCCCAGTACTTTGGAAGGCCAAGGTGGGCGGATCCCTTGAGCTCAGGAGTTTGAGACCAGCCTGAGCAACACAGCGAGACCCCGTATAGAAAGAAAAAGAGAGAAAGAGAAAAAAAGAAAGATACAAGGGGAAGGGAGGGAGGGGAGGAGAGGAGAGGGAAGAGGAGAGAGGAAGTCTCTTTTTTGTTTGAGACTGAGTCTCATTCTGTCACCCAGGCTGGAATGCAGTGGCGCAATCTCGGCTCACTGCAACCTCCACCTCCCGGGTTCAAGCAATTCTCCTGCCTCAGCCTCCTGAGCAGCTGGGACTACAGGAGCAAGCCGCCACACCCGGCTAACTTTTTGTATTTTAGTAGAGATGGGGTTTCACAGTGTTGCCCAGGCTGGGAAGGAGAGAAATTTTAAAGAAAACCTGAGAAACTTCAAAGGCTCACAGCTGGCAGAGCACAGATTCCCACACGCGGGGACTGAGTCAGTTTTGTGTCTAGAAGGGGATGTTTAAGAAGCCTGCCCTGCTAGAGGGGATGATATCTGTGATGCTGAGTGACCCATCCAAGGTCAGAATCAGGACCTGAACCCAGACTTCCCTGATGCCAAAGTCCATGCCCAATTCATGGGACCCGAAACAAGCCATTCTGTTCTTTGGGACTCTGCTTCTGACCTTATCACAGATCTAATAGGCCCTGCCACTCCCCAGCACGGGGACAAGAACCCAGAGGAGAGGAAGGGGCCGGCGCAGCTCCCGTGAGACCAACATCTCCAATTTTTTTGCAGGTTCCTGGCCCTGGTCCAGGAGAAGTATCCCAAGGCCACCCTGTCTCCAGGCTGGACCACCCTCTACATGGCCATGTTCCCAAACAGGACGTACACCCGAGCCATGGTGGAGAAGATGCACGAGCTGGTGGGAGTGGTACCCCAGAGGGTCACCTTCCCTGTGCGGTCTTCCATGGTGCGGGCCGCCTGGCCCCACTTCAGCTGGCTGCTGAGCCAATCTGAGAGGTGAAAACCACCAAACCCACCCCACCCTCCTGGAGGCGCTGATGCCCCCAGCAAGATCCCAGATGTTCATGGATGGAAGGGTCTTTTTTTTGAGATGGAGTCTCGCTCTGTCACCCAAGCTGCAGTGCAGTGGCACCATCTCAGCTCACTTCAACCTCTGCCTCCTGGGTTCAAGTGACTCTCCTGCCTCAGCCTCCCAAGAAGCTGGGACTACAAGTGTGTGCCACCACGCCTGGCTAATTTCTTGTATTTTCAGTAGAGACGGGGTTTCACCATGTTAGCCAGGATGGTCTTGATCTCCTGACCTCATGATCTGCCCACCTTGGCCTCCCAAAGTGCTGGGATTACAGGCGTGAGCCACCACACCCAGCCATGGATGGAAGGGTCTTAAAGGTCATCTGGTCCAACTCCTGCTGGTGCTCATGCCCTCTACAGAGTCCCTGCTTTCTGCTTGCATACCTCTGGTGATGGCCTCTCACTACCTCCTGAGGGAGCCCTTTCATTGGTGGGTAATTCTCTGCCCCCCAGAAAATATTTATACCAAGACACAATTTGTCTCCCCACAGCCTCCTCCAGCAGGGCCAGGTATAGCCCTGGAGCAACATATACTGTGCCTTCAACCCCTGCCCTAGGATAGCTCTGTAGGAATTTAGAGACTCCCCTACCCCCACTACCCCCCTACTTTCCTTAGCTGCTCCCCAGAGGACTCCCAAAGCTGCCCCTCCCCCTCTTCATGCTTGACCCGCCCTTCCACATCCTCCCCCATCGGTCCTGCCCCTTTCCTAGGACAGGACTCAGAAATAGGCACTGCAAGTGAGGAGGCAGGACAGGCTCCCCCTCCCTCCTGAAAGCTCTGCTTTCAGTCATCTTTCCTGAATTCCCTCTGGCTACTGCCCTTGGGAAGGGGTAGGACTCAGGGAGAAGTGGTGGGTGGGCGACTGGAGGACAGATGTGCTACCCTGGGCCCAGCTGGCATCCAGTTCTGAGCACAGGAGTGGGGCTGAGGGCCTTGCTGAGCCCAGACAGGCACTGAGCCAGCTCTGGTGGCCCCAGGTATAGCCTGACGCTGTGGCAAGCTGCCTCGGACCCCATGTTGGTGGAGGACCTGGTCTACGTCCGGGACAACACTGCTGTCCACCAAGTCTACTACGACATCTTTGAGCCTTTCCTGTCGCAGTTCAAGCAGCTGGCCTGTAAGGAGAGGAACTGGGAAGGGGGGTGTGGACTGGATTCTGCACGGGGCAGCACGTGGCTGGCACTGGAGCAGAGCTGGGAGGAAGGGATATCAGAAAGGGGAAAGCCAGGGTGGGGCAGGAGGAGGATACATTTTGGGTACCAGGCCCTGGAATGGTATGCTAAGCTTCACATATCCATTTTATTTTTATTGTTATTTTTTCGAAACGGAGTCTGGCTTTGTCACCCAGGCTGGAGTGCAGTGGCGTGATCTCGGCTCATTGCAGCCTCTGCCGCTCGGGTTCAAGCAATTCTCCTGCACCACCACACCAGCTAATTTTTGTACTTTTAGTAGAGACAGGGTTTCACCATGTTGGCCAAGCTGGTCTCAAACTCATGCCCTCAGGTGATCCACCCGCCTCAGCCTCCCAAAGTGCTGGGATTACAGGCGTGAGCCACTGTGCCTGGCCCACACATCATATTACAGAGAAACAGAGGCTCAGAACAGTTCAGGAATTTATACAGTCACTCAGCTTGTATGTGGTCCAGCAGGTAGGAACCCAGCAAATTCCAAACCCCATATTATTTTGGTACACAGCTCCACCATGGGTTACTCTAATGTTTCAGAGATCTCCACCGTATTCACTGAGCAGTGATCAGACGCTGCCACCCAAACCCCTCATTCCCTTGTCCCCAAACCCAGGAGAGCCGCAGTTAAGCCATCTCAAAGGGGCCCCATCAGACTCAGCATTCCTGTCAACTAAGCAGGAGCCATCTAAGCAAGCGGGGAAGGATACCAGCTCTGGGGCCAGGCAGATCTGGTCTCAGCAAGCTCCACTCCCAGCAATTCTGCTCACTGCTTATAGGACCTTGGACAAGTCACTTCTTGTAGTCTACAAAACAAGGAAATTAGAGCTGCTTGGCAGGGTGCCAGGAGGCTTAGAGAAGATGTCTATAGAGCTGCGGCCTACAGGTGTTGCATGAACGGCAGCCACTTCACCTTGGCAATTTGGGTCCCCACAGTGAACGCCACACGGAAACGAATGTACTATACGGGGGGCAGCCTGATCCCTTTTCTCCAGCTGCCGGGGGGTGATGGGCTGAACGTGGAGTGGCTGGTTCCCGACGTCCAGGGCAGCGGTAAAACAGCGACGGTGACCCTCCCAGGTAAGGTCTGCCTTCAGCCCTGGTGCTCCTAGCTCATCTGCAAGGGTGTCCTCTGCTTGGGGCGGGTACCTCCGGTCTCTGTTGCCATGGCAACACGGGTTTATTTACACCATGCGCTGGAGGCAAGGTGGGGCAGGGTTGCAGGAGAGGGAGGGGGAGTACAGTGGTGTGAAGAGCACAGGGCTCCTGGCCTTCAGACCAGCCCCAGCCACGGTGCTGTGGGCAAGGCTGGCACTGGCCCCCAGGCTGAGTCACAGGTAAAGGCCAAGAGCTGAAGCCAGAGTTTCTCATGCACCAGGCCCATTTATAAAGCAACCCATCCACCTGGAGCCCAAAACTGGGTTGACAGATTCCGGAGAGGCAAGGCCCTTGGATGCCCCCAGAACTCCCACTGCCTCTTTAGCAAAGGACTCTAATACCCTATCATAACCCAAATCTTAAACACTGTTCCCTCTGCTGCCTCTTCCAGACACAGAAGGCATGATCCTGCTGAACACTGGTCTCGAGGGAACTGTGGCTGAGAACCCCGTGCCCATTGTTCGTGCTCCAAGTGGCAGCAACCTGACGCTGGAGTCCTGCCTGCAGCAGCTGGCCACACATCCCAGATGTTGGGGCATCCATTTGCAAATAGCAGAGCCTGCAGCCCTCCAGCCATCCCTGGCCTTGCTGGCACGCCTCTCCAGCCTTGGCCTCTTGCACTCGCCTGTGTGGGTGGGGGCCAAAATCTCCCATGGGAGTTTTTCGGTCCCTGGCTATGTGGCTGGCAGAGAGCTACTTACAGCTGTGGCAGAGGTCTTCCCCCACGTGACTGTGGCACCAGGCTGGCCTGAGGAGGTGCTGGACAGCGGCTACAGGGAACATCTGCTCACAGATATGCTAGAGCTGTGCCAGGAGCTCTGGCAACCTGTGTCCTTCCAGAGGCCGGCCATGCCACGGGGCCATAGCACAGCTGGAGCCGTAGCCAGGCTGCTGGCCTCTTCCCCCCGGGCCACCGTCACAGTGGAGCACAGCCCATCTGGGGGCGACTATGCCTCTGTGAGGGCAGCGCTGCTGGCAGCCAGGACTGTGGACAGGACCCAAGTTTACTACAGGCTGCCCCAGGGGTACTTCAAGGACTTGCTGGCTGATGTTGGCAGAAACTGAGCACCTGGGGTGGTGGGCCAGTGGACCTCAGGGCGGAGGCTGCCCATGGAGAGGCAGGAAGAAATAAAGGCCTTTGCCTTTCTCCAGGCACTGTGTGTGAGTCCTTGGGAACAGGATGGAGTGGGGATGGGCAGGATGTGGCCACTGAGGGCATCTAGAGGGTCTGGAGACTCGGGGCCAGATCATTCCGGTTGTCCAGGAGAAACTGCTCGCAAGCCTCGAAGGTGGTGTAGAACTCAGAGGAGAGGCCGGCCACATTGGTGGTCACATAGTTGAGAACGCCCGGGGTGGCCTGGTTGTAGTAGGACACCTGCAGGGTTGGGAGGCCAGGCTCAGGGGGACCTAGCTCAGGGAGGGTTCCGGGAGGGGGTGGGAGCCCAGTGGGAATGAGGCTGGTGGCGAGTCAGCCTTGCTCGCCTTCTGGGAGGGCAGGAAATTCAACCCAGCTCCAGGGTCTTAGACGACATGGCTGGCAGGCATGACCTTCTCCAGCAGATCTCCCCCAACCCTTCCTAGGGTGCTGACAACCCTGGCTTCCTGCCACCACACACCACATTGTCATCTCATATCTTCCCTGCCAGCTGGTGTCCCTGGAGGGCAGAGGCTGCAACTCCAGGGCCCAGCTCTGAATCTCAGCCACAGAGACATGCTAGGCAGGAGCCCAGGGATGGTTCTGAGGTGCCATAGGTTCAAGCATATGAATTCGACAGACACTGGCTGAGTCTCTGCTGGGGGAGTCTCAGGGCCAGACGGGGCCCTAACAGAAGCTGTGAGCGGGGAGGCTGCTGCACCCACCCTCGCTTTCCCTCAGCCTCCTCCCTGTGTTTTCCATCAGCCCGGACCACCCTGCTGGGTTTTATGGGCCCTCAGAGCCTTATAAAGCCTTCCTAGATGAGAAGGGCTTTCCACGCGCGAAGGAGTTTCAGTTCAGAACCCAGGCCTTCCGCCCTCAGCACCCAGGGTTTTCCCAAGACCATGCAGCAGCCTCTGACTCACCTCCACACACATGGCATCATTTCCAGCCCCTGACACTCAGGCTCCCCCAGGCTGGAAAGGGGAGCCTGCTGGGAGACCCAGTTCTGGACTGTCCTAGTCCAGTAGTTCTGAGTTCCATGCACGTGTGTGTTGGGGTGGAACCAGGCTGGGGGCATGGTGGGGGGAGCGGCCTCACCTTGGTCAGCTGGTCACCCTCACGCCAGAGGCAGAAGCCTGAGCAGAGGGTTTCTCCACGCCTGTACTCTGGCGTCTCTCCGTGTGTGGGCAGTGTGACCGACCTCAGCGCGATGACATACAGGTCCCTGAGTGAAGGAATGGTAGCAAGGGGGCAGAGGTCAGCCACAGAAGAAAGTGGGGGCTTGTTCTGCCCAACTGAGGCCCAGACCCTGCCCCCTCTGGCGCGGATTCCTCACCAGGGGCTGCATGGCACATCGACTCTTAAAGCCCCGACACCCGGCTCAGGGCCCGGCCGGAGGGAGGAGGCGCCTGTGGGTTGGCACTGAATTCCCCGGGAGCCAACCTGACTCCACTGTGGACTTTCTGGAAAAGCCACTCTACTTCAGTGTGTGGGGGAAGAGTGTGGGCTTTGGGATTTTTTTCTGTCCCTGTCTTTCCAGCGAAAGAGATGTTTAGGCCCTCCAGCCCACATGGGGCTGTCAGAGGGAGGGGGCCAAGGGGGTGGCCACGTGAGAAATGTCCTGTCCAAGGCCTGCATCGAGGCAGCCTGAGCCGCCCTGGGTGACGGTGGCCCTGCCTTAGAAAATGTGACAGGAGGGGAAGTGTGTGCTCCTGTCCTTATTTTACCCATGGTAAAGCCACAGCAGCCCAGAAAAGCCTAGGCTTTCTGGGGCACCACAGCCAATGGGAAGCAGAGCTCTGGCTCCAGGCTGATGCCCTTCCCTGGGAAAGAGATGAGGCCACCCTAACACTGTCCCATTGTGCCCCCAACTCCACAACAGATAGGCACACACCCATTGTCACAAGGCTTCCTCCTGGAAGCCAGGATCACGAAGTCCTGGGGCTTGGTGTGACCTCCAAGGGCAGGGCTGGTGACATGGTAGATGGCATCATCCTCGTCCACCTGCTGCACCAGCTCCACGCTCCTGTGGGGAGACCGGGATCTCAGCCTCCAGCTCCTGTGCAAGCCGCGGGGCTGCCCGGGTCCTCCCACACCACAGCGCCCAAGCAGTCTCCCCGGTGGGATGTCACCCCCTATACTGGTCACCAGGGAGCAGCAGGAAGGCAGCAAGACCCAGCCAGGGTGGACACACAGGCACACGGAGACATGCATGCAAGCAAACGAACACATACACAGACGTGTGATAAAGATATGCACACACCTGTGCACACACTATGTGCACAGGTACATGGACAGACACCAGTGCACACAGAGACCCATGCATGTCTGTACATGTCTGCGCAGGTACAGACACCACAAGGATGTGTGATGATTTAGCAGCTGTGCTTAACATTCACTGAGCACCCACTGAGTGCCAGGTGCTGTTCTAAGTGCTTAACTTGTGTCACTTAATCTCCATAACAGCCCCATGCTGTAGACACTGCTAGGATCCCCATCACATAGATGAGGAAAATAACCTGGCAGTAGCCACAGAGCTAATAAGGAGGCAGGGCTGGGGTATGTTCAGGCTCTCAGTGGCAGAGATGTATCCCCAGGCCCCGGCACCCAACACACATGTGTGGGCATACACAGGCTCATATTGACACAGGCACGCACCCAGGACACCCACACAGAGGCACATGTGGCCATGTCCAGACCCACTTTCTCCTCTCCACTCTCCTGCTGCAGTCAGGAGCAGGCAGGGTATGGGGAAGAAGCTAGCCGCTCTTTCCCCTCAGGCCTCTCCCCCACACATCCCATCAGGTATCAAGATTTGGTCTGGCCTTCAAAGCCTACCCCAGCCTCCCTCCAAGAAGCCCACCCACCACATGCACAACCGCCCTCCCCACACACGGCATCCCCCACCAAATCACCTCTCTGCCCTCTGGAAGGGGACCACCAGCAGGCCTGAGTCAGCTGGACCAGAGCTTTTGAAAGCAACATGGCCCTTTTTGCAAAGAAACCTTCAGCAGGAAGCCCATGTATGAAGAGCAACAAGCCTGCTCTGGAGAAGATAGATGGGGTAGGAAGCGGAAGGCCAGTTTGTCAAAATACAATTCTCCAAATGACCGGTGCACTGAATTTCCAAACACACAAAACCTCCTTACAGAAATCCTCCAGAATGTAGGCTCCTCATAACAAGCTCTCAAAGAAACCCTCAAGCTAGGATGTTGGCAGAACAGAAAATGACTTTAAGGGGACTCAGACAACACAAATTTTGCTATTTTCCTAAGAACACATTTATCTTCCTTGACTAAATTCAAGAAGAGTCACATGAACAATCAATAAATTTGGAGGAACAAATGTATTTAAAGGAATAACATTTCCATTCATAATCATTCTCTATATTCAAAAATAACATATTTGTGAGGAAAATCAGCAAACTTGGTCAGTTCAGCAACTGGACATGCTATTAGTTGGCATAAAGCCAAGAGAGGCTCCCACACCCTTCGGCCTTCTGACTCCGCCCCAGGCAGTCCTGGAAGCCCCCTTGGGAGCACAGCACTCCACAGCACATGGTGTGAAAGGCACTGTCTCCGAGTGTGAATCCGTGACCCACCACCCAAGCACCCATTTTAAGAAGAGAGAAACTGAGGCCAAAAGGGAAGTGACTTTGACTTATCCAGTGTCACCCGGCTAGTTGGGACAGAGGCAGGATGTCAACTCAAGCCTCCAGCTCCAATTCCATGCTCAGTCTCTCCCCTAAGGGCTCAAAATAGCCATGACCCGGACCCCCACCCAACATGGAACTCCAACCCACCCCCAGCCCCTGCTAATGGCCAGGAGGGCAGAGCATCATGGAGGACGACCTGCAGAAGCAGACACCCTCTCCCCCATCAGGCCAGAGAAGGGGTCCTGCCCTGCCGTCACCCTGGCCCCTCACCGGTAGTGCTTGTCCCACTCAGGCCTCCGACGCAGGTCCGAGAGCAGCACAAAGGCCTGGGCTGCGTCCACGT
The DNA here is from genome assembly GCF_001604975.1 of Cebus imitator. NCBI lineage: Eukaryota > Metazoa > Chordata > Mammalia > Primates > Cebidae > Cebus > Cebus imitator. The sequence goes on along the minus strand of NW_016107637.1, from coordinate 1,689,866 downwards.
GCACCACCATCTCCATGTGGAAGGAGAGGAACTTGTGATCCTCCAGAGTGTACAGGTGGACCTGCATGGGTCAGAGGGCAGCCTCATTTGCTGGGCAGTGTAGTGGACTAATGGGGATGCTGGAGGCTGAGGCTGGAAGCTCAGGGTGACAGCTGACTTGCTGTGTGTGAACACACAGCTTAACCACTCTGAGTCTCAGCTGCATCCCCATGAAGATGGACTGATGAGAGAATTCAGCACAAATGGGCAGGAAGGTGGCTTAGGATGCCAGTCACTAAGGCAACACGCCGTGGTGATGTGGGAGATGGCGTCATCCTCGTCCACCTGCTGCGCTAGCTCCATGCTCCTGTGGGAAGGCTGGGATCTCAACCTCCAGCTCCCGTGCAAGCCTCGAGTCTGCCTGGGCCCTCTCACGCTGCAGCACCCAAGAACAGTGCTTGGCACGTGGTAAATGCCCAGACCCACTGTGTGACCCTGGACAAGCAGCTCTGCCTCTCAAGCAGGAGGCATCTTGTCCAAGGGCACAGGCAGCTGGCAGAGCTTAGGTCTCCTGTAAGCCCGTGCCTGCTGGCTGCCCCCATCCCTGCAGCAATCACAGAAGAACAGGGAGGAAGGGAGGAAGTGCCTGGGCACACAGCAGCAGACCCGAGAGAGTGGCTGAGGGCAGGAAGGGCGGCAGGCAGGAGAGAAGGATCTAGGGCTTCTCAGCTTCAGACCCTGCAGGGGTGGGTATGTTTCCATAACTGGACTGGTTTCTTGATCTCACCTAATTCTTTGAAGAGATCCTTTTTTGACATAAGTGGTGTGAGAGAGTTCTTGCTGCTTGCCATCAGCCACCTCTGGCTCAGAGGAGAAAGGAAAGTTGGGTGGGTGGGGTCAGCTACCTGACTGATCTCTGAGGACAGCACCCAGTTGTCCTTGGCCACGAGCATCTTCAGGGAGGAGACGTTATTGTAGCTCAGATACACCTGGAAAAGCACACAGGTGCTACCACTACCCCGATCCCTTCCTCCAGGGCCCCAGAGCTGAGGCCAAGGGTGTCCCAGAGAGGAACCCGGACCATGAATGCAGGGGTGGGTGCTGTAGAGAGTCCTGGACTTTGGGAAGGGAGGTCCAGGCTTGGGCTTAGACCCACTGTGTGACCCTGGACAAGCTGCTCTGCCTCTCAGGGTCTCCACTTCCACCTGCCAAACGGGAATGCAGGCAAGCTCTTTGCTAACAGTAGCAATCGTGAGGCATGGCATTCATATCCTGCTCTCTCCAGCCTTCCTCCAAATTCGTTCTGCCAAGCAGAGGAGGGTAGGGGCCCTGGCGGGTCTAAAGACTGTCTCCTTGGGAGCAGAGGGCCTTACCTGGTTGCTAGGGTCCCAGGGGACAGAGAGGGGCACCTCTGTCTGCTTACAGGACACGATGTACTTCCTGGGAAGGAGGGAAGATGACAACCTGGGTCCCCTGGAAGTCTAGCACTTTCCACAGACTCTACTGCAGGCTTACTATGTGCTGGGCCCTGTGCTAAGCCCAGCAGAGCAGGAGACTCTTGTCTAGCCAGGGAGGCTGGACGGTCACACACGACACAATAGCTGAGAGCACACCAGCTCAGCACCTACACCAGGGCAGCTCGGAGGCAGGGAGTGAGCCAGCAGGGAAGGGTGTGGCATCTAAGGCTCGGTCCCCACACCCCACACACCTGCTGAGTGACCTCACCCTGATGCTGCTGTGTCCTCATCTGTGAAATGGGATCAGCAGCCACCCCTGCCTCATGGGGTCATCGCAAGTGCTTGGCACATGGTAAATGCTCAGTGAATGCCACAGATGCACTTTCTTATCAACAACAGCTGTGATCCCTGCTGTGCTTACAGCCACTAAAGTCCCTAAATGCTTTCACAGCAGTCAGGCACACCTGGCTTTCACTCTTTTGCTTCTTTTTTTTTTGAGATGGAGTCTCATTCTGTCACGCAGGCTACAGTGCAGTGGCGCAATCTCAGCTCACTACAACCTCCACCTCCCGGTTTAAGCTATTCTCCTGCCTCAGCCTCCTGACTATAGGTGCACTGGAACTATAGGCATGAGCCACCACGCCCAGCTAATTTTTGTATTTTTAGTAGAGACGGGGTTTAACCATGTTGGCCAGGCTGGTCTCGAACTCCTGACCTCAGGGGATCCACCCACCTCGTCCTCCCAAAGTGGCTTTACCTCTTAAGCAACCGCATCTCCCCTCTGAACATTTCTTCATATGCCAAATGGGCATCAGAATCAATGGGAAAAACACAGGATTTAAATTCGGTCGGACCCAGCCAGGTTCAAATTCTGACTCTGCCGATGATATCTGTGTGTCCATGGGCAAGCCACATAACCCCTCCATCCCCAGAGCCCTCACCTGTACACAGGCCAGATGACCTCTGTGTAATGAGACCAAATCAAAAGGATGTAAAGGGCCTGGCCCAGGGCCCAACACATAGGCAGCCCTGAAGAAAAGTGAGTGCTCGGGGGTCAGTGGAGCATGAACAGCCCCAAACCCGCATTCTGCCCGCCGCACAGCCCCTACTCACCTGTCCAGGCGGATCTTCTTCCTGGCACTGGCCTCTCGGTACCGCCGCTCACCATCCTGGGGAGGAAGTCGGTATAGGCCATGCCTCGAGAGGTGCAACCAGCTACCCCTACCCTCCATGCCACCCGCTCTCCATTCCCCAGGGCCCAAGATCTGCAGACCTAACTCAAAGTTCAGGTGTCACTGGGGCAGCTGGGGTCAAAACCTCCTGGCTGAGAAAGTGGGAAACTAAGCTGTAGCCCCAGCTCCCCTCAAACTCTCTGAGTGACCTGGGAACACCATCTCCCCTGGCCAGACTTCAGATTTCTCCTCTGTAAAATGGAGATCCTTAGCTGGGCGCAGTGGCTCACACCTGTAATCTCAGCACTTTGGGAGGCCGAGGCGGGCAGATCACGAGGTCAGGAGATTGAGACCATCCTGGGCAACATGGTGAAACCCTGTCTCTACTAAAAATACAAAAATTAGCTGGTGTGGTGGTGCAGGCCTGTAATCCCAGCTACTAGGGAGGCTAAGGCAGGAGAATCACTTGAACCAGGGGACTGGAGGTTGCAGTGAGCTGAGATCACGCCACTACACTCCAGCCTGGCAACAAAGCAAGACTCCGTCTCAAAAAACAAACCAACTTGGATCCTTACAGGGCACTCACAGTGGTAATGAGAGTCCACATATATTGAGCACTCGCCACACACCAGCCACTCTTCTCAAGGGCTTTTCACATAGAATTGCACCAAATCCTAAAACAACCCTCTGAATGGGGCTAGTGCGGTGTCCATTCTACAGAGGAAACTGAGACATGGACGGGTGAAGGCTTGCCTAAGGCCACAGGGCTGAGGCCAGGATCAGCACCCCAGGCCTGCCTCAAGCCCACCCTCTTTACCACCACATCTCACATCCCCCAGTCCCCAGCACAACGTGGAAAATGCCTGGGAAGCCTCTGTGGCTGTGGCTCCCAGCTCCCAGTCCTAAGGCTCCACCCAACTCCACAGCCCACGCTAGGCTCTGGGAGGCCAGCAGGCAGGGCAGGGGACCTGCCCCAAGGGAGGGAGTGGCCTCTCAAAGGCACAGGGAGAATTTTGTAAGAGAGGACCTTTGCCTGTCTTACCATGTCCCATGCGTTGCATTCACCATCATCCTGACCACTCCCAGGGCTCAGCCAGGCACGGAGTCAGTTGCATATCTATTACCCTGCAGCCCTATGAGGCAGGGACCGCAGATATGCCCATTTTACAGATGAAGACTGAGAGCTCGAGAGGGTACCACTTGAATATGGTAGAGGCAAGGTTCCAACCCACATCTGACTCCAAAGCCAGTGCTCTCCCAACTCTGCAGGCTCATGACAGCCCATTAACCCCAACTCTGAGCCAGACCCACACATATTCGGAGTTCTGCCAGGCAGAACAAGCCCGCCCTGCACAAGGGGCATCCTGGGGCTCACAGCCAGAACTCTCAGAGCTGGCTGTGTCCCAGCACCAGGGCAGAGTGGGCCCCTCGTGCCCCTGTAGGGGGCTGGCAGTCTCCACCACACCAGGGCAGAGAGGGAGGGGAGGACAGCTGCTGGTGAAGCAGGGTGCTGGCTCCACTCACCCCAGGCTGGGGCCGAATCCAGGGCAGCAGCTGAGGCTGGTCATCTGCGTCCAGGACCACGAAAGTCATAAAGGCACTGTTGATGTGGCGTCGGTGGGTCTCAGCCTCCTGGCGATAGGCCTCCACGCATACGCCCACCTCCATGCTGAGGGGAGGAAGTGCAGCTTCCAACCTGGACAGAACTTCTCGAGGGCCATGCCTCCTCCCCAACACACACACACTCACACACACATGCATGCGCACACACACACACGCATCCACACACACACACATGCATACACATATACATACACACGTGCACACACACATGCATCCACTCACACACATGCATGCACACACACATCCACACACATGCATGTACATATACATACACACACATGCATCCATTCACACACATATGTGCACACACATGCATGCACACACACTCCTGCAGTTCTTCCAGCAACCTAGATCTGAGTCCCAGTGACAGGACACCTGGGACCACTCCCTCCACCAATGTTTACAGGGCACCTCCTGTTCGTTCAGCCCTGTGAGGACACAGGAGTGAATAAACCTGTCCAGTCCATGCCTCACGGGCTAACAGCCAGGGGAGGAGGCAACCAACAAGAAAGCAAAGGTATAAGTATGCTGTCATAACCGGGAAGGGTATGGAAGGACATAAACCAGGAAGTGGAAGTGGATGGCCTAATTAGAAAATGTTCACTATGTGCATATTTACAAGCTCTGTGGCAGCCTTGCTTCAAACAGCTCAGTTGCTGCTATTCGTGTATACCTTACCATCTTTATTCTTTTATTTTTTGAGACAGAGTCTCATTCTGTCACCCAGGCTAGAGTGCAGTGGCACAGTCTTGGCTCACTGCAACCTCCGTCTCCTGGGTTCAAGTGATTCTCCTGACTCAGCCACCCCAGTAGCTGGGATTACAGGTGTGCACCATCACACCTGGCTCATTTTTTGTATTTTTAATAGAGACAGCATTTTGCCATGTTGGCCAGGCTAGTCTTGAACTCTGAGCCTCAAGTGATCTGCTTGCCTCAGCCTCCCAAAGTGCTGGGATTACAGGTGAGCCACCGCGCCCAGCCACTTACCATCTTTATTCATTATAAGATAGCAGCCACCACCATTCCCCCTCATTTTGGAAGTTCTATGATTGCAGAATGTGGACATTAAATAGATGGGGAAACCAAGACCTAGAACAGGGCAATAATGTTTCCAAGAATTCCGGATTCCTGGAATCTGGACTAGAAACCAGGCTTCACAGCTCCTGCGAAGGGGCTTCTCCCCTGCACCGCAGCAGCGTGTATGCGGGCCAGACTGCAAAGAACGACGGTAGTAGTAAGAGCAGCCGCAACAGCTGGCCTTTACTGGCATTTTCTCTGGCATTCTACTAGTAACAGCTCATTGAATCCGCGTAACTCCGAGGTAGTTGTGATGAGCCCCATTTTATAGATGAAAGAACTGAGGCCCAGGCGGGTTAAGTTACTTCCCAAGGTCATAGAGCCAAACTCAAACCCGGCAGCCTGGCTCCTGCTCCCTCACTTTTAATGACTAAATAATGATCTCTGAAATTCTCAAAAAATATACTTATTTAAAGTCAGCTTTCATGGGAGTATCAGAATTCATTGCAAAGGCAAGGACTCTGTGGACTAATTATTTTAGGAAGTGCATGGGAAAGGGTTTGATAAACAACCAGACACAGGCAAGAAGTGGCCCTGTGATCTACAGCAGGCAAGCCTGGGGCCAGGAGCCAAGGAGTGAGACAGACACTGGTCTAAGACAGCGGGAGATGGGCTGGGGCATCCCAGAGGAGGGGTCCCTAACGCAGCTGGGGTGGGCAGGACTGGGAGCCAGGGAAGGCTCCCAAGGAGGGAACATCAGAGCTGAATTTCAGAGACAATGAAGGAACTCAGCAGCCGGGCAGGGACTTAGACCCTGTCTGCAGGGAAAAGGGCACCTGGAAGGTTTGCCATAGGGTCAGGAAGAGCCCTCAGCCCTGAATGGCCCTGGCCTCGCCCATTCCAGACCCTCACCTATATTTGAAGGCATTGTTCACAATGGCTTTGAGAACCAGATGGTCGCCGACCTGGGACAGGCTTCGGAAGTGGAACATCTCAATGGCCTTCAGCGTAGGGTGGGCACGGCAGAGCCGGCTGAGGAGGCAGCGGTGGGGAGACAGAAGGAATGCCCCAGTGCTTCAGACACCAGTTTGGGCCAGCTTTTTTTTTTTTTTTGAGACAGAGTCTTACTCTGTTGCCCAGGCAACACTGATGCAATCTCAGCTCATTGCAACCTCCTTCTGCCTCCGGGGTTCAAACGATTCTCCTCCCTCAGCCTCCCAAGTAGCTGAGACTACAGGCATGTGCCACCATACCTGGCTAATTTTTGTATTTTTAGTAGAGATGAGGCTTTACCTTGTTGGCCAGGTTGGTCTTGAACTCCTGACCTCAAGTGATCTGTCCACCTCGGCCTCCCAAAGTGCTGGGATTTCAGGTGTGAGCTGCCATGCTAGGCCAGCTTGGGCTGGCCTTCTACCCTGGTCCCATCCCAGATCCAGCCTGGAGCCACATATTCTGACCCACCCACTGCCACCCAACCCAGTGGCAGTTCTGCTCAGAGGCACAGAACTAAAGTCCCATTTCACAGCTTAGAATACTGAGGTCTATGCATGGCTGGAAAGGAGCCAAGTTTGAGGGGACAGAAGAAAGCAGGGCTTGGGGTAAACCCCTTTCCCATTTTTCTTTCAACTTTTCCACCTTGGTACCTGCTGTTCCTACTATCTAGAAGCCCTCCCCTTATCCAAAGCTACTTGGCATTCAAGGCCCAGCTGAAGTACTCTTCCTCCAGGCAGCCTTCCCTAACCATCAGACCCTCACCCTTCTCTGAGATCTTACTGTACTCATAGCCAGGGCTGCCCCAAATAGCATTACTTATGTACTGTCTCCCACAGGTTAAACTGGAGGAGGGGCCATTTAAGCCAGGCTCTAAAGAATAGGAGGAATCTGCCTGGCTGGGAAGGGCATTCCTGGCAGAGGGAACAGCAAAGTCATGGAAGTGTGAGAGTGTCCATTAGTGAAGGTCAGTTGCCATAACTATAAAAAGTGCCCTGATATGTAGAGTGGAACAAGCCCTGAACAGGCAGAGGTTATGGGAGAGAAAACAATTCTCACCCCTTGGAAGAGGGAACAGTCAGAGAGGGCTTCATGGAGGAAGTGGGCGGGATATTCGCCCACTCTTCTTCAGATGAAGAAGAGTGAGGGAAGCACAGCAGGAGGCTACACCAGGAGCAAAGGCAGAGGCTGGGAAAGTGGAGGATGGCAACAAAGAACGGCCAATGGCTTGATGGAAAGCGATCATAGACCCTAGGAGGGCAGGTAGGACCACATCAAGGGAGGATCTAGTGCCAGGCCAAGAAACCTGGTGTTTCCCACGTAAAAGATGGGAGCGTTTTGAGTAGAAGAAGAAACAGTCAGTTCACAAAAATTCGTTTCTCTGATTCGGAACAGCCGAAGCCTTGAACACCAACCCCAAGCTGTGGCTTCCCCTCCAGAGGGAGATGGCCAAGGAGGGGAGGCGGAGAAAGGAGGGAAGGCAGAGGCAGCACACTCTGCCCTCACCTGGCTGCAATGGTGGCCACAGTCTCCATCCAGGCCATGATCTGGCCCCCAAAGGTGTTGCCCTGGTGATTGGTGTTGGGAGGCAGGACCAGTTCCACGCTCTCCACACGGGTCTTCTTGGCTGGCGCCATGCGGCTGCAGTCTCTGCTCTCCAGATCTGACCAGGGATGGGGTAAGGGAAGAAAGCGGGGAGGTGAGAAGGCCTCCAAGGGCAGCCCCTCCCCACAGGCAGCCCCAGGACCCCCACCTCTCCACCCCACTCAGGTTCTTTTATTTACTTGACACCAAGCACACATGAGGCAGCGGGTGGCCCCGGGTGAGGAATGGAGGGCACAGGGTGAAAGGGATGAGCTCATCAAGCGCAGTGGACACAGCACCAGCTCTGAGACAAAACAGCTGGTCTGAGCCTCAGCTCCACTCCAGACTGCCTGCATGGCCTTGGGCAAATCAAGTAATCCCTCTGAAGCTCGGCTGTCTCATCTGTACAGACAGATGTCAAATCCTACCTGACAAGACTGTTTGAAGATGAAATGTGATTATTGTCATAAAGTGCTTGACTCAAGGCCAAGCGTGGTGACTCACACCTATAATCCCAGCACTTTGGGAGGCCAATGTGGGTAAATCACTTGAGGCCAGGAGTTCAAGACCAGTCTGGCCTACATGGTGACACCCTGTCTCTATTAAAAATACAAAAAAAAATTAGCTGGGCATGCTGGTGGGCACCTGTCATTCCAGCTACTTGGGAGGCTGAGGCACAAGAATCACTTGAACCCAGGAGACAGAGGTTGTAGTGAGCCGAGATCATGCCACTACACTCCAGCCTGGAAGATACAGTGAGACTCTGTCTCAAAAAAATCATAATCACAAAGTGCTCCAGTAAATATACTCTCAGAAAGGACGATTCTTCCCCACCCTCTGCCCTGGTGATTCCCTCATCCTTGGCAGCAACGGCATTAGGATATCCTTAGTGAAAGAGGCTAGGCAGTGAATGAAGCCTTGGGCTTCAAGGCAGCAGAGGCTGGCATGCCCCACCAAACCCAAGGTGGTGCCATTTGTCTCCCATCTCCCATAGAAACTTCTTCAGGGAGGGTCCATCAAAGAGCTGGCATTGCCCTTAGCTTGGCTTGCAGGCTCTGAAATGCCACAGGCAAGGCGGGGGCCAACAGGAGGGAAAGGTGAAGGTGGCCTGAGCCAGTCTGGAGACAGGATGCAGAGGGTATTGACAGGGCAATGGGGCCTGTGGCTTAGCGGGAGCTGCAGCAGGTCAAGAGACAGTACCCAGTCGAGCTGAGCAGCTGCATCAAGTGCCAGACAAAGGCACTTGAGCTGATTCTTCGGTGGAAGGGCTGTGAGGACAGAAGAGACGCAGGGGGTTGCAAGGGGGTAGATGGAGCAAGGAGGCCTTGGTGACTGTAGACCAGCTGGGCCTCCTCAGCTCCAGCCTCCAAGCCCTGCATAACCAGGACACGCGGACTCAGGGCACCGCTGGACGCTTCCACTGAGCTTGAGGGAACATCAGAGCTGAATGCTCTGCTCTTTCCCCACTCCGGGGAGACTTACGCCTAAGATCGCCTCCTTTGGGTTTCAATGAAGACTCATTCTGGAGATGAGTAAATGAGTCCAAGGTCTCCCATCTGGGCCTTTGCTAAGGCTACGCCCTCTGTCAGGAACCTTCCTTAGCTCCCACCTGTCAAAATCCCACCCGGTCCAAAGGAGATCTTTCTGTACTGGTATAGAACAACCCTCAAGATATACTTTTAGTGGGAAAACTGCAAGATACAGACAGTATGTACTGAATGCCCCTTCTCAGGGGCTGAATAAAGATGCTATGCTTAGATATACAGGGAATACGTCTGGAAAGAGACCCTAAAATGGTTAGTAGTTGCTTCTGGGAAGAGGACCTGGGTTCTGGGATAGAAAGGAGTCTTGCTTTTTATTTTCTATCTTTTTGGGGGGAGGGAATATATATATACGTGTGTGTATGTGTATGCATATATACACACACACATATATGTAAGCACATATATATATATATGCATGTTTTTTACATTTTTTTATTTTTGAGATGGAGTCTTGCTCTGTCATCAGGCTGGAGTGCAGTGGCACAATCTCGGCTCACTGCAACCTCTGCCTCCCAGGTTCAAGCAATTCTCCTGCCTCAACCTCCTGAGTAGTTGGGACAACAGGCATCTGCCATCACGTCCAGCTAATTTTTGTATTTTTTAGTAAAGATGGGGTTTCACCATGTTGGCCAGGATGGTCTCAATCTCTTGACCTCGTGATCCACCCACCTAGGCCTCCCAAAGTGCTGGGATTACATGAGCCACCGCACCCAGCCACTTGTTTTACATATGCTTTTTTTTTTTTTTTTTTTGAGACAGAGTCTTGGCTCTCTCACCCAGGCTGTAGTGCAGTGGCGTGATCTCAGCTCACTGCAACCTCCACCTCTCGGGTTCAAGCAGCTCTCCTGCTTTAGCCTCCCAAGTAGCTGGGACTACAGGCATGTGCCACCACGCCCAGCTAATTTTTGTAGAGACAGGGTTTCATCATGTTGGCCTGGCTGGTCTCCAACTCTTAACTTCGCGATCTGCCCACCTCGGCCTCCCAAAGTGGTGGGATTATAGGCGTGAGCCACCTTACCCAGCCAGGTTTTATATATGCTTTTTATAGATGAATATATATATATATATATACACACTTTAAAAACTCCTACAGAGTATTCAAGGCGTTGCTCAATACTGTCTTCCCAAACACCTTGGCTTCTGGAGGCCAAAATGCGTTTTCTGGACAACTAAGGGATTTCCACAGGACCTAACCGCAGCCTCATGGTTCCTGGGAGCTGGTAGGAGGACCAAACACTCCCTTTCCCTGTAGAAGACCTTGGGGCCAAGAGAGCTAGAGAGGCCCCGGAGCCTCCCTTCCTGCCTCTGCCCAGTGGGGTCCCGGGGCAGAGGGGACAGGCAGGACCCAGCTACCCTCCCCATGCACACTGGCAGCTGCTCACTGTCCTGAATGGCGCAGTTGGCCAGGAGGTCCTTGATGGTGTCCGCATACACAAGGCGCATGCGCCGGCGCTCGGCCGCCACGCTGTGCTCCATCTTCTCCTCCTCTGTCCGTGGCGTGATCTGCTTCAGCTTCACCTGTCGGCCAGGGGACAGGTTAGGGGACCCTCAGGGCGAGTCTCCTGAAGTAGCACAAGGGCCTGTCCCCAGTGCCATCCCATGCCCGAGGCTGGCACACAGCAGGCCTGGACCACTGCTCAGTTCCAAGGCTTCCTCCTTCTTTGCCCCATCTTCCCGCCTCCATGATGACCTGATACCGCATACTCATCCTCCAGCTCCCACCCAGGTCCCTTCCTTGGGCAAAGGCTCAGAGGATGGGGGTGTCACTGTAGGACATGTGGAATGGTGGGACCAGAAGAATCCTTGCTGGAGAAGCACAGGGAGAGGTGGGGGAAAAGAGAGGCGAGGCAGCTGGGGGGTCCAAACGCAATGGGGACTGGGTCTTCCTCTGGGAGCTGTGGATTCCTGCTGTGTCCCTCCCTATCCCCTCTGCCAACCCCCAGCCTCACCACCCTGATCCAGAGTCGCCATGGTAGGTGCCCAGGTTGCTGAACAGCATCGAGCAGCCAGGGGCACCCGCTCACCTTGGTGATCTCTCGGTGGGCCACGAAGGTGGCCAAGGCCTTGCACACATTCCACTGCTTCTCAGAGCACAGGTCCTCCGAGGCCACCTGGATGCCCACCTAGAGAGGAACAGTAAGGGCGAAGGAACAAGGGGCAACATTGCACTCACCAGTGAGAAGCCCCACAGCTCCACCAGACAGCAAGTCTCAGCCCAGGCCAGGCCCCTAGAGTTTCTGTGCCACCTACCAGGTCTGGCAGGCCAGAGATCTGAGGTGGGTTTTGATTCTGCCCTTGGATCCCCATGAAACCTTGGGCAAGTCACATCCCTTCTCTGGGTCTCAGTTTCCTCATCTGCAAAATGGGAGTGATCAGACCTACCCTTGAAGGATTGTTGAGAGGATTAAAATGAGACTATGTCTACAACAGGGCTTAATGTAGGTAGAATCTTGGCTAAATTTAAAGGAAAGGCCAGGCTCAATGGCCTGTAGTCCTAAAACTTTGGGAAGCTGCAGCAGGAGAATCACTTGAGGCCAAGAGTTCAAGACAACCAGGGCAACACAGTGAGATCCCTGTCTCTGAAAAAGAAAAAAAAAGACCCACAAAAATTAGCTGAGTGTGGTGGTACATGCCTGTTGTCCCAGATACTCAGGAGGCTGAGGCAGGAATATTGCTAAAGCCCAGGAGTTTGAGGTTACAGTGAGCTACGATGGCACCACTCTGCACTCCAGCTTGGGTGAAAGAGTAAGACCTTGACTGAAAAAAAATTAATAACAATAAAAAATCAAGGCCAGGCGAGATGGCTCACGCTCCTAATCTGAGCCCTTTGGGAGGCCGAGGCAGGCGGATCACAATGTCAGGAGTTCAAGACCAGCCTGGCCAACACAGTGAAACCCCATCTCTACTAAAAATACAAAACTTAGCTGAGCTTGGTGGCGGGCACCTGTAATCCTAGCTACTCGGGAGGCTGAGGCAGGAGAATCGCTTGAACCCAGGAGGTGGAGGTTGCAGTGAGCCAAGATCACATCACTGCATTCCAGCCTGGGTGACAGAGCTAGACTCGGTCTCAAAAAAAAAAAAATGAAGAACAGGCACCTAGGGGTACCTGAGCATTTATGGGGTGCCCAGAGGCATAGTCAGGACTATGCCACCCAGCCTCCGTTCTCCCTCAGGAACCACTGGCCCAGCTGGTGAAGTTGCCTGGGCCTGAAGTCTGCAGGCGGGAAACAGAGTCCTCCCCCACAGCTCACAGAGCCCTGCGCATCACCAGCAGTCCCCCCCATTAACTCAACAACCCTGCAACACAGGAATCATGTTCCCTTTTGCAGATGGGGAGATGCTGTGGGAGGCAAGCTCAGGGGCCAGAACCCAGCACTCTTGCTGCCCCAGCTCCACCTCCAAGATCAGGTGCTGAAGCTGTCTTCCCTCCATTCCCACAAACACCTGGCTGCCGAGGCTGGAAGTGAAGACTCGGGGCTGGACGTCAAGTGCCACGCTGGAATCTACGTACGGTGACCTGGGGCAAGTCCCTTCCCTTCCCCGGGCCTGGATTTTCCCATCTGCGTTAGGGGATTTGGGACAGGAAGATCCTTGGGATTCCCCTTGCCCTGCCAACCACTGCAGAACTCAGCTGCTCTAATCAGGACCCCGAGAGCGTGAGTGGGCCTGGGCTGCAGGGAGAAGAACAGGGAGAGGAGGTAGAGGACCCGCCCACGCACCCACGCCCAGGCAGTGCCCACCACACACACCTCCATGCTGGAGTTGAAGGCCCGGTTCACCTTGGCCTTGATATTCACCACTTGTCCAACACTGGGGAGAGGAAAGTAGGAGGTGAGCCTTCCAGAGGAGCCAGAGGGAGGAACAGGGTATCTCAGATACCTGAACAAGTATCTCAGATACTTGCAGAGCCTCTCTTGTGGGGAGCTGGCGGGAGAACGTGGCTTGCAGAACATATTCACATCTGCGATGTCACCAAGTCCTCAAAGCCAGCCAGCAAGATAGCGTCAGCATCCCATTTTACAGATGGGGAAGCTGAGGCTGAGAGAAGTAGCACAATTGCACTCATCTGCTCCCTCGTTCCCTGCTCCCCGTTGTCCAGTTAATGCCTGTGCTTCTTTCTGCTCTTGGCTCAGTGGTCCCCTCCTCGGGGAAGCCGTCCCTGCCCTGCAGTGGCCCACCCACCAACAGAAGCCTGCTGAGGCTCACCCTGCAGCACTGTCCTGGCAGACTGAGCTGTGTCTCCCACCGTTCGTAAGCTCTACCAGGGGAAGGGCCATGTGTTTTGCTCCCCATTGACTCTCCAAGGCCTAGCGCATGGCACAGGGCGGGTCTCCCATAAAGGGTCACTAACCGAATTCATGCATTCTTGAATGTATTGAATGCCTAGTGAGGCAAGACGCTATAAACGAAGGGTGGGAAGAGAAATGGAAACATTTTAAAAATGCCTTCAAGGTGCCCAGCACTGTTGGAGCCTCAGGCCCACCCCTCTGGAGCCTCAGAATAAGCTTGGCAGGTAGGTTTAGGAGAAACTGAGCATTAGAGAGGTTAAGTCATTTGCCCAAGGTCACCAAGCTAAAAAGTGGCACAGCCAGGCTTCTAGACTGACTCTGCTGACGGCACCAGCCCCTCTCTTCCCAGCTGCGGCCTGTCCTTCTGGAATGATTCCCACATCTAAATGAATCCCCAGGGAAGCCACCTCACCTGGGCTGTCCCTAACGGAGGGACCCACTGATGGACTGTGGGGACGAGGGGCAGGAGGCTAAAGGCTGGCCCCATTCAATCGCCGTGTGACCTCCAGCGGGTCCTTTCACTTCTCTGGGCCTTGGTTCATGAACACGGAGAGTGCCATGCTGACTTCTTTCTCAAGTGACACAGTATCCTGGCCAAGCCTAGGAAGGATGCATTCCAAGGGGCCTGCTGGTCAAGGGGCCGGGCCACCATGAACACAGTGGGTATAGCCACACAGGCCTAGGTTCCAGTCAAGCTCCACCTTGACCACCACACTACAAAGCTGTGTGACCTTGGGGGAGTCACTTTGCCTCTCTGAGTCCATCTCCTCCTGTGTAAAGTACAGAGAATGCAAGGCTACTGCCTATGGTTCTGAGGGTCAAGTGAGAGAAAGAGCCAAGTGCCAGGCCTGGCCCATAGTAGGAGCTCAATAAATACCACAAGCTCATATCTGCCAGACATTTGTTGATTCATGTTCATTTTTTCAGCAATACTAATGGTCATGGGGCGGGGGTCATTTTTAGGAGATCCATGCTGACAGAGTGAGGGATGAAGCATCAGAATGTCTGCAACTCACTTTCAAATCCTTTAGCAGAGAGAGAGAGAGAGAGAGAGAGAAGGTATACGTATTACATCTGCAATCCCAGCACTTAGGGAGGCCAAGACGGGCAGATCACTTGAGCACAGATGTTTGAGACTAGCCTGGCCAACATGGTGAAACTCTACTAAAAATA
>NW_016107637.1:1655121-1674644 GCF_001604975.1 Cebus imitator | reverse complement strand
AGAAAAAAAAAAAAAAAGAATGGCTTGAACCCAGGAAGCAGAGGTTGCAGTGAGCCAAGATTGCACCACTGCACTCCAGCCTGGGTGATGGAGCGAGACTTTGTCTTTTAACAAGAAAATAAAAAAGAACGTATATGTATTCCTTTATCTATACGTAGATAAAGCAAATTTAGAAAAATGTTAATTATTGGATCTTAGTGTTTAATGTTTGAAAGTTTTCATGATCAAAAATTAGGACAAAAAATTTCTGTGGTCCCCCAAATAAAAATAAAAGTCTATTTTCTGTGGTGCTGGAGGAATTTGTGATTCTTCCTCCTCTCCCTTCTCTCTCTGATGTCCCCCAAAGCCAAGCCGACACCCATGTGGGCTTCTAAGCTTCTCCTCCTTCCTGACTGCCCTCTGTCCCCACAGCTCAGGCCTAAACTGGATCCCTCCCCAGGGCCCCTGTCCAGCCTCCTCAAGGACCCCGGAACTCCTGGACACCCCTCCAAGTGTTCACAATGCAGACAAGCAGCCCCCATAAACAAATCTGACCCCTATGAAGCCCTTCCCTAGACCAATCTACTCTCAGGAGACAAAGAAATGTGTTAATTGTACCACAGAAATTCAAATAGCAAACCCAGATGATGAAGGACTCTAAAAGGCAAATGGCCAGCTTTCCTCAATAAGTACATTTTGAGAGAGAGAGAGAGAGACAGCGGGCTGGTGGAGGATGGTGGGGGTCTCTATAGAGGTTTTTTTAGAGGCAACCAATTACAATTATTTGCATCCTGACGGGAGTGACAAAATAACTGCAGGCTGGGTATGGAGGCTCGAGCCTGTTATCTTAGAGCTTTACAAGGTAGAGGTGGGAGGATTGCTTGAAGCTAGGAATTTAGACCAGCCTGGTCAACATAGCCAGACCTCATCTCTACGGGCAAAAAAAATGTTTTAATTAGTAAGGTATGGTGCCACATGCCTGTAGTCCCAGCTACTAGGGAGGCTGAGGCGGAAGGATGGCTTGAGCCCAGAAGTTCAGGGCTACAGTGAGCTATGTATGATGCTGCCTCTGCACCCAAGCAACAGAGCAAGGCTCCATTCTGAAAAAATAAATAACTGCAAAGCAAACAAAATAAAAACAAATTCATAAGAAAGTTTGGGCATCTGAATACTGACTAGGTAATGAGGTTAGTGAAAATTATTGTTAATTATTTAGATGTGGTAATGACGTTAAGGTTGTGTTTAAAGAGAACTTCTCTAGAAAAAAAAAAAAAAAAAGAGGGCCAGGTGCAGTGGCTCATGCCTGTAATCCCATCACTTTGGGAGGCCAAGGTGAGCAGATCACCTGAGGTCAGAAGTTCAAGACCAGCCTGATGAATATGGTGAAACCCTGTCTCTACTAAAATTACAAAAATTAGCCCAGCTTGGTGGTGGGCACCTGTAATCCCAGCTACTAGGGAGGCTGAGGCAGGAGAATTGCTTGAACCTGGGAGGCAGAGGTTGCAGTGAGTTAATATCATACCACTGCACTCCTGCCTGGGCGACAGAGCAGGACTCCATCTCAAAAAATAAATTAATAAACTAATTAATTAATTAAAAGAGTTCTTAGCCCTTAGACATACATTTGGAATTATTTTAAAGTGGCAAAAGCAGGATAACTCCATGCACTCTCCCCTCCCGTCCTCTTTCCGCCGCCTTTCGGTGCCGCCACAACGGTGCGCATGAATGTCCTGGCTGATGCTCTCGAGAGCATCAACAATGCCGAAAAGAGAGGCAAACACCAGGTGCTTGTTAGGCTGTGCTCCAGTTCATCGTCCGGTTTCTCACTGTGATGATGAAGCATGGTTACATTGGCGAATTTGAAATCATTGACGATCACAGAGCTGGGAAAATTGTGGTGAACCTCACAGGCAGGCTAAACAAGTGTGGTGTGATCAGCCCCAGATTTGATGTGCAACTCAAAGATCTAGAAAAATGGCAGGATAATCTGCTTCCGTCCCGCCAGCTTGGTTTCATTGTACTGACAACCTCAGCTGGCATCATGGACCATGAAGAAGCAAGACGAAAACACACAAGAGGGAAAATCCTGGAATTCTTTTTCTAGGGACGTAATACATACATGTACAAATAAAATGCCTCATGGACTCAAAAAAAAAAAAAAAAGTGGCAAAAGCAGAAACAAACAAAAAAAAAACTTCATCTTTCCTCAGATGCGTCCAGGACCCTCCTGGACACCAGCCATGCTCCAGCCCCTCCCCAGCTTGTCCTCTTTCCCAGCATCCTCTCTGGTTTTCCCTTCCACCCACAGCCTCCTCCGCCCAGATTCACCTTCACTCTGCTGGGCCCTGCAGCAGGTCCAGCCAGCATGCATGAACCCCTAGCCCTCTCTATTTCTTGCTCCCCTAAGTAAAAGAACTTGTGTTGGCTGCAGGGACCCGGAGCTGGTCCAGACACAGCTCCACTGGCTTCAAAGTGTCACTATGTACAGAGCTGACAGTACTGGAGTCAGCTCAAATGCCTCTTCCAGGAAGCCCCCGTTGACTACCCTCAGTGCCATAACACCTACTCCCAGACCTATCGGAAATATAGCCTGTTGGTTAAGAGCAAGGGCTCTGGGGCCAGATTGCCTGCTTGATAGTATATCCTGGATCCTCCATTAGCTGTACTACCTCCAATAAATTACTTCAATTCTCTGTGCCTCAGTTTCCTCTTTTGTAAAATGAGGATACTAATAGCTATGACCACATAGTGTTGTTTTGAGGATCAAATAAGTCAATGTATTTAAAAAGGCATCAAAATATAATGTATCGGGATTGGTGCACTAACTGTGACAAGGTATCCTACAAATGTAAGATGTTAATCACAGGGCAACTGGGTGTGGGGTATATGGGAACTCTCTGTGCTATCTTTATTTTTATTGTTTATTTATTCTGAGACAGGGTCTCACTGTGTCATCCAGGTGAAGTGCAGTGGTGTGATCTCGGCTCACTGCAACCTCCACCTCTCAGGCTCAAGTGATCCTCCCACCTCAGCCTCCCAAGTAGCTGGGACCACAAGCACATATCACCATGCCCAGCTAATTTTTGGTAGAGACTGGGTTTTGCCATATTGCCCAGGCTGGTCTCAAACTCCTGCGCTCAAGTGATCTGCCTGCCTCCGCCTCCCAAAGTTCTGGGATTACAGGCATGAGCCACTGTGCCTGGCCTTGTACTATCTTTAGAGATACAATGTTTTTGTAAATTTTAAATTAGTCTATAAAACTATTCTAAAATTAAAGGTATTACAAAGCAGGCCAGGCAGGGTGGCTCACACCTGTAATCCCAGCACTTTAGGAGGCCAGGGCAGGTGGATCACTTGAGGCCAGGAGTTCAAGACTAGCTTGGCCAACATGGTGAAACCCCATCTCTACTAAAAATACAAAAATTAGCCAGGCATGGTGGCACGTGCCTGTGATCCCAACTACTTGGGAGGCTGAGGCAGGAGAATCGCTTGAACCTGGGAGGCGAAGGTTGTAGTGAGCCGAGATCACACCATTGCACTCCATCCTGAGTGACAGAGCAAGACTCTGTCTCAACAACAAAAAAAAGGTATTACAAAGCATCTGTGTGTCAGAGCCCATTATGGCATAGAACTTCTCACTGTGCATTGAAATGATGTTCCATCTGCCTCCCTGCAGACTGGGAGCTCCAGGGAAGAGGCTGTGCTCCAGTGGCCTTTGCATGCCCAGTCTCAGCAAGGCCCTTGGTCTGAAAAAGGTGCTCATCTCATATGAAGTTTGTAGTGAGGGAATGACTGAATGAGTGAGTACAGGGACTGGTCAGTCTTCTTCCTTAATGGTGACACACTGAGCACCCAGTGAGTCCTGAATAAGCCCTTGGCACTTGATGTCCTAGCTAGTGCTGGTGAGTTTAGGGTCAGGCCCAGAGACAAGAGCTCTGTGTATGGCCCTGTAGCCTGTCTTGGGCTGAGGGCTCAGCCTGCTCCTTGGATCCCAGAAGCAGGATCTATGGGCAAAGCTATGGGGAGGCAAAGTCCAGTGTGCTGTGACGAAGATTTTTCTATTCTGTATACCCATAAAAAATAAAAATAAAAACAGGCCTGATGGCTCATGCCTGTAATCGCAGCACTTTGGGAAGCCAAGACAGGCGAATCATTTAAGGTCAGGGGTTCGAGACTAGCCTGGCCAACATAGTGAAATCCTGTCTCTACTAAAAATACAAAAACTAGCCAGTGTAGTGGCGTGCACCTGTAATCCCAGCTACTTGGGAGGCTAAGGCAGGACAATCTCTTGAGCCTGGGGGGCAGAGGATGCGGGGAGCCAGGATCGCACCACTGCACTCCACTCTGGGTGACAGAGTGAGACCTTGTCTCAGAAAAAAAGAAAAGAAAAGGCCAGGTGTGGTGGCTTACGCCTGTAATCCCAGGACTTTGGGAGGCTGGAGCCGATGGATCACCTGAGGTCAGGAGTTTGAGACCAGCCTGACCAACATGGTGAAATCCCATCTCTACTAAAAATACCAAAAAATTATCGAGGACTGGTGGTAGGTGCCTGTAATCCCAGCTACTCGTGAGGCTGAGGCATAAGAATTGCTTGAACCCGAGAGGTAGAGATTGCAGTAAACCAAGATCATCTCATTGCACTGCAGCATGGGTGACAGAGGGAGACTCCATTTCAAAAAAAAAAAGGTCTACCTTGGTAATGAGGTAATGAGCTCCTCATCCCTGGAAGTATGTGAGTAGAGGTTGAATGGCCCAAACCATTCACTCAGACTTTGCCAAGACGCCTTGTCTAGGGGCCTCCCTACAGCCCAGTGACTAAGGACCCACAAAGAAAGTCCAAGCTCAAAAAGGCATTCACTGATTAAGTTCCATTTTGTAGATGAGAAAACTGAGGCCCAGAGAGAGACTGACTTCCCCAAAGTCACGCAGCACCCCACAATGCTATCTTGGCCACACCCTGGCTGGGGGAACCCCCCCACAGGATGGAACAGCAGGTCAACTCCTAGCCCCTCACCATCCCAGAGACACTGCAGAGGGGTTCAGGCTTCCCCAGAGGCTGCCCCCACCTCACTTTCAGTCAATCAAGTCAGGCTCTAGGCAGCACACAGGCTGACGGGGCAGGGAGACATGAGGGTGGGCCCCAGGCTCGTGGGAGGGAGACCAGAGGACCTTGAGGCAGGAGGGGCCACTTACCTAATGGTGTGCTCAAAATAGATGTCATCCATGGAGGCTGTGACACAGGGGCAGCCAGCATGCCTCTCCGCTGGCGTCAGGGGAAGAAAGCCAGATGTTAGTAGCTTCCCCCCATCACAGGCTTCTGCTCAGATGTCACCTCCTCAGGACACTTCTCCAGCCACCCGGAGCCAAGGCCACAACTCCCACCACACCCTGCCGCCCCCTTCCCCACTCTCCCTCCCCTCAGTCACCACCCCAAGCCTCTTCTGTATACCTGCTTTCCATCTGTCTATTGTCTCTCCCTCCCGCTAGATTATAAATTACTTGAGGACAACAAGGATTTTGCCGTTTTGCCTGTCTTGTTCATTGCTGTACCCCAGTCCTGGAACAGTGCCTGGACATAGTAGATGCTCAATAAGTAACGGCCGAATGAATGATCACGCCACACTGGCCTGCTTCCTGGCCTTCTGGAGCCCCTGTCCCTTCACCCGCTGGTTCCTTGCCTGAGTCATTCTCACTCTCAGGACTCCATTCAGGTGCCTCAGCCCCCCAGGAATCCCTCCCCTGCCCCAAGGGCTGGGTCAGGGCCTCTGAAACAGTGCTGAGGGGACACAGTCGGGTCATCTGCCAACCCACCCCACGCCCCACCCCACCAGGCTGTGAGCTCTGTGGGTTGGAGAGCGCTGGTACAACAAAAGGAATGAAATGAGCCTGGTCCGGTGCCCCTCAACTCAAGGGACGGAGCGGCAGGGCAGGCAGCCACGGGCTTTGCTCAGCGGCATCTCCCAGCCAGTCCCAAGCAGCCGCCTAGAAGGCTGCACGTGCTGAGGGAGGGACTTAGGGCCTGGACCGGCACTCAGGGCTCGGGGGTCTGAGTGAGAGAGAGGTAGGCTGTGAGGAGCACGGCGACACTGGGAAGGGCATTTCAGGCAGGTGGACCAGCATGAGCAAAGGCCAAGATGAGAAACAAGTATGGCACTCAGGGCGGACAGTGACCATCGCTGCAAGCGCAGCCCGGGCTCTGGGCCTGTGGGGCAGGAGGGCGTGGGAGCGCAGCCTCACCGGACAGGCAGGCCGCGGTGTCGATCCACTTGAGCAGCTGCCCGACGCCCAGCTCGCCGCGCTGGTTGGTGTGGCAGGGCAGCACCAGCTGGCTCATCTGCACCTCCGTGGGGTTCCGGTATCCCTGGCCGTCTGTCATGGCACCGTCGCCGTCTGCACGTGAGGTTGACTTCCGGGACGTGCGGCTGGAGAACACGGAGGCCAAGCCCTGGAGGACAGGTGGGGACCGAGAGGCCCAGCCTTGAGAACTTAGGGTCTGGGGGAGAGAGAGCACGTAGGGCCACCTCCCACCAGATCCCGACCCGAGAGTGGCCACCACCCTCCAGACCATGGTCTCAGACCCCAGGGGCTCTGCGGATGCCGCTTCTGCACAGTTTCCTTTTGGCTAAGAACCGCACGTGAACACAGCCTTGCACCCCAGTGGAGCAGTGGAGACAAAACCACGCGGAAAACTCAGTGCTCCTGGCTTCAGCTCCAGGGCGGCTTTTGAAAGGGTTGCCTTAGATGTACCTTCATTCTGGAAAGAGTCCCCTCTCTGTGCAGGAGGCCTAGCAAGCCCCATAGCAGTCAATCCCAAGGAACTGTTCCTGATACAATGTTTCAAGAAGCTGCTCTGATTTCAACCCCAAAGGGCTCCTTTCTTGGGCTCCCTCCATCTTCAGAAGGATTTATTGACTGGGAGCGCTGTGGGCAGTCACTGACTAGGTGTCTGAACCAGGGCTGGGTACAGCAGCTGCCACCTGGAAAACTGGCTGAGAAAATTCTCCAACTCATGAATTAGAGCTGGGGCTTCTGCTTGGAGCCCAGCATGTCTTACTCTCCAGGCAGAAGAAGTGGGGTGTGCCCGTCAGTCCTTTGGAAGGGAGGAGAGGGAAGGCGCTAGCAGCCTGCCATCCCTAAGCAGACCATGAACTCAAGAGCTGGGCACGCCTGCATGTGTGAGAAAGGTGAGGAGGGACAGGCACATGGGTTCAATTCTGGTGGCCAGTGCCAATTGTGTGGTGGTGACGACAGTCACCACTAACATTTATATCGCACTTAGGTGTCACCTATTTTTACAAGCACTTTATATGTACTAATCCAATTTTATCCTCACAACAAACCTATGAGACAGATGCATGATTATCCTCATCCTACAAATGAGGACCCAAGTAAGTGACAAAGCTCAGCTGTGACCCGAGAGGTCTGCTGCAGTCTGAGCTCCTACCCCTCACACTACTCTGCTTGCAGGACCTCCGGGGGCAGAGATGAGGAGTCCAGGGCCCTGGGCTTGGCTGGAGTGGCAAAGAGCACCACGCCCCAGTGGCGAGCCTGCCACAGCAGCAGGAGGATGGCAGTGACAGCTCTTGCACTTGGTCTATACTCCTTAGATAATTCCCCCCGATGGGCCTCCCATAGCTAATTCAATCTATTCCAAACGCACCGAGGTGGCTTGTTCAAGGTCACTGATCCCTATGTGGTAGAACCAGGATTTGAACCAGGACTATCTGACCCAGAACAGCTTATGGGTTTCCAGAAACACTGCTTATTCCCAAGAGCCCCTGGGTAGCAGGCTGGGCACCAAGGGGAGACAGGAGGGCAGCCATCCCAGGAGCTTTCAGCCTGGGCGGAGGCCTGCAGGGTGCCAGGCTGCCTGGCTTGCAGGCGCACACAGGTAGCTGGAAGGCCGACGTGATCCCAGCAGGACCCGTCGCCATGGTAACCACTGCCAAGGCACTTCCCGCTTGTTTGTGAGCTGGGGGCCTGCATGGATACGGGTGGCTGGCTTTCTGTGTGTGGGAGCATATAGAGGAAGGAGGTAGGCAAAACTACATTCACCCACACTCTTCCCAAACCCCTCCACAGCCAGGGGTACTGGGGAGAAATTCCAGAAAGAAGCCCTAGGGAGAGCTGAGGAAATGGGGAGACAATGCCCACTTGCAGAGGCATTGTCTGGGCACGTCCGCCTGGGGGCAGACCGCCTAGGGCACGAATGCCCACACTCAACACCCCCACTTTACCAGCCTGGGCATGTCCACCACCTTTCTGTGTCCTCACGAGGATGAGGGTGAGAACCATGGGCCCATTTCACCAACAAGGAAACTGAGCATGGACACAGCCCTGGACCAGCAGTCGTGATGCCTGAGCTCCGGTCCTCTCTCTGCTTCTCACCTGGTCAAACCCTCCTCCCATGCGCTCCTGTTTCTGTGAATCAGGAGTCCCTACCTTCCTGGCATACCCTAAGCCACGGGAGCCAGGATCTGTGCCCTGCTCACTGGTTCACTTATTCATTTATTCATTCACCAAACAATTCCTCTGGATGGGCCCTGGGCCAGACATGAAGAACACAACGACAAATTGGGCCTAGAAGGGCCTGGCACACGGAGGCCCTCGTCAAAGATTTGTGCAGGGACAATCAGAAACAGACTTGAGTTCAAATTCTAGCTGTGTCGTTCAGGTGCTGTGTGATCCTGAGCAGGGTCCCCCTTCCCAAGCCACATCTGTCACTCACCAGGTAGTACAGAGAATTGCCAGTCCCTGAGGTACCCCTGGTTCCAGGAGTCCGGGGTCTAACTCAGCCTGAGATTTGCACGCCCAGCTGAGATTCCCAATGAGGAGGCTCCAGAGCACTGTCAGCATGGGAACTACTATGCTTTTCTGAGCAGGGCCCCTGAAGCACTCTGAGAGACAAGCCCACAATTGTCCCCACCACTCCCCTCAAAGAGAGGGGTGCAAAACCCCTGGGCTGGAGCACAGGCGGCAGGGACAGAGCAGCAGGTGGCCCCAGGCATGACCTTTCAGACTCCACTCCTTCCCTGGGCTCCAAGGCAGCCTGCCCAAATTAGGGCAGGCCAGGCCAGGCCTCCTAGGTGGGCAGGCAGCCAGCCTGGGAGGCAGGGGTGTGTGCAGCCCAGGCAAGGTTTGGCCAATGGGGCTCCAGAGCTGGGCCACTCCTCCCAGGGCCAGTCATAGGGAGAGCAGAGGCCCTGGATGGAGTCAGGGCCTGGGGCGGCCAGGCAGGCCCAGCCAAGACAGCTGCCGGGGTGGCGGGGCTGAACCACTGCAAGGGTAGGAGGGCACCCAGAGGTCGGAGACATGCCCTCTCAGACAGCAGCTGTGCCAGGTGCTGGCCCAAGGCCCTGGCAGACGTGGCCAGACCTGATAATGCTAGACTAGGCCTGGTACAAAGGAGACCTACCTGCCCTGAAGGGGAGGAGCAGGCCTGGGTGACCTCTGGAGTAACCCACCGTGACACAGGCTGTGCACAGGCCTTGGGGGTCAGCTTAGCTTGGGTTCAAGTCCAATTCCACAACCAACTTGTATAACCTTGAGCAAGCTGCTCCACCTCTATGGGCCTCGGTTTCCTCGTCTGTAAAAATGAGATTACAGTACCCACTTCCCAGGATCATTGTAGGGAGGAAATTAAACCGCACCAAGTATATAGAGCTCCCAGCACACATCGACCCTGTGGCTAACATTTATTGAGTGCTTACTACTAGCATTATAAAGCTGAGTTTGTGCCTCCTACAGAAATACAGCTGGGAGGGACCCAAACGTAGTTCAAACCAGATGGTTTCCACAGTGCTTTCTACCCATGAGCTCACCAGAGCCTCACAGCAAGCCTGTGCAGGGCAAGGTTAGGAGCTTGAGAGGTTCTGTGAGAATTCAAAAAGCCCGTGATTATGGAGCAGGGCTTCAAAAGCAGAGTGCCAAACTGCAAAGCCCCTGTTCCTCCCACTCTCCCGCCCTGCCTCTCACAAGGTACTGGAAGGCAGGCCCCAGGGGCAGGCAGGGGGAAGAGGCCTTGCACCCACCCCAGAGCTGTGGGCCAGGCCCCGTGAAAGGTCCCATTGTCTGAACCAGGTCACTCTGAGCCGAGTGAGGGAGCTGACTAAATTCCATGCCCTGCCCCCACAAAGGTGGCCCCATCCCCCTCCCGCTCCCTCAGCCTCTCAGAAAAACCCAAGGGCAGCCTCCTGGCACTTTCCCCACCAGCCAGGCAGGAGATTTGTCCACATTCCTAGGCTCCCCTTTCAGCTGATTCCCTCCCTACCTTCTTCCCAAAAAAGGCCCTGAGACAGCCTACACACATATCCCGGACACACACAATGCACGGGCACTAGGAACCAAAATGCAAACAAAGTTAAGGAACCAAATAAGAGAGGAGAGGATTATGTTAGCAATCCAGATGCTGCCAAAGAGAGCTGCATTTGGCCTGGAGGTTCCCAGCAGACAAGGCAAAAAAGGGTAGTGGTGGTGGGCACCAAACTCATAGGTAAAAGAGGAAGCATATGTCCACAAAGCTAGCCCAAGGGCTGGGAGGAAGGATACCAGGGGGCTGTTCCACAGGCGTCTGATTGTCATATAACATGAGATCCTATCTTCACTCTAGAAGACAAGTGATGGTCCCCAGTGTCCTATCAAACACTCTAATTTTCCTTTAGCTGCTGAGTGTTCACATTTGACACTCTTCAAGATTTGGGATTTGGAAAGGTGGAGGATTGAACCAATATTTTTTTATGAAGCACCTCTCATGTATTCACTGGTGAACAGTTATTGAAGACCTACTAAGTCTCGGGTCCTATGCTAGCAGCTCTCATATGTATCATCCTAGCAATTCTCTTGTTTTCTTCAAGAACATAAATTACATATTTTATTTTTACAATTAAAAATAAAAATTAAAAAATAAACACCCCCAAGGCCAGGCACCATGGATCACACCTGTAATTCTAGCACTTTGGGAGGCTGAGGCGGGCGGATCATCTTAGGTCAGGAGTTTGAGGCCAGCCTGATCAACATGGAGAAACCCCATGTCTACTAAAAATACAAAATTATCCAGGTGCGATGGCACATGCCTGTAATCCCAGCTACTCGGGAGGCTGAGGCAGGAGAATTGCTTGAACCCGGGAGGCGGAGGCTGTGATGAGCCGAGACATGTCATTGCACTCCAGCCTGGGCGACAAGAGTGAAACTCCATCTCAAAAAAAGAAAAAAAATTAATAATAAATAAATAAATAAAACTTTGGGCTTCCAAATGGCAGGTGCTTCTTCCACTAGTGCCACAATATGCTTGTGGTTCTTTCTCCTTTCTAGCACACTGATTTTGCATCCAAGGAAAGGAGGTCTGGATGGAGGTCATTAAAAAAAAAAAAAAATCTTCCTCCTCCTAAATCTGAAGCCCTGGTGAGCTTCCTTGTGGAGCAGAATCTGAAAATCTTCACTAAGAGGTTATTCAGTTGGTGGACTGTCATCTGCCTGTGAATCTGGATTTAGAAAGATGATATCTTTTCCTGAGAATCTGTGGCAGACAAGAGTTAACCTAAAAGGCTTGAGGTTTATCCATAGTGCCGGCGTGGCCAAATAGTGTGATGGCTTTTCAGGGTGTGGGCCTGCGCTGCCACGGGGGTCTCAGTTTGTCCAGGAGATGCAGGTCCTTTCACAAGGTTCCTATCAGCAGTAAGAGACTGGAGACGCTCATTCCAACACTGCAAGGAGAGCTGTGTCTTGCTGACCCAGAACCTATCATTGCCATTTAGGGTCGGCAGGTTGAGGCTGAGCCAGATTCTTAAAGGGCAGCACTGCCAGGCCAGTGTGCTTGTTCCCCTTGTCACCTTGGCATCTTCCTTGGTATGAGGGTCAGAAAGGAGTCTGCATATGTGACAGCCCCACTCATAGAATTGGTACTATTGACACAGGACTTCTTTTTTTTTGACAGAATTTCCAGGCTGGAGTGGCTGGAGTGCAGTGGCATGATCTTGGCTCACCGCAAACTCCGCCTCCTGGGTTCAAGTCATTCTCCTGCCTCAGCCTTCTGAGTAGCTGGGATTACAGGCACACGCCACCATGCCCAGCTAATATTTGTATTTTTAGAAGCGATGGGGTTTCACCATGTTGGTCAGGCTAGTCTCCAACTCCTGACCTCAAGCTTCCCTCCTTGGCCTCCCTAAGTGCTGGGATTATAGGCATGAGCCACCGTGCCCAGCCAACACAGGACTTCTAAGTGTCAAAGGAAGGTGAGAGTTCTCTTCCTACATAGCCTGAGTAGGCTGAGGCATCATGAACTTTTGGCCAAATCCATACTAGGTAGAATGACCTGGATTCCAGAGTCTAGTGGCTTCACTGAACAACTGCCAGGGACACAAGATACAACGAAACTCAAGGTGGCCCACCCATTTCTCGAACTCCTGACCTCAGGTGATGTGCCCACCTGGCCGACCAAAGTGCTGGGATTACAGGCATGAGCCACCGCAATTCTTATATCTACCCTGCAAGGCGTTGTTATTCTACCCATTTTACTGATGAGGAAACCAAGGCTGAGAGAGCGTACACTGCTTCTAAGTAGCTAGGAAGTGATAGAGTTTAAGTCAGTCCCAGACCTACCAGCGAAAGTCCATGTTGTCATCTCTACAGCACTTCTGTAGGCCTTGGTGGTAGGGAAGGTAGAAGAATTTCTTCCCACCTAAGACTCAGGGAAGAGAGGCAAACTATACCAAGTTACAAAGCCAGTCAGTGACAGAGGAGGGAACAGAGCCCAGGGCCCTGAGTCCTAGGCCAATGGCCTCAACCTGGTGCAGGCTGATCAAGGTCTTTCCCTTCCTCTGATGGCCAGCTCTGTGCTCTCCCAGTATGGGGAGAAAAAGTGGGGGGCTCAACCTGCTAATTCTGCCTGAGGCCTTAAGTCTGGGGAGGAAGGTCCAGGAGGAAACTCTAAGCTAAAAACAAGTGTTCCTCAGCCCAGCCCAATCTCTCCTTCGAGAATAGAGCTTCATGGGCGCATTTTCAACGCAGCTGGCTTCCTGTAAAGCTAAATACAAATGGAACTTTTAGAAGTTCATCATCCCCAAGGGACCTTCGTCTAGTTATTTTAACCTCTTTATGCCTCAGTTTCCTCATCTGTCAAATGGGGATAATAAAAGAACTTGGGGTTACAATGAGGATTATAAAAGAGGGTGAACTCACTGTGATGGCCATAATCAAAATAATAGAAAATAACAAGTGTTGGCAAGGACATGGAGAAAATGGAACCCTTGTACATTACTGGTGGGAATGTAAAATGATTGAGTCGCCATGAAAAACAGTTTAGCAGATCTTCAAAAAAGTTAAATATAGAAATACCATATGATCCAGCAATTCCACTCCTAGTTATAGACCCAAAAGAACTAAAACAAGTACAAATACATGCACACACATGTTCACAACAGCACTATTCACAGCAAGCAACATGTAGAAACAGCCCAACTATCCATGGAACTTTTATATGTACATGTAACTGTGATATATATGTGTATATATATACATATCACATATAGTACATATAACTGTGATATATGTATACCTATATATGTGTCTTTATCAAATGAATGGCTATTCAGACATAAAAATAAATGAAGTACTGATACATGCTAAAACATAGATGAAATTCAAACACACATATTAAGTGAAATATACCAGACACAGCACTATTCACAGCAAGCAGGAGGTAGAAACAGCCCAAATATCCATTAATGAATGAATAGATGAGTTAATTGTGATATATACGTACATCATACACATAACTGTGATATATATATACACATACATACATACTATATATGTATCTTTATCATCTGTCAAATGGGGATAATAACATTAATAAAGCTAAATTGCTAAGTTTGTAACCAAATAAGCTGTGAGGAAAAGCGTAGCTCAGCATTAACCTGCCTGCCTACAGCCCACTCTCTTATAGCTGCTTACTGCTTAAAAGTCACATAGCCCCTGCCACAAGGTCCTAACTTTTACAGATGACATCTCTAGCAATAATAATAATAAATAAAAAAAACCTCAAGGTTTCTATTTTGAGATATTTACGATATCCTGTTTTGCTTTTTTTTTTTTTTTTGTTTTTTTGTTTTTTTTCTTAAGAATCTTGCTGTGTCACCTAGGCCGGTACAGTGGTGTGATCTCAGCTCACTGCAGCCTCCACCTCCCAGGCTCAAGTGATCCTCCCATCTCAGCCTCCAGAGTTGCGGGGACCACAGGCACATGCCACCATGCCCAGCTAATTTTTTGTTGTCCAGGCTGGACTTGAGCTTCTGAGCTCAAGCCATCCGCCCACCTCAGCCTCCCAAAGTGCTGGGATTCTAGGCGTGTGCCACTGCACCCCGCCCCACATCCTGCATTTCAGTGGGTCCACTGACACCAGCCAGTCTAAAGACTGTCTCCAAAGAAGCAACTCAACACAGGAATATAGTTTCTTCCTCTCCTGGTCCCATGACTCCACCCCTCACTCCTCAGCCAATCAGCAACCCCCAGCTCCTCCAAATTCCCGCAAAAACCCCAGCGGGTGAAACTCGCCAGGGAGGTGGATTTGAGGTTCTCTCCCACCTCCTTGTTTGGCTGCCTTTTGATTATGCAATGTTCTCTGCTACAGTTCCTGCTGTTTTGGTGCATTGCTCCATTACTGCACACACAACGGGCATGACCCTGGTGGTCCTAAAGCACCACGGTGTGACCCAGCCACACTGGCTTTCTTTCAGGTCCTCATGTGCAGCTTGCCACCTCCCAGCACTGGGGCTATGCCCATGCCACTCCCTCTGCCTGGAGTACTCATCCTGCTCCGCCACCTCTGTCATGTTCCTCATCCCTCAGCGCCCCAACCCGTGTACCTCGCCTCTATAATGCTCTCCATTGTGACAAGGTTCAGTTAATTGTGGGATAATTTGATAGACACCAGACCAGAAGACCCACAATGCAGGAACCTTTTCTTTCTACTTCTGGTATCTCCAGGGCCCAGAGGGGACAAAGCCTGGCTCGCTGTGGACCAAATGCTTGAGTTTTTTTTCAGTGGGTTCCCAATTCTCACTAGTGTCACTCCATGCAAGCAAGGAGAATATGGACCTTGAAGTCCCACAAGGTTCTCCACTAGAGGCCCTGCTCCTATCCCTACCCCTCACCCCATTCTAGAACTGTGAGCCCAAATGTCACCTGCCTCCCTCCACCCCCCAGGGTAAAAATAACCTTGCCTGAAATCTGACACCTACCCTCCGTGGGTCATTTTGAGAACTGCCCCTGTCCCAGAGGTGACCACCAGGGGCCTGGGGGTGTAGGGAGGGCATTTCCTGAATACTTTCCCCTTCACCTCTCTTTTGACTCAGGAGCAAATATTTGAGGTGCTATCACTGGTGAGGTACACAGGGGACCCACACTCAGAGACGTCTCAAGTCCTGCCAAGGTCCCCAGCCAGGGCTTCAGCGCAGGCCTCCTGCCTCTGTCTACCTTGCAGCCCTTTCCTTGGCACCGCCAGGCGAGTAGGGCTTTGAAGACTGATTATACCTGCTCAGTTGTACAGGTGGAGAAACTGAGGCCCAGGGGGCTCTCTGTCTAAGGTTTTAAGTGAAAGGGCTTAGTTAGGCAGACTTTGGGCAAGTTATTGAGAAGCTTGTTTCCTTCTTGGTTAAAGAAGGACAAGCACTCCCACCCACCTCCGTGCAAGAGCTGTATGTGGATGAAAGGAGAGAACCTAAAGGCCCCTGGCTAAGTGTACAGTTCCGTGCACATGTGAGGGGGCAGTGTCAAGGAGGCTGGAGAGCTGCGTGGGGACTTGTCTTTCCTAAACAACCAGACTCCAGCAGCCTTTGTTCTCACTTTGGGAAACAGAAATGTGGAAAGAGGGGTTGCTGGGGGACAGTGGGTTCTGGAGACAGGTAGACTGCATTTGAATCCCAGCCCCACCCTCAGTACAGGGAGAGGGGTGGGGATGGCGGGGAGGCCTCTGGGCAACTTGCTTCCCCATTTCTATTCATTCATTCAACAAGTGAGCACCCCACAGACCAGTTTCCTCATCAGTAAAATGGGAATCCTAAGTACTTTGCAGATTCTCGTGAGGTGCAAAGGAGGGAACATAGGAACAGCTTTGTAAATTGCCACAGCCCTGCCCGGCTTTTACACCAGCACTTATTGAGAGACTGAATCAGGCCTGCAGGGAGCAGGCAGTGTGGGCAAGCCTGAGCCCCACCCTCACAGAGCCAAGGTCTAGATGGGGAGACAGGCACTGAACAGGGAGTTCCCTAGGACATCTGCTATGCCGCCGATGGGCGGGAGGGCTGCAGAGTGTGTGCAGAGCCTGACCCTGTGTGCAGCTGGACAGGAACCTGCAGGACAGAGGCCAGG
Organism: Cebus imitator; assembly: GCF_001604975.1. Classification (NCBI taxonomy): domain Eukaryota; kingdom Metazoa; phylum Chordata; class Mammalia; order Primates; family Cebidae; genus Cebus; species Cebus imitator. The sequence goes on along the minus strand of NW_016107637.1, from coordinate 1,658,300 downwards.
CTGGGTGGGCCAGGTTCAGCTTCTGTGTGTTGTTTGGGTGCTGTCCCTGCAGTGTGCCCAGAACTAACAACCTATGGAACAGGAGCAAGTGTTTCAACCTCTCCCGGCTCAGCTTCCTCAGTTTATAGAACTGAAAGGGGTGTGTGTGCAGGTAAGATTGAGAACAATCAATCATTCCCCCTTGTATATTTAATTAACATGGCCAAGCACTGTACTGAACTTTTTTTTTTTTTTTGAGATGGAATCTGGCTCTGTTGCCCAGGCTGGGGTATAATGGCACAATCTCAGCTCACCACAACCTCCACCTCCTGGGTTCAAGCAATTCTCCTGCCTCAGCCTCTCAAGTAGCTGGGATTACAGTCACCACACCCAGCTAATTCTTTTTGTATTTAGTAGAGATGGGGTTTCACCATGTTGGTCAGGCTGGTCTCGAACTCCTGACCTCAGGTGATCCACCCACCTCGGCCTCCTAAAGTGCTGGGATTACAGGTATGAGTGACTGCACCCAACCATTTTTTTGAGACGGTTTCACTCTGTCACCCATTCTAGAGTGCAGTGGTGCAATCTCAGCTCACTGCAACCTCCACCTCCTGCCTCAGCCTCCCGAGTAGCTGGGATTACAGGTGTGCACCACCATGCCTGGATACTGTTTGTGTTTTTAGTAGAGATGGGGTTTCACCATGTTGGCCAAGGTGATCTTGAACTCCTAGCCTCAAGTGACCCTCCCGCCTTGGCCTCCCAAAGTGTTGGGATTACAGGCGAGAGCCACACTGGCCTGCATTTAGCATTTTTATGCATTATCTCTTTTAATCTTCACACAGCCTTAATTGCTGAATGTTGTTATTATTCCCATTTTACAGATGGGGAAACAAAGTCTCAGAAAAGGTAGCTTGCACATATATACACGTAAAATCACACAGCCAGGAAAGGGCAGAGCTGGGACGTCAACCCAAGTCTGCTTACCACAAAAGCTGAGACTGCTTGACCACTTTGTACAACTGCCTCTCTCTTGTCTGGCAGGCAGGCCAGTTGTCGCTGTATCCCAGGCATCCGTGACATCAACAGGCCCTTCCTTACCCAGGCATCCCAGTCCAGGACCCATATCTGTAACCAGGACTTCCCAGAAACTCCCCTCCCTGTCTACCCTCATGTCCTCTGCAGGAGGCCACGATGGTGTCAGTACCCTTTTCCAGCATGGTCCAGGGTCAGGGTACTTTCTAGAACACCATTGTCCCACTGGGCCACCGTCAGTGAGGAAATCATAAGCTTTTTGGGAGCTGAGAACTGTGCTTTGCAAATCCTCAGCTCTCAGAGTGGACGGAAACCTCACGTTGAGCTAGATAGGGTCTCTCAGGTGCAGGAATCTCTGCCACCACACCACCTCTGGTGGCTGTCCAGCATGAGCCTGTTTGCCCCCAGAGGCAGGGGTCTCACTTCCTTCCAAGGGAGACCCTTCTGCTAAACAGCAAATCTGCCTGTCGTTCCCTCTGTTCCACCCACCAGCTCCCTCCCTTAGGGCTATTTGCCACCTCCCACCCGCCTCCTCCAGCAGACCCCAGAAAGTGGCCAGAAGGGATTACAGCACAGGCAGTCTGACCCCAAGTACGAATGACCCCCATCCATGTGACCCCTCAGGGGAGCTGCTTTGACAGCACCCAGTACAGAACCCACGTTCACAGGCGTCACCCCCATGGCACAGGCCCTGACAGTGGGGTGGGCCATTCTGGGGCTGTGAAGGACAGACCCGGCCTCTCTCCTCCTCAGAGCCCTTTCGGCCCTCCCTGCCAGACAGCCAAGCCTGCTGCCTGTGCTGCCTCTGGGTCACCATGGCAACAGGCGGCCAGGCGATGGACCTGGGCCTGCCATCCTGCAAGCAACTCTGTTTCCCCTGGAGCTGGGCACAGCAGCTACAGCATCACAGTTCTCCTTCAGGAGGGCAAGAGAGAGAGAAGGAGAGAGAGCAGAGGGAAAGGAGAAAGGGGAAGGGGGACACAGAAAACCAGAGTCAGAGAGAAAGGAAAGGCAGCAAAGACAGGAGGGAAGGAACAATGCAGAGGTCAGAGCGAGAGAAAAATAGAGGCTGGCAGGGAACAGAGCAAGACAGAAGAGAGGCGAGCAGGCAGGGAGGAGAGGCCCCTCCGCCCTCCCCCGCACTGCATACGTTCCTCCTGCCTGAGCTGCACCCGCCTGGCGAAATTCTGGCTGCAGCCAGGACGTCCTGCCCCAGGAAGCCAGCGGCCCAGTGGGCCCTTCAAGGCCCCAGCGGCTGCTCCAGGGTCCTGCAGGCCCCTCCTGCTGGGGGATGATGTCCTCTTGCTCCCCAGAAAGCGGGGCCCCTTCTCTCAGTCCCTCCGGCAGCCCCTCCCCACTCTGCATCCCCCTCTCCCCCGAGGCCCCAGATGGTTCCCAGGGCCCTCCTGCCTGCCCAGGCCTGTTATGCACTTACTCTCTCCCTTCCCACCTTACCCAGCCTCCCCTTGCACAACGCAAGAACGCCTTCATTTTCCCAGGAGAGTTCAAGAAAACATTCCTAAGCAGAGCGGAGTGGTGGGAGAGGAGCTGTGATTCTGCTCACTGAATGCATTCCCTTAAACTGCAGGTGTTGCAGAGAAAGCCTCAGAACAAGGCTTAGCAGAGGAACACCGAGCAGTGGGGCTGCTTCTAAGGCCCAAGCTGCCAAATCTGGGCATCAGGAGGTCCAGAGCTGAGCACAGCCTAGTCTCTGGCAGAGATGGCTGACTCAGCAGGTGTGCCAGCAACTCTCTCCAGGGCACCATCCACACTCCACGTGCCGCCTTCAGCCTCAAGCTCTATGGCTACAAAGTAGCCCTATCAGACCTGCCCAATTCCAATCCCATCCCCGGATTTTCCAACACTGTCTCAGAGGAATTTGAGCCTACAGGAAGGTTTAGTGAAATAATGAGAAGGGTCAAGAGAAAGAGAGAAAAAGGAAAAAAACAGGAAGGCATGGGGGCTGGCAAAGAGGGCAGCAGCCCAGGGGCTTCCGACTCTCTGGCTAGATAACCCTAAGCCATTTACCCCTGAGCCATTCTGAACCTCAGCATCCATATCTGTAAAATGGGAATAAAAATATCATAGTTGGCCGGGTGCGGTGGCTCAAGCCTGTAATCCCAGCACTTTGGGAGGCCGAGGCGGGTGGATCACGAGGTCAAGAGATC
>NW_016107637.1:1644590-1654297 GCF_001604975.1 Cebus imitator | reverse complement strand
AAAAAAAAAAAAAAAAAAAAAAAGCCAAGGTGTTGTAGAAAGACCCAGGAAACCATTCTAGTGAGGAAGGGCCTACACAGGCCCCACGGGTAAGTGCTGTGACCGGCCAGGTGGCCTTTGCAGAGCAGTGGGGGTCAGGTGGAGCCTTTCAGCCCTGGGCCATGCCAATGGCACTTGCTTTCCCTCCTGGCACTGCCAGTTGAACACATGCTCTCTCTACCAAGACAGAGTTCATTGGTTCACAGTTCATTTCAGCTGAGAATCAAGATGTTGAACGGGACAGAGTCTATGGCACTCCTTGAGGCCTCCCACAGACATCCACACATGGTCTAAGCAGACTCCACAGCTGCTGGGAAGCCTTTGCATTTCGCAGGCCCCCAAGAGGCTCAAGACATCTCATGAGGCAAATGGATTATTGGAATAGAAGGCAATGATCACTAGAAACCAGCTCGGGTTCACTGCGTACAATGCATGCCGGGCACACAGGAGTAGACCACTGGTTAGGAATGGACATATTTTGCATATTTTGCATTTGCATAGACCCAGAACATTGTAAGTGCTCAGTGGGGCCTGGGAGCTGACTCCAGCTAGGTACCACAAGTAGTACCACATGTACCTGCTCCATTCAACATGTGATCAAATGGCTTACCTGAAGATACACCTGGTCCTCGATGGCCACTTGTAAGGTTGTAACATATAAACTTAAAACCAAGCAGATGAAAATGAAAAAGACTCATTCTGTCAACCTGCATTTAAGCTTTTCGGTTGCTATCACTTTTTTAAGTTGTATGCATGCTGGGGTGGGTCTAGATTAATAGTTGTTTAAGGGAAAACAGCCTTACTATTTCATCTGTCCACAAACCCAACAAAGACAATTAAATGGGCACCCTGTGGCTGCTGAAGTCCTCACTTGTGATGAGGGGTGAGGGGGGTGACCGAATGACTCAATGGCAGGGAGGAGACAGCCTGAGGCTGGGACTTGGTAGGCAGCATGAGCCCCAATACTGTGAAGCGGGGAACAAGGAGTGACTCAGGATGACAACCAAGCTATCGGAGGGACAATGAGGGGGCCAGGCTGCGTGTGGCCTAGGCGTCAGGCCTCCAGCTGCAAATCCATGGGCTGGCTGGATCAGAGGACAGAACGAAGCCTAGTAAAGTGTAAAACCAAGACCTCAAAGGGGTGGACAAGGTTAGGAAGGGGCGGATTCTGGCTGGGAATCAACATTGATCTTTTTAAAAACTCCCACTGCCAGACACAGTGGCTCACACCTGTAATCCCAGCACTTTGGGAGGCTGAGGTGGGCAGATCACCTGAGGCCTGGAGTTCAAGACCAGCCTGGCCAACATAGTGAAACCCTGTCTCTACTAAAAATACAAAATTAGCCAGGCATGGTGGCACACGACTATGATCCCAGCTACTCAGGAGGCCGAGGCAGGAGAATCACTTGAATCCGGGAGGCAGAGGTTGCAGTGAGCCAAGATCGTGCCATTGCACTCCAGCCTGGGAAACAGGACGAGACTCCGTCTCAAAAAATATATATATATATATATAAAGAGGGAAACCAAGGAACTCAGGCCTGGAGCTCACTGGAGAAGAGATTACACCTGGAGACACTAACATAGATGGGTATTTAAGATACACAGGATTTTGAGACCTTGTGGTAAATGAAAGAAGGTTGCCCATTTTTTGCTACTCCTCCTCCTCTTAAATCTGAGTCACTTTTAGTGACATTTTAACAGTGACTCTGAGACTAGAACACGACACACCTTGCAGCTTCCCCCCAGGCCTCTTAGAACTCTTGCTCTGGTAGAACCAGCTGCCAAGTAGGAAATCTAACTATCCCAAGACCATCATATTGAAAAGGCCACACGTGGGTGCTCCAAATGACAGTCCTAGCTAAGCCCAACCTTCCAGCCATCCCCACCGAGGTGCCAGTAAAGCAATCATGGAGCCCCCAGTTCAGCCCATCCACCAGCTAAGTGCCACCAAGCAGCCCCCATCAATGCCACGTAGAGCAGAAGAACCACCCAACCCAGCCCTGCCAGAATTCCTGACCCACAAAATCAGAAGATGTAATAAAACAGTTGTTGCTTTAAGCTACTAAGATTCAGGATAGTTTGTTACCCAGCCACAGTAACTAGAACAGACATCATCCAAGGAGATGGTTTGACAGAAACATTCACCCTCGGCTTTTTTTTTTTTAAGACAGTCCTGCTCTGTCACCCAGGCTAGAGTGCTATGGTGCAATCTTGGCTCACTGCAATCTCTACCTCCTGGGTTCAAGTGATTCTCATGCCTCAGCCACCCAAGTAACTGGGATTACAGGTATGTGCCACCATGCCTGGCTAATTTTTGTATTTTTAGTAGAGATGGCGTTTCACCATGTTGGTCAGGCTGGTCTCGAACTCTTGACCTTAAGTGATCCACCCACCTCAGCCTCCCAAAGTGCTGGGATTACAGGTGTGAGCCACTGCGCCTGTTTAGAGGGCTGCAAAGGAGACTGTGAGGAAGCAATCAGTAAGGTGGGAGGACCCCAGGAGAGTCTGGGTCTCCAGAGGGAAGGGGGCCCTCCTGGTGCATGAGCTCTAAGTCAAGGCAAATGGGGAAACAAGCTATCACTGATTTTTGACAGGAAGGAAGGAGGGAGGGAAGGGGAAGAGAAGAGTCCAGTTAGAGTGAATTAGGGAAACGCTGAGAGGTAATGCAGTGGGAACAGAGAAAACTCTTTCCAAACTTTGTGTGGGAAAAGGGTGCAAAGAAACAAGGTAGCAGATGGAAGGGGTTTTGTTTGCCTAGAGGCTGGGAGAGACTAGAGCTGGTTTGTTCATCTGGTCCCGGGACAGATCCTGTAGGCGGCAGCCCACTGAAACAAAGAGCTTTCTACAGGACAGAGCTGTCCAAGAACTGCCTTCGCAGAAGCTCAAAGATCCTTTTCCGGAAATCTATGACTGCTATTTATCATGCACCTACTGTATGCAAGGTCTCGTTCTTGTGGGCTCTTTAATTCTCACTCTGAAGCAGGAAACCTCATTCCTTATTTTATAGATGAGACAAAGGAAATGGACAGGGAACAAGGAAAGGGCCACCCATGCACTCCTGGCCAGTAAAAAGCAAAGAGGAGATTGCACCTGGGTCCTTCTGACTCCAGAGCCTAGCAGGACTGCAGCAGAGGGGATGTCGGCTGGAGAGAGATCAGGTCACCCAACAACTGAGACTTCTGATACACAGGCTGGGACTTTGGACACCCTGGCTCAGTTGCCTCCCGCACTCCTACCTTCTGTGCAACAGAGCCCGTGGGAAAAGGGCTCACTGGAGAAGTGGCTTCTGACCTGAGGATTCCACCTGGGCAGCGGGGTCTGCCAGGTAAACAGTATCACTGCCTCCACTCCCCATCCAGAGGGCCTGCCTTCCTGTTTGCCCAGCCGAGAACCAGTCTGCACAGACACACCTTCTCCTTGCCTTGCTGCCTGGAAGCTCTAATTCAGTCATCAAAAGCGAGGGGAGGGTGGGGACCAAGTAAACTCAGAGACCTGGGAGGGCCTGGGGTGGCGTGGGGGGAAGAGGGTGCCGAGAGGCAGGGGTGCTTTTCCCCTTGGGCTCTCTTCAGAGAGGGTTCCTCCCCTGCCTGCAAAGTTATTTAATGCTTGGGCCCCTTCCTCTCCCATGTTCGCCCTGCTCTCAAAGCCTGTAGGCACACCTACAGATCTGATCTCTTAACACGCTTTCTCTGTAATGCCTGCCATGGCATTATGCTACCTGGCATTAAGCAGGCTCCAGTGAGAGGGACCATTACCACCCCCCACATCCCTGTGTTATGAATGAGGAAGCTGAGGCTGGGGAAGAGAGCCGGTCAAGAACCAGCCAGAGTCTTCCGGCTTCAGACCTCCCACTCATCCCTCCCACCACTCCGAGGCTGTATCCCTGGAGGAGAAAAAGATGAATTGGGTCCCTCCACACCCTCCCTAAAGGATCAAAAGAAAACTCAGACCCACCTGCTTCAGCTCAGCCCAGGTGTGGAGCTGGAAACCAGAGGCTGCTTAAGGGAGGCATAGGGCCACTCCCCTTCCGACCTCTGACCCAGTCCAGGTCTGGGACATGGCCACACCTGGGCAGGGCCACACCCTCAGGGCAGATCACAGCCTACTGTAGAGGACAATGCCAAGGAGTGGAGAAACCTGAGATTCCCCACCCCAGCAAGCAACCTGACCGTCAGCCTCTCTGGGTCACAGCCCAGGTGCTGTTAGCCAAGCGCCGACCCACCACGCTTCCGAATAACAGACGAGGTAAAGCTGCACACAGCTCTCTTTTTTTCCCTTTTTTCTTTTGAAGACAGGGTGTTGTTCTGTCACCCAGGCTGGAGTGCAGTGGCGCCATCATGGCTCACTCCAGCCTCTACCTCCCAAGCTCAAGCAATCCTCCCACCTCAGCCCCTTGAGTAGCCGAGTAGCTGAGACTACAGGCACGCACCACCACACCTGGCTACTTTTTTTTTCTTGAGATGGAGTCTCGCTTTGTTGCCCAGGCTGGAGTGCAGTGGAACAGTCAGCTCACTGCCACCTCTGCCTCCCAGGTTCAACCGATTCTCCTGCCTCAGCCTCCCAAATAGCTGGGATTACTGGCACGAGCCTCCATGCCCAAAGTGCTGGGATTACAGACCTCAGCCTCCACACCAAGCCTAATTTTTTACATTTCATTTTTAGTAAGACAAAGTCCATGTTGCCAAGGATGGTCTGGAACTCCTGGGCTCAAGGGATCCTCCTGCCTCGGCCTCCCAAAGTGCTGGGACCATAGGCATGAGCCACTTCGCCTGGCCCATGGAGCTTTCTAGACAGTAAAATAATACACACATATGGTAATAAGAAACTCCTTTAGGACAAGGGCTGTGTCTCATGTGTCTCTGGAATCCTGGTGCATCCTTACTAAGCACCTACTAAGTTTCAGGCCTTTCTATATATTATATAAAATTGCTTTGTATCCAAAATATTGTCCATCCTCACCAAAACTCTGTGAGGGGCAATTATTCCTCCTGCACAGAAAAGGGCACTGAGGCTTGGGTTATAAAAGACTTGTCCAAGGGCACTCTGCCTGTGAGCGATGGAGCTGAGATTTTGCTTTTCTCAATACCAAAGCTTGCTCTTTTTTTTTTTTTTTTTTTTTGAGACAGAGTCTCATTCTGTCACCAAGGCTGGAGTGCAAATGGAGCAATCTTGGCTCACTGCAACCTCTGCCGCCCAGGTTCAAGCCATTCTCCTGCCTCAGCCTCCGGAGTAGCTGAGATTACAGGCACCTTCCACTGCGCCTGGCTAATTTTTGTATTTTTAGTAGAGACAGGGTTTCACCATCTTGGCCAGGCTGGTCTCGGACTTCTGACCTCGTGATCCACCCGCCTCAGCCTCCCAAGGTGCTGGGATTACAGGCATGAATGAGCCACTCCACCCAGCCCCAAAGCTCTTTCTACTCACTGGACTGCCTCTCCAAAAGATGCTTAAACCAGGTGCAGTGGCTGACACCTATAATCCCAGCACTTTCAGAGGCCAAGGCAGAAGGATCACTTGAGGCCAGGAGTTCAGGACCAGCCTGGGCAACATGACGAAACCCCATCTCTAGAAGAAATTTTCTTTTTTTAATTAGCTGAGTATCCAGGCATGGTGGCTCACACCTTTAATCCCAGCACTTTGGGAGGCCAAGGTGGGCAGATTGCCTGAGGTCAGGAGTTTTAGACCAGCCTGGTCAACATGATGAAACCCCATCTCTATTAAAATACAAAAATTAGCCAGGCATGGTGGCAGGCGCCTATAATCCCAGTTACTCGGGAGGATGAAGAAGGAGAACTGCCTGAACCCAAGAGGCAGAGGTTGCAGTGAGCCAAGATCACACCACTACACTCCAGCCTGGGCAACAGAGTGAGACTCTGTCTCAAAAAAAAAAAAAAAAATTAGCCAAGCGTAGTTGACACGTTGTTCTTTTGGTCACTAGGTCAGGTATATGTCTGTAGTACCAGTTACTTGAGAGGCTGAGATGACAAACTACAGCAGGAAGATCACTTAAGCCCAGGAGCTCAAGGCTGCGGTGAGCTATGATCGCACCACTGCAAAACAAGGCAAGACCTTGTCTGGAGAAAACAAAAACAGATGCTTAATAATTCATGTCCACTGACATCAATTAGTTAATGTATCATTTGCTGAGGACAAATTATTACTACTGAAGACGCCCTAGGCAGGATACACATATTACATGGACAAGGGGGTCAGGGAGGGTGCCCTTAATTCCCTCCTCATTCCTCTGTGGACCTGGCTCCTTCACACCTCTCACATACAGGTGCCTCTGCCTAGATCATGCTTCTTAACCCAGAAAAGCTTTTAGGGCCAGCCTAACTCATCACCTCCTCCAGGGAGCCCACCCTGACCAGTGGGCTGGTGAGGGGCTATCTTGGTGCTTCCCTCTGTCACATCCTTGCTCTCTCTGACTCTCCATCAACCTGAGGGCATCTGAGGACAGGTCTAATCTGGCTCATCCCTATGTCCCCAAAGTGTCAGACTCTGGCTTGCCCCAGACCATCGCTGCCCAAATGTCACCTCCTACTTGCAAAGCTGCCCCTGGGAATGGCAGGAGCACACAGGCCTGCAGCCAGGGAGCTGGCAGAGGACCCAGCCAGCAGCACCATCTGTCCCTGGAGCCACGGGACAGAGCAGGCATAAGGCAGAGGTGTCGGTTCCTTGGCTCAGCCAGGTCAGCCTAGGACAAGGAGAAAAGCCACAGCACAGAGGGCCCCTGCCTCGCTGGAGCTTGAGGTCAGACAAGGCTTTGAATTCTCCAACTAGACCAAAGTGGCTTCATACCAGAGCCTTGGTTTTCTAATTTGTAAAGCCAGATAAATACCAGCAGCCTTACAAAGCTGTTGGGAAGTTTAAATATGCCTGACACTTAGCAGGTCCTCAACAGAAAAGTTCGCTTTCACTATCTCATCTGGCCAACTGACCCTGCCATTGAACCACTGAGAAAGCTGAAGTTAACAACAAAAAAAAGGAACAAATATTCACCATGGCCAATTATGTGCCAAGTTCTACATTTTCAACATCTCTAATCCTGCCAACAATTTGGCATGACCTGCAGGGAGAGACCTGGTTCATATGAGGAAACGGATGCCCGCAGAGTTGAGGTGAGTTAGTGCCTCTAAGGCAGGACCCTTTTGGTCGTCTGGCCGAGCAATGAGCAGCTCTCCAAAGGCTCCCAGGATGCCAGCTTGGCCCCGCTCCAGCCCAGGCACAGGTGAGGGGCAGTGGGCAGCCTCCCTCAACCCTGAGGTGTGGGGGGCGGGGTCACCTCAGCTTGGGACCCTGAATTTACACTGTCAGTGTGTGAGGGTGAGCAGAGGAGGCTGGGATGGGGTGGGCCCACGTGTAACAGTGAGGCCACTTTCTGGGTGAACAGAAGTTCCAGATACCCCCCTAGCCAAGACAAGGGCTGGAAAAGGGGACCCAGTCTAGCAGACTCAGGGAGCTCTGAGTCTCTTGTCAGCTATGCGAACCCAGGCACATCACCTCACCTTCTCTGTGCCCCATCTATCCTGGGGGCTGAGCCTTTCACCCACTTCCCTGTTGTGAGGAGTCGGGGTGAATGGGGAGGCAGCTGAGACCTTCAAGGTGCTGGCCACATAGAGAAGAGGAACCAAGATGATGTGTTTTCCTGGGTCGGTGAGCCCAGCGTGCAGGGACTGCATACCTTGGCACTAATCCTGAGGACCAGAGAGCGCTCATGGCTCTCACAGGTAGACAGGACAAAACAACTCACGGCGCTTGAAAGCCCAAACTCAGCCTGCAAGGCCTGGACCCCCAGCCTGCAGGTCCTGAAAGCCTCCCCTCAGCCTCTGCCAGCTGTTCCCTTTGCTTCCTCCACTCCAAGCAGAGTGAGGAGTGAGCAACAGGGGCTGCTGGGCCCCTATTCAGCTGCTCAGATGCATCAAGCTCACCCCAACCTTGGAGCCTGCAAATGGATGCTGTCCCCTTGGCAAATGGAAGAGCTGGAATGCTCTTCCCCTAGACCTCACCCAGGCTGCCTTCTCAGCTGCTAGGTTTCTGCTCAGCTGTCATCCGCTCAGACAGCTCTCCCTCGACCCCCTTATCATTCTCTCACAGTTCCTTGTTCTCCAGACCGTCTCAATTTAATACCAGCAATGCTACTTACTGGCTGTGTGACCTCAGGCGAATTACTTAACCTGTCTCTTTCAGTTTCATCTTTAATACAGGCACAATTACCCACTTCACAGAGTTGTTAAAAGGAATAAATGAGTTAATGCAGGCATGGCATACAGCTAGCACTTGTGTGGCATTTACTCTCACTGCTACTATTCACAGCACTTACTGCAGATTTTCATCACTGCTGATTTGAATAGCTTCTCCCTATCTCTCCTGCACTAGCTGTCAGCTCCAGGAGACAGGCTGCATTGCCTGCTACCTGTTAATCCCCCAGTACAGTGAGTCCCTGTGGAGGGAACAAGTGAAGTGTGTACCACATCCTGAGGAAGCATCATTAACTCTAGGGACAGGCAAGATGAGGACTCAAAGGGAAAATGATAGCTGAGCTGGGTTTTGAAGGATGAAGAAGAGTCCTCCACTGAACAGGAGGACTTTTCATGTAAGACCTAGAATAAAACAAAGATGCCCTCTTTCACCAATTATATCCAACGTAGTACTGGAAGTTCTAGCCAGAGCAATTAGGCAAGAGAGAGAAATGAAGGGCATCCAAATTGGAAAGAAGGAAGTCAAATTGTCCCTATTTGCAGATGTCATAATCCTATATACAGAAAACCCTAAAGACTCCACTAAAACTAGTAGGAAAAAAAACTGGTAGGAATAATAAATTCAGTAAAGTTGCAGGATACAAAATCAACATACAAAAGTCAGTAGTCTTTCTATATGCTAATAGCAAACTATCTGAAAAAGAAATCTGGAAAGCAATCCCATTTACAATAGCTACCAAGAAAATAAAATACCTGAGAATAAATTTAACCAAGGAGGTTAAAAGCCAGGAGTGGTGGCTCATGCCTGTAATTCCAGCTACTCAGGAGGCTGAGGTGGGAGGATTGCTTGAGCTCAAGCTTTTTAGACTAGCCTGGGCAACACAGCAAGACTCTATCTCTTAAAAAAACAAATTTTCAGTGTGCACATGGGTAAATAAAAAGTAAATTTTTAAAAAAAAATTAAAAAAAAAAAAATAGCCAGGTGTGGTGGCACATGCCTGTATTCTCAGTCTACTCATTCTACTTGGGAGGCTGAGGTGGAAGGATCGTTTGAGCCCAGGAATTCATAGCTGCAGTGAGCGATGATCATACCACTGCACTCCAACCTGGGCAACAGAGGGAAATAAGGTCTCTTACAAAATAAATAAAGGAGATAAAAGATCTCTACAATGAAGGCCAGGTGCGGTGGCTCCCATCTGTAATCTCAGCACTTTGGGAGGCCAAAGTGGGTAGATCACCTGAGGTCAAGAGCTCAAGACCAGCCTGGCTAACATGGTGAAACTCTCTCTACTAAAAATACAAAAATTAGCCAGGTGTGGTGGCATATACCTGTAATCTCAGCTATTCAGGGGGCTAAGGCAGGATAAGCACTTGAACCCAGAAAGCAGAGGTTGCAGTGAGCTGAGTCAAGATCGCACCGCTGTGCTCCAGCCTGGGCAACACAGTGAGACTCAGTCTCAAAAAAAA
>NW_016107637.1:1631094-1643815 GCF_001604975.1 Cebus imitator | reverse complement strand
TTTTTTTGAGATGAAGTTTCACTCTTGTTGCCCAGGCTAGAGTGCAATGGTGCGATATTGGCTCACCAAAACCTCTGCTTCTGAGGTTCAAGTGATTCTTCTGCCTCAGCCTCCCAAGTAGCTGGGATTACAGGCATGCATCACCATGCCCAGCTAATTTCTTATTTTTAGTAGAGATGGGGTTTCTCCATATTGGTCAGGTTGGTCTCGAACTCCTGACCTCAGGGGATCCACCCACCTCGGCCTCCCAAAGTGCTGGGATTACAAGCGTGAGCCACTGCACCCAGCCGATGTGATTTCTTTATACTAAAGCACTTCTGCACAGCAAAGGAAACAGTCAACAGAGTTAAGACACTACCTACAAAGTGGGAGAAAATATTTGCAAACTATGCATCTGACAAGAGGTTAACACCCAAAATATACGAAAAACCAAAACAACTCAATAGCAAAAATAAATAAATAAAACTGGCAAAAGACCTGAATAGGCATTTCTCAAAAGAAGATATACAAATGTCCGATAAGTATATGAAAAAAATGGTCAACATCACTAATCCACATGGAAATGCAAATCAAAACCACAATGAAATAGCACCTCACACCTGTCAGAATGGCTACCATCAATAAACCAGCAGACAATATGTGTTGGCAAGGGCTTAGGGAAAAGGCAACCCTTTGACACTGTTGATGGGAATGTAAATTGGTACAGTCATTATGGAAAACAGTATGGAGGTTCCTCAAAAAAATAAAAATAGAATTATGATCTAGCAGTCCCATGACTGGGTATATATCCAAAGGAAATGAAATCAGTATGTTGATGAGATACCTGCACTCCCAGGTTTAATGCAGCACTCTTCACAGTAGCCAAGATATGGAACCAACTAAGTGTCCATCAGTGGATGAATGGATTTTTTAAATGCGGTACAAAACCGGCTGTGAGGGCTCAAACCTGCAATCCCAGCACTTTGGGAAACCAAGAGGAGAAGATATCTTGAGGCCAGGAGTTCAAGATCAGCCTGGTCAATGTAGAGAGAACCCATCTCTATAAAAACTTAAAAAAAAAAAAAAAAAAAAAAGCTGGGCACAGTGGTGCCCACCTCTAACTCCCAGCTACTCAGGTGGCTGAGGCAGGAGGCTTGCTTGAGCCCAGGAGTTCAAGGCTACAGTGAGCCATAATTGCACCCCTGTACTCCAGCCTGGGTGACAGGGCAGGACTCCATCTCAAAAAAAGAAAAAAAATGTAGTGTCTATACACTGTGGAATACTATTCGGCCATCAAAATAAAATAAAGTCCTGCAATTTGCAGCAATATGGATGAACCTGGAGTATGTTATGGTGGCTTTTTTGTTTGTTTGTTTTCTTTTGTCTTTGTTTTTGTTTTTGTGTGTGACAGGGTCTGGCTCTTTTGCCCAGGCTGGAATGCAGTAACTTCAGCTCACAGCAGCCTTCCCCTCCCGGGCTCAAGCCATCCTCCCACCTTAGCCTCCCAAGTAACTGGGACTACAGGCCCATGCCACCACACCCAGCAATTTTAGTGCTTTTTTTTGTATAGGTGAGGTTTTGCCATGTTACCCAGGCTGGCCTCAAAGTCCTGAGCTCAAGCCATCCACCCATCTCAGCCTCTCAAAGTACTGGGATTATGGGCATCAGCCATCGCCCCTGGAGTGTGTTATGTTAAATGAAATAAGGGCCAGGCACAGAGAGACAAACACCACATGACCTCACTCAGATGTGAATCTTAAAAAGTTGATTTTATGGAAATAGAGTACAATGCTGCTTTCAGAGACAAGGGTTGTTAGGGGGAATGGAGAGATCTCGGTCAGAGGATGCGTAATTACAGATAGGAGGAATAAATTTCAAGAGACCTATTATACAGTAAGGGGACGTAGTTCGTGACAATATATTGTATTCTTGAAAATGCAGAGTGGCTGTTCTGCACTGTCACCAAAACAATGGAAACTATGTGACGTAATTCATTTGTTAATTAGTTAGATTTAATCATAACATAATGTACACATACTTCAAAACATCATGTTGCACATGATAAAAACAGAGAATGTTATCCATCCATTTAGAAAAAGAAATTTTTTTTGAGACAGAGTCTTGCTCCATCACCCAGGCTGGAGTGCAGTGGTGCGATCTTGGCTCACTGCGACCTCCGCCTCCCAGGTTTAAGCAAGCACATGCGGCTAATTTTTGTATTTTTAGTAGAGACAGGGTTTCTCCATGTTGGCCAGGCTGGTCTCAAACTCCTGACCTCAAACAATCCACCTGCCTCAGTCTCCTGACGTGCTGGAATTATAGACATAAGCCACCATGCCAGGCCCATTTAAAAATTTTTTAATGGGGTAATCATTCCTTTATGCTATGTATGTTAAAATAAAATTTTGGAGAGGGAAAAAAAAGAATCCTCCAGATAGATTAAGAGTGGGCAGGGCGAGGTGGCTCACGCCTGTAATCCCAACACTTTGGAAGGCTGAGGCTGGTGGGTCACCTGAGGTCAGGAGTTTGAGACTAGCCTGGCCAACATGGTGAAACCCCATCTCTACTAAAAATATAAAAATTAGCTGGGCATGGTGGCGGGCACCTCTGATCCCAGCTACTCAGCAGGCTGAGGCAAGAGAATCACTTCAATCAGGGCAGCCGAGGCTGCAGTGAGCCAAAATCACACCACTGCACTCCAGCCTGGGCAACAGAGTAAGACTCTGTCTCAAAAAAAAAAAAAAAGAAAGAAAGAAAGAAACAGCCCCATCACCATTTCTGGAGTTAAAAAAAAGCTTCTCAGTCCCACTGAGAGCTGACCTGGGCCAGGCTAGACCCGAGGCTGGGCGGAGATTCCAGACTTCCCAGGACCCCTGCTTACCTCCCATGAGGGCACCAGTGGATCCCTGCTAGCTCAAGAATGTGAGACTCAGTGTCCAGTATAGACTGATATCTTGGATGGGGAAAGGAGAAGAGCTCTCCACTGGGAGAGACAAGGATTGAAGCGGGACAGGGAAGCCTTTCTGGCACTGTCAGACTGGCACTCAGCAGTTCTCCCGGCCCCAAGCATGGCAGAAGCTGGTCACTTCATTCAGTCGCCCACTCACTTGCTGGGTATCCAGGGGCAAATAGGAGCCAGAGTCCTTGGATTTCAATGCTGACTCTGTCTACAGTGCCACAGGACACTGAAAAGGGCCCCCAACCACGCAAAGTGGGGCTTGTAGATTATCTAAGACCCCTTCTTCTGTTCCCAGTTTAGTCCCTATTAAAGACAGTTTGGTAGTGTTTTTGTTTTTGTTTTTTGTTTTTTGGGGGTTTTTTTGTTTTGAGACCACTCTGTCGCCCAGGCTGGAGTGCAGTGGCGTCATCTCGGCTCACTGCAACCTCCGCCTCCTGGGTTCAAGCGATTCTCCTGCCTCAGCATCCCAAGTAGCTGGGATGACAGGCATGCACCACCACGCCAGGATAATTTTTGTATTTTTGATAGAGAGGGGGTTTCACCATGTTGGCCAGGCTGGTCTCGAACTGCTGGCCTCAACTGGATCTTGGGAGGCCAAGATCTGCCCAACTTGGCCTCCCAAAGTGCTGGGATTACAGGCGTCAGGCACCAAGCCCAGCTTGGTGGGGTTTTTTTTTGTTTGTTTTTGTTTTGAGACAAGATCTCACTCTGTCTTCCAGGCTAGAGGGCAGTAACATGATCTTGGCTTACTGTAGCCTCCACCTCCCAGGTGGGCTCAAGTGATCCTCCCACCTCAGCCTTCCGAGTAGCTGGGTCCACAGGTACTCACCACCATGCTCGGCTAAATTTTTTTGTATTTTTGGTAGAATCAGGGTTTCACCATGTTGGCCAGGCTGGTCTCAAACTCCTGAGCTCAAGCGATCCATCCGCCTCAGCCTCCCAAAGTGCTGGGATGACAGGTATGAGCCACCACGCCTGGCCAGGGATTGTTCGTTTACTTGCTTGCTTTTCATTAAAAACAGTTTTGGTGCCAAGCCAGAAAACATTCTCAAACCCTCTTGTATTTCAGAAGAACTAAGGAATTCAAGAGAAATCCAAAGACATCTGCCGTCCAGGCAATGGTGCAGAGGTGGCAATCAAGGCCAGAGTGTTCTTAGCTGACGGGAGGCCACCTGTGTCCTCCGGGGCCCAACCTCCACTCCCAACACCCACTTCCACCCCCAGACTCAACAGAGGCAGGGCAAGGAAGCCAAATGCCAGCTGGGCTCCGAGTCGGGCTATGTGGTCGGAGTTCCACATCTGCACCTTCATCTGGCTGAGCCTCAGGTTCCTTAAGAGCTCAGACTCTGTGGCCAAACTGCTGAGTTCAAATCCCAGCTCTGCCACTTCCCACCAGTGTAAGCTTGGGCAAGTCACTTGCCCTCTATGAGATTCCTAATCTGGGATACGGGGAAGATAACTGTATCTACCTCATCGAGAACTGAGTTCATGTATGCAAAGAGCGTGGCATGGTGCCTAGCACGGTCAGAGCTATGTAAACATTTGTTACGATTGTTATCTCTGTAAAACAGTGTTAATGATATGCCCCTCCCCCAGCACCTTGCCCCCAGTTACTAATGAGGGTTATGGGGGAAAAGTCATAAAGGGTTAAATATAACGGGGCACAAGAGAAGATACGAGCGGCCCCACCCACCTGGGAGACACGCTGCCCTGTGCTCAGGTGACAAGAGCAAGGGGCCCTGCTACTCAGATCCCACCTTGGCCTCGATGCTAAAAAGCTGCCTGTCCCTATTCATTCATTAAGCATTCCCTGGCCTCTGGCCGCACACGTCCCTGCACTGGGTATACCAAGAGCAGCCTCGTGTTGCTCCCTGGCTGGTGGGAAGGATGTATGTGCCAGTCTAGCACACGATCCAGTGTGAAAAGAGGCTAACACAGTGCCACGAGAAATCTGGGAAGGACTTCCAGAGGAAGCGGCGCCTGAGCCGAGACCTGATGGCTCAGAAGGAACTTGCCGGGGAGACAAGTGTGGGGAGGTGCAGGAAGGCTGTGGGTAACTGGCAGAAGACACAGCAAGTACAACAGCCCCGAGGAGAGAACAAAGGTGGGACACAGAGGCCGAAGAGAGGAGCTCACGATGGCTGAGGCAGAGGCCGCAGAGAGGTGGGGATGGTGGAAGGAAAAGGGAGGCGTGGGCAGGGGCCAGAGTACCAACAAGGATGTGAAAGTCATCCTCAGGTAGCTGTCTGAGCAGGTGAGGAATCAGCACATATACCTTTTAGAAGCATCCCTCCAGTGTGGAGAGCAGACTGACGGGGGCTGGACATGGGATGGGGAAACCAGAGGATGCTGAGTTGAGCAGTGGCTATGCAGACGGAGGGAGGGGATGGATAAGACATTTATTAGTTCCAGCCCCTTTAATAAAAGGCTTTTCCTGAAAACATCCTCAGAGGTCAGCCACATTACAGCCATTACAACCTCTGCCAGTCTGTCCCCAGCCCATCTCCCTTGGCCCCTTCCATTGCCAGGCACTGCTGTGTTCTTGGGTCTCAGCACCTAATCTCAGCTCCAAAGTGCAGGGAAAAGTTGTTTTCAAGGTCACCTTGCAGGACAGCTTTTCACAGCCCTCATGTGATCCCGTGCTTGCTCTCCCAAAGAGATTCCGCTCCCCGAAAACGCCTACCTCGCCCCACCACACATATTCACACGCACACCTCACACCCTGTCACTCCCACCAGCTCTGGCTTTGGGCTCCTGAGCGCTGAGCATGAAGCACTGCAAGGCCAGGGAGCTCAGACATCCCAGAAACATGCACAGAACTCCGCAGGGAGAAACATACACCCGCCGGATAGAATTCCAAAGGCCAACACGTGCTGAAGGTGATTCCACTCAACACAGCCAGCCCTCGGGGGATCTGACAGCCCGTGGGGCTTGTTTAGGGATGGCAGCTGGTAATAAAGCAGCCCAGGGGCTCGCCATTTCTCCTTCCAAAGAGAGCTAGAAAATGGCCCGTGGAGAGTGTGAGGAGATGCAGAGCGTCTGAGTTAAAATGGAAACGTCAATCTCTTTCTGGGTGCCAGGCCTCCAGAGCCCTCCCGCTGCCCCAGCCCACCCTCCGTACCCGTCGTAGGTGATTTCCAACATTCTGGATCATCGCGCCAGGCAGCCAGGGAAAGCAGCGCCCTCTCGAAGACACACTCTGGTCACCTGAGCAATATCCAGGACTGGCTCCAAATAAAGCCTGTGGGCCTCTCCTGCTCCTCCTCCTCAGCTCCCGCCCGCCCCCCAGAGCCAGCTGTTATCACCCTGCTCCCGCCTCTCTTCAGACTGCCCTCTGCCCCCCTTCTCCTAAGAGCCCTGCAAAGAAAGCTCCAGTGCCCGCCTAGCGGAGAGGAAGAACGGGGCTGCCAGCTAGGCCACAGCCGCGTCAACGGGCCTGTGCCCGCCCACTGGGCACCCAGCCCCAGCCAAACTCCAGGCATCCCAATCCCAGAGCCCGTCATCCTGCCAACAGTGTCTCTTGGTTCTGCGATCACTTCCAGGGAAGGGGGCTGGGGGGGTCCAGGTCCCCTATCCCAGCCGGCTGACATGCAAAACAGGCAAAACAGCCATGAGGCTTCCGTCCATCCACAAGGGGTTAGCTGGAAGGTGGCAGGAGGCCAAGAGCTGCCAGCAACCTCCCGGAGAGATGCCAGACCCACCTGCTAGGACTCTTCACCCCTAGGAGCACTGCCCACCAGCTCCTCAGCAACAGGCCATAGGCATCCAGCAGTTGCTGGTGGGGGACAGGTCACGCCCCTTACTTCCTTTAAATAGGCAGTGCGACTTTTCTAAAAGTGGCACCTGCCAAATTCCCCCTGATGGCCACGCAGGCATCAGCCCCTTGGGGCACCCACTCCAGCTTCTCTCCAGCCACCACCAACTGAGAGACCACCAGGGTTTTTCCTTCTCCCTCTGCCTTCTGCCCAGAGGCTTGATCAGGAGGTCTTGATACTCACGTTGGACTTAGGGCAGGACAGTGAGTGCTTGGTGGCTAAGGAAAGTAGGAGGGTGGGTGGTGGCGGGGCAGGGAAAGCGTTCAGGCATGGGGGCCGGGATGGACAACTAGGTGGAAAATAATAGCGTGCACCCCATAATAACCAAGCACCTGTAGTGTGCCTGGCCTCGGGCTGGTCCTCCTCCAACCCCACAGGGAAGATTCCTTAGGAAGCGTAGGTGGCATGTCCCAGGTGGCACAGCCAGTGAGTGCACAGCCCGGCTGGGACACGCCAGCCAGGTTCCGAGGCCACGGTCATCCCTCCATCCTCAGGGCCTCTTGCTCATTTGCCTCAGACCTAATTATGCTTCCCCTAGACCTGTCTTGCCTAAGAGGCCTGGGTTCTCCTTTCACGAATGTACCACGTGGCTCTAGGCAAGTTCCCTTCTTTTTCTGGGCCTCCCTGCTCCACCAGTCAAGGACTCCAATCATGTCCATCCCCGTGAGCTCAGGCCTTGCCCTCAAACAGCTTGTCAGTGGTCAGCCATTCTGTATCTACAATGAGAAATTAGACTGCAGGACGGCCCATGGATGGCTCTGAGGATTGGGGCAATCCTGGAGGCTTCCTGGAGGAGGTAGTGCTAGAGCTGGCCTGAAGATTGAATGGGCTTGGATAGGCTGAGAAAAGGGGCGAGGTGGAAGGCCTGACAGGCACAGAACAGGAGGCAGTCACAGGCCATGAGGAGCATCATCCTGCAGGAAAGCTGGGAACCTATCATGGAGGGCTCGAATGCCAGACACTGGGGTTTGGGCATCTAGGAGCCTCTGAAAATGACAGCATTATGGGCACACTCGATGATGAAAGCCACGTGAGGTGGACAGGACAGGTGTCATGGGACTTCCCTGGATGGTAAGGAAGCCAGCCCAAAGAGGGGTAGCTCACTTTACTGGGTCCCAAGATAACTTGACAGGCAGCCAGGCAATTTCAGAATCCTCCCTATGCAGAAGGAGGAATGAAAGCCCAGAGAGCTCCTGGCCCTCAAGTCTACCCTCTCTCCAGACAACTGCAGTGTCCCAGACTCACGGGATTTGGTTCACCCCAGCATCTTACAGATGGCTAAACTGAGGCCCAGAGGAAAGTGAACCTCCCAAAGACACACAGTGAGGAAGCTGGCTAGAATCACACTCCTGACCTCAAGTCCAGAGTCCTGACCACCCCACACACAGCAAGGCATGAAATGAGACAGACTTCAGTTACACTTATGAGAGGACTTCCAGAAAGGCTGAATCAATCTTAGTGTCAGGAACAAGCAGCAGAGAGCTAGATCTTTCAATAGGGCCCCCTCCAGCCCGCGAAGGCCCCTCTCCTTTCTGTGCTGTCTATTACAGAGCTCGCTCCTGTGTCACCACAACCGCTCTGTGCAGTCTGTCACTCCCGTGAATGTTCCCATGGGTGTCTGCTTTCCCGTTCCAATTTACCCAGGAGCCTCCCACGGGCTTGGACCACATCTTACTCATCTCTGTGCCCCTTCCCCTCCACCCTGCAGATTTGGACTCTATGTGCAGGCAGCATGAAACACACATGGCTGGATCCCAGTCCTGGTACGGTGGATCAAGAAGAGGTCTGTGGTTCTCAAACTTCAGCCTGCACCAGCATCACCTGGAGGGCTTGTTAAAATACAGATTGCTGGGGGCCCTGTCCCCAGAGTTTTTGATTCCGTAGAACTGAAGTAGCACCCAAGAATTTGCATTTCTAACAAGACGCCAGAGGATGCCGATGCCGCTGGTCCAGGGACTGCACTTGGAGAACCAGGAAGCTAGGTCACCCTCCCATTTTACACCTGGGGAGAATGAGGCCCAGAGATTATTTTTTTTTTTTTAATAGTCTTACTCTGTCACCCAGGCTAGAGTGCAGTGGCTCAATCTTGGCTCACTGCAACCTCACCTCCCAGTTCAAGCCATCCTCCTGCCTCAGGCTCCTTATTAGCTGGAGCAGCAGGCATGTGCCACCACGCCTGGATAATTTTTGTTTTTTAATACTTTTTAGCAGAGACGAGGTTTCACCATGCTGGCCAGGCTGTTCTTGGACTCATGACCTCAAGTGATGCACCCGCGTAGGCCTCCCAAAGTGCTGGGATTACAGGCGTGAGCCACCGCACCAGCCAAAGTCCAGAGATTTTAAAGGCAGCACTTGACAATATGTCACTGTCATCATCGTAGTCACTGTCATCACAACCCTGTCATTATGGCCCTTTCCAATCCCCAGCACTGTGCAAGCACAGCATGTACATTACTGCCTTTGGGCTTCACCCTAAAAGGAAGATACTATGATTATTATTGTCCTGTAGAGGAACAAATGGAGGCAAAAGTAGTAAGTCATTTGTCCAAAGTCACATAGTTGGGAAGGGAACATCGGGGTTTGAACACTGATCTAAGTCCAAAGCCCACAAGTTTAACCACCACCTTCCACAACCTGCTTACGGCGTTTGCTGACCAGCCAAAAAATTATCTAGGGGCTCTGAAATCCTCCAGGCTCATTTCTAAAGTGAGGGGAGATTGTGGTACCCTCAGCCCAAAGGCCCAGTCCCTGAGTGGGCCTCTGGGGAGTCTCGCATCTAGAGAAAGCCTGCCTCTTCACACCTGTGAACCCAGAGGATTTTTCTCTTTCAAACACTCATTTTCCCAAACTACAACCTTCTTCACCTGGCCCCATGGATCAGGCCTTTCTGGCTGGAGGTCAAACAACTGCATTAATTCTTCTGGTCCATGTCCCAACTCTACATCCCCACTCAGTGACAAAACACAATGAAATGCTCCCTATTTATATTCCACAGTGATTCTGGGTTGTCACTGTCAGGCATGGGTTTGTCTCTCCCACCAGACTGGGAGTTCACATGAGCAGGGACCTCTTCTGAGTCATCTGAGTCCCCAGCACAGGGCCTCCCCAGAGGAAGGGTTTATGACTAAGTGAAGAATGAATGAATGAATGAATGAGTCTAAGGGCAAAAGAAGAAATAAATGAATGAATAAATAACCAAACTCCCAGGAATTCCCTCTGCTGGGTCTTTGGCCTTCCCAGACAGGACCACAGACTCTCTGGGGAGGAAGGACTTCTGACACCATCTACGCCAACTTCCACTTGTGGTTCTGTGCTAGCCAAAATCCTGCATGGGCCAGAACCTGCAGCTCCACACATACACACACCTAAGAGCCAGAAGGCTCTTGCCATGATCATGGCTCTGGGCTGCTCAGAACAAGGCTGCTCCTCTCTCCAGTCCTCCACTCAGCCCTGGCCTCCCTGTCCAGACTTCTTTCTTCTGATCCCCTCATGCCATGACTAGAACTCCCCACTGCTCCCTCACACCCCTGGAGTGCCCTTTGTTTCTGCTGTTCCCCCCACCCTGATGCGCTTTCAGTAAGTCCAAACCCGCCAGGCGCGGTGGCTCAAGCCTGTAATCCCAGCACTTTGGGAGGCCGAGGCGGGTGGATCACGAGGTCAAGAGATCAAGACCATCCTGGTCAACATGGTGAAACCCCGTCTCTACTAAAACTACAAAAAATTAGCTGGGCATGGTGGCGCGTGCCTGTAGTCCCAGCTACTCAGGAGGCTAAGGCAGGAGAATTGCCTGAGCCCAGGAGGCGGAGGTTGCAGTGAGCGGAGATCACACCATTGCACTCCAGCCTGGGTAACAAGAGCGAAACTCCGTTTCAAAAAAAAAAAAAAAAAAGTCCAAACCCTGCCAGCCATCAAGGCCAACTCAAATGTCACTGCCTCCAGGAAGCCTTCTAGGCCCCTCCTAAGTGGAATTACATTCTCCCTCTACATGTCCCAATGCCTGTGTGTGTGTGTGCACACACACACACATACACAGACACACACACGTACTTCACAGCCCTTTCTCAGTGCATTTTCTCTTAAACTGGACTGATTTGTGCTAATTTCCCGTTTTTGACCTTGAGCTAGCTGGCATCAGGGATGGGACTGACTCATCAGAGTATTCTGGCCCCCTCCCCCAAACACTCAGGGCCTTGAATATAGATGCTCAGTAAGTGTCCAGAAAATGAATGAATGAATGCATAATTAACTGCAAAAGAATGGAGGAATGTATGAGTGAGTGAATGGAAGTAAAGGCATGCGTAAATGCACGCTCAAATGAATGAGTGCACGCAAGAACGTCCTCATCCCCTCCTGTTGTCCAAACTAAAAACTCCAAGTTACTCCTGGGAGGAATACCCCTTCTAGGGGCACCTTAGGCATGGCAAGACAGAATAAAGGAACTTGTGAGATAAATGCGGGGAAGGGGGTCGAAGGAAGGACAGAGGAAGGGATAGTGATAACAGCACTAACTTTGAGGAAGTAGAGGTGACCTGGCTTCAAAGCCTGGCGCTCCTCAGGCTGCATTTCTTTATGGAGAAGCTGGGGCAAGGAGAGCAGTGAGAAGCCGGGGTAGGGGAAAAGAAGTGTCCAGAGGAAAGAAAGCCTTGTGGGGACGGAGAGCGGGAACGCCAAGTCCCGGAGGCCAGATTCAGGATGGATGAGCAGGCTGTGGGGCCCAGCCCTGAACTCATCCTGCCTAGGGGCCTCAGATATGCCCTCCCTCTCCCTCTCCCAGCACCTCCCACTGTGGAGGCTGGAAGCCCCTCGCTGGCCCAGCTGGCCGTCTGGACCCAGCCCGACTTCCCGGATTTGGCCCTGGCTCTCGAATTGCTCACAACAGGGGCTAGCGTTCCTCCCAGCAGCCCCGTCCCCAAGTGAGTCAGCACTGGCTGCACCCTCCGGCCTCTGAGTCCTGCGCCCCCAGATCCTCTCCCGGGCCCGCCTCTGTCGCGCGCCGCGCCGGGTGACCCCAACCCGCCCTGACCCTAGGGAGAGACCCGCCCACCCCAGCGTACATCCCAAGCTGCCTCACGCCCCAGCCTGCAAGCAAGACAGTGCGAGGCGGCACCTGGCTGTCGGGAGGCCAGCGCCGGGGTGCAGGCCGATCTTTCCTGGCCGCGTGCTGAAGCGGAGGAGCAGCCCAGGAAACGTGGCCCTTCCCCGGCGGGGGCGGGAAAGGGGCTCTTACCCAAAGGACGGGAGGCTCCGCCCCGGCGGCGTGCAGAGCGGGGGCCGGGGGAGCCTGCCGGGGGCGCCCGGGGAGCGAGTCCGCGGGGAGGGGCTCAGGAACAGGCCTCCAGGTCCCGGAGCCCAGCCGCGGGCGGGAGGCGGCGGGCAGGGCTGACGGGAGGCGCGGAGGCGGCGGCACGGGAGAGTTCCTGGACGGCTCTGCCCCTCCCCGTCCCTCCCCTGCGCGGGTGCGGCGCCCGGGCTGCCCAGCCTGCACATCACACGGGCCCGGGCCCCGCCGGCGCCAGGCTCCCCGCCCGCAAGGCGTCAATCCCCGGGCACTGGGCACAGGCCGAAGCCGGGCGGCCGCACCAGGTAGGTCGGGTGGACCGCTTCCTGAGATGCGGAGCCGGCCACTCAGGCTTCCACTCGGGTATTTGCTATTTGTTCACACCTTGACTGAGCACCTACTATGTGCCAGGCCCTGCACTGTGTCCTGGGATGAGGTTCTGAGCAGGACCCACTGTCCTTGCCCTCACGGGTATTGACAGAAAGAAAAAAAAGTGGATAATTTTGCACAGCATAAAGCAAATGCATACCACCCATGATGTCCTCACTCAGAGAGAAGTTAGACTAGAGCTGGCAGATGCAGACGCGGTTGGTAAGAGATGGTGGTACCCCTCCTTCCCCACCTCCCCCGTATGTATTGTTTTTTTTTGTTTGTTTTTTTTTTTTTGTGAGACGGAGTTTCGCTCTTGTT
>NW_016107637.1:1625363-1629866 GCF_001604975.1 Cebus imitator | reverse complement strand
CTAATGTTTTGTATTTTTAGTAGAGACGAGGTTTCATCATGTTGACCAGGATGGTCTTGATCTCTTGACCTCGTGATCCACCCTCCTCGGCCTCCCAAAGTGCTGAGATTACAGGCTTGAGCGACCGCGCCCGGCCTCCATGATTTTTATTGCAACACAGTAGTTCGTTGCATGGATCTACTCTATTTAGCCAATTTATTTCCTTTTGTTTTGTTTTTTGTTTTTGGTTTGTTTTGTTTTGTTTGAGATGGAGTCTCACTCTGTCACCCAGGCTGGAGTGCAATGGTACAGTCTCGGCTCACCGCAGCCTCTGCCACCCAGGTTCAAGCGATTCTCCTGCCTCAGCCTCCTGAGTAGCTGGGACTACAGGCAAACGCCACCATGCCCAGCTAATTTTTGTATTTTTAGTAGAGACAGGATTTCACCATGATGGTCAGAATGGTCTCCATCTCCTGACCTGGTGATCCACCCACCTCAGCCTCCCAAATGTGTTGGATTACCACTTTGAGCCACCAAGCCCAGCCATTTTTTTAATAGCTTTATTGAGATATAATTAATAAACAACTACACATAAAGTATGCAATTCAATGAGTTTTGATATACATACATAATATATACATATTATGCATATAAGTTACATATATACACATATACATATGTGTTTATAGATGTGTGTGTGTGTGGATGGATAGATAGATAGATAGATCAATAGATATACCTCCAGCATCTTGTTCATCACCACTTCAAGGTAATGAACATATTCATCACCCCCAAAGTTTCCTGGTGGTCCTACACCACCCACTCCCCCACATCCCCAGGCAAACAATAATTTGCCTTCGGTCCCTGGAGTAGTTTTCGTTTTCTAGAATTCTATATAAATGGAGTCATACAGTATGTATTATTTTCGTCTGCCTTTGTTCACTCAGCATAATTATTTTGCAATTCCTATGTATTGTTGCGTATATCAGTAATTTATTCTCTTTTATTATTGCTGAGCAGAATGCCATGGTATGAATATAACAGAATATGCTTATCCATTCTCCTACTGATGATGGATTTTTGGTTGTTTCTAGTTACTGGCTATCATACAAATAAAGCTGGTGTGAGTATTTGTGTTCAAATCTGTATGTAGACGTATACTTTTATTTTTCTTAAATGCCTAATAGTGTCCTGTAGTCCCAGCTCCTCAGATGACTGAGGCACAAGGACTGCTTAGGCACAGGAACTCAAGTCTTGAGTAATAGATTCAATTGCTTGGGTCTGTTTTTGGACTCTGTACTTTGTTCTGTTTATCTATATGTCTATCATTTAGTTTTGCTTCACTTTGAGATGGAGTCTCACTCTGTCACCCAGGCTGGTGTGTAGTGGTGCAGTCTCAGCTCACTGCAACCTCTGCCTCCTAGGTTCAAGCCATCCTGGTGCCTCAGCCTCCCACGTAGCTGGTACTTCAGGTGTGCGCCACCACGCCTGGCTAAGGTTTTTGTGTTTTTAGTAATGACGGGATTTTACTATGTTGGCCATGCTGGTCTCAAACTCCCAACCTCAGGTGATCCACCCGCTTCATCCTCCCAAACTGTTGAGATTACAGGAATGAGCCACCTCTCCTGGCCCTATATCTCTGTCTTTAAGCCAATACTACCATTGCCCCGATTACTGTAACATCTTGAAATTAAGTAGTGTAGGTCCTCCAACTTTGTTTTTCATTTTCAAAGTTGTTTTGACTATTCTGAGTCTTTTGTATTTTACTTAAATTTTAGAATCAGCTTATCCACTTCTTTTTTAAAAGCCTGCTTGGATTTTGGTTGTGATTATATCGAATCTATAGGTTAATTTGGAGAGAACTGAGATTAATAATTTTGATTCATGAACATGGTATATCCCTGGTTAGATTTTCTTTATCTCTCCAATGTATTGTAATTTCAAGCTACAGGCCTCGCACTTTTTTTGAGATGCATTCATTCAGCATCATGATCAGACTAGTGCATTTAGCAATCAATAAATCAACAGCATTGTTGCAAAAAAAAAAAAAATCTACATTAAAACCCTTTGTTGGAATGCTTTACGCCTTCCACAGAACAGGAACTAAAATAACCTGTTATACA
Source organism: Cebus imitator (assembly GCF_001604975.1). Classification (NCBI taxonomy): domain Eukaryota; kingdom Metazoa; phylum Chordata; class Mammalia; order Primates; family Cebidae; genus Cebus; species Cebus imitator. Next base: position 1,627,764 of record NW_016107637.1, on the reverse strand, counting down.
ATTAGTCACAAATAGAGTCCTCAAGTTTTTCACCCATACACATGAGTATTGTCTAAACCATGTCTTCTTGGTAGCAGCTAGGCCCTGCCACCACTGTGCTTGGCTGAGTTCACAAATCTGTTGTAAAGTGTAGCTTCCCTGACCCTTCTCTGGCTCTCCTCTCCTGCTAAGCCTTCTTTCCTGTCAGTAATTAAAATCTTCTGCCACTGGCATAGCAACTGTTGCTACTGGAACTGTAATAGCCACCTAGGTTTCTTGGTTTGGCAAAGTATTGGTCTCTACCACCATAGGGACCAGAGCTTCTGCCTCCAAAGTTTTCTCCCTTCATGGGTCCAAAATCTGAAGACTGATTGTTGTAATTGCCAGAATTACTGTAGCTTCCACCACCTCCAAAATTGTTTCCATCATTACCAAATCCATTAGAGCCATCCCCACTGCCACTATATCCACCACCACCCTAGCTGCCACCAAAGCCACCATGACCACTAAAGTTTCTCCCATGACCAAAGTTGTCATTTCCACCAAAACCACATCTACAACTGTCACCAAAATTTCCAGAACCACTTTGACTTCTCTGGCTGGATGAAGCACTAGCCATCTCCTGCTTTGACAGGGCTTTCCTAACTTCACAGTTGTGGCCATTCACAGTGTATTTCTGAATGACAGTCTTATCCATAGAGTCATGGTCGTCAAAGTTTACAAAGGCAAAGCCCCTTTTCTTGGTCAGTCGTGATTTCAATCACTTCCATTTTTCCATATTGTTCAAAATAATCTCTTAGGTGATGTTCTTCAGCATCTGCTTTAAAACCACCAGCAAATATCTTTTTCACAGTTACGTGGGCACCTGGTCTTTGAGAATCTCCTCTTAAGACAGCTCTGTTTGTTTCCACAGCTCTTCCATCTGCCTTGTGTGGCCTTGCATTCATGGCTGTCTCCATCTCCTTCACAGTGGCATAGGTGACAAACCCAAGGCCTCTGAAGCACTTTGTCATAAAGAGATATTGGATTTCACCAAATGCTTTCCTGTATCTATTGAGATGACCACATCGTTTATCCTTTTTAGTCAATTAACATGGTAAATTACATTGAATAATTTTCAAATGTTAAACTAACCATGAGCTGTAGCTCATGCCTGCAATCCTAGCACTTTGGGAGGCTGAGGTGGGTGGATCATGAGGTCAGGAGTTCGAGACCAGCCTGGCCAACATGGCAAAACCCCTTCTCTACTAAAAATATGAAAATTAGCCGGGTGTGGTGGTGGGCACCTGTAATCTCAGCTACTCAGGAGGCTGAGGCAGAAGAATCGTTTGAACCTGGGAGTCGGAGGTTGCAGTGAGCCGAGATCGCTCTACTGCACTCCAGCCTGGGCGACAAGAGCAAGACTCCACCTCAGAAAAAATAAAAACCACCACACCCAGCAGCATTTACATTATTATCAGCTATGAGAATATTGGTTATTTCAGAGACAAATTAGGTACCATCATTTCCTTTCCTTTCTTATAGAGCTGTTTGTTTTTCCCAGAGTTTCTATTTCTTTTCTCTTTTACTGTTTTCCTTAAGTTATTCTTGTTCATTAGATCTGGACCTCTCTGTGCTCTATCATGTCAGATGGTCTAACAGATCCTCTTTTCATCTTCTCAGAGCCCTCCATCCTCCCAGTCAATCTGGTCTGGTTGCTCCCTAAGCTTACTGGTATGGTGGTCATCGGTGCTGTTCACAAATATTCTCATTCTCCACCTAAACGTATGAGAGAATTGCACATTCCTGCTGCCTTTGAAGTTAGCCTGAGCCATGTGACTTGCTTTGACCAAGTGACGTGTTTCATTTCTAATTTGAAGTTCTAAGGCTCAGTGCATAATTCACCTCTTCTCTTCATCTCCACCATGGTAATGGATGGCATTCATTGAGGTGGTGGTGCTGACAGCCTTGATCCTAGAATGAGAACATGGAGCAGAGGCCCTAGCTGGCCCATGATGGAGTGAGAAATGGTTTATCCCCTTCGTTGGTGGTAAACCATTGAGGTTGTGAGGGTACTTGTTAACTCTTCGTAACCAGCTTCTCCCAGCTGACATGGAAATTGGTACCAGAATTGGAGTGGCACTGTAACAAAACCTGAAATCTGGCCGTGCGCAGTGTCTCACGCCTGTAATCCCAGCAGTTTGGGAGGCCGAGGCGGGTGGATCACAAGGTCAAGAGATCGAGACCATCCTGGACAACATGGTGAAACCCCATCTCTAAAAAAAAAATACAAAAATCAGCTGGGAGTGGTGGTACGCACCTGTAGTCCCAGCTACTCAGGAGGCTGAGGCAGGAGAATCACTTGAACCCAGGAGATGGAGGTTGCAGTGAGCCGAGATCAGGCCACTGCACTCCAGCCTGGCGACAGAGCGAGACTCCATCT